>NC_090438.1:339468272-339771302 GCF_031143425.1 Pleurodeles waltl
TTATTTTCTGACCTTCCCGTAGACATGTTTTTCATAATGAATAATAATTGCATAAAATGATTTAATTTCTTTTCGCAAATATTTCTGCTTACACAAAGACCACTGTTATCAAATAAATAGAAATTTGTCATTTAGTGAGGTAATGAAGAAGTTCACACATGAAGTCACAGCATTTCTAAGGCAAATGAAAATTGTTTAATTCAACACTACTGCTTAAGCTCATTGTACTCCCCTGTGAGATGAAGAGGAGTGCTAGCCTTTCCATGAGAGCATCGAAGATGATTGGCTGACTGAAGAAAGAAGAAAAGATTAAATGTAACATTGAAAATATGCGTTATATACAATGCAACATGCTCCTAGAGTAGGCCACCACATTCCTTGCCCCCTCCCATTCACAGACCACTCTCCTTTGCTGCACATGCTATTTTTCAGATTGAGCCTCTACAGAATTTCTTGAACGTTTCTTCATGAGGAGTTCTGCTTTTATTGCTTATTAAATTACTGAGCTTGAATTTGATGCTGAAGCTTTATGCTTATTGATCCCACTCTTGAATTCAGAACTCTTTATGGGTTTCTCAGACTGACACCATTTCATTTCCATTCATTGACTAGGGATTCCTTCCTTTATGGAACACACTTAATGCATTTATTATAATGTATTCATTACTTATCTCATTATGTAAAAACTAATGACTGATATTGATGAGTTTATATGATGACTCTGATACAGATGACACACTAAAAGATTTGATTAGTAAAACCCTTTAACTTATTCCAAACTCTCATTATTGACTGAAAATAACCTAGAGATTGTGATAGCAATTTAATGTGATCTGCACCTCCTGGTTAATCTCAGCTAACATCAATGATCTATTGGCCTGAGAAGAAGAAAGAAACAGCGGGGATTTCTCCCTGATGAGTGGTGTTTCTTTTCTCATAAACCAATAATTTAACTGAGATCCTCGCTCCGCCAAAAGGTGGTAGCCAGAGGGCAGTTTATGTTATGAGAAAGAGAAGCTACAATTAATTGCCTTGATTTAGAAAGATGCGCATGTCCTGTAGCCCAAAGCCTGAATTGTGAAGATTGATGCCATGCAGTTTCGAAGGCTGTTGCGGATTGGTAGTATGAGTATAAATAGAGCTATGCATCATAATTGTCTTGGTTATTGAGGCTTTGTTTATGTATTGGAGAATGTGTATTGGATGAATTGGTGATGCTTATAAACATATTGTAAATATGTTGATAAGGTAATCAGACTCTCAAGTAGTGCAAGATCTGGGAGTAGATAAATAAAAGTTGATATATGGTTTTCTTACCTGCTAAATGTTTGTGGAGCAGGTCCTGAGGTGCTCTCAACTGCACATTTGAGATAGGGACTGTAACAATTTGTTGTGAATGTACTAATATTGCACAAGGGTGAAGCTGCATTGATTAGGGCAATTTCCCCCTGGTCAGGACTTCATTGGTGTATGTGAAAACTTTTAATTGAGAAAAGTCAAAGGTTGTAAAAACCTAAATATTCCGGTTTGTTGAATTGTCTTTGTTTTTCTTTAGAGGAGCAGACAAAGATTGTTTATTTTATGTTCACTTAGAGTTGTAGAATTGAATGCATGAGAAAATTGTAAAGGAGAGTGAGCTACTGCAAGGAGTGAGGAGTTTCACCATTTGTGTCGCTCTAGGAATGGTCAGTTAGTGTGAAAAGTTGTGCAGTGATTGAATGATCTGTGTACCGAGCTGTGCTGAGATTGGAAGATGGGCTTACTAAGAACCTGACGTATATAGGTCAGAAGTGAAACATTTAAGATTTGAATTATGTTGTTTTCCATTTGTTTCAAAATCATGAGTTTTGTGAGAGGTGAGGTGACTATTCTAGTACAGGATGCTGAAGAGGACCCTCCCAAGGGTACACCAGCACATTATATGGCAAAGAATATAGGGTTGCATAATTGTTTGTGTCTTCATCAATGGTACAAGATCACTGGAAATGAGGATCCTTTGAGTTTTCAAAGATATGGTACATTTGAATTAAGCATCATTGAGCTATTCAGAGAAAAGCTATTTGAGATGAATCCACCTCCTAGACCTACACAATATGAAGCATTAACTGCTTGGAAGAAAACAGCCCATGTTAAGGAGACAGAGAAATATCAGCATAGGTCAAAGAAAGTGCAAAATTAAGCAGATGCTAGATGGGACGACCGTCAACAAAAGTAGAAGAAATCTATAGTTGAGGGAACTAGACTTTATCCAGCAATTACTACTGAAAACCCTGAGAAGTAAAAAAAGAAGAAAGCACAGGGGAATGATGATGATAAAAATAAAGGGAGATCCAACACTGATAGTGATTCAGGGAATGGGATTCTGTATGCATTGTTAGGAGCACATTCACCACCTTACGTGCCTTCTGTAACAAATACTGAGGATGTTTATAGTTCTAATGCAACAGTGGCTACAGCCTCTGTTGACCCGCATGCGATTCAAATTGAATTACCATTACAGATGACACAGCCTGTTGTGGCACAGCATGCTGTACAGCCTGTTATATCTAATGTTGTATCTCCTTGAAGTGCGATTGTTTCCTACAGTGATGCTTCCAGGTGCTACTGCTTCTATTGTAACTGTACGAGCAATAGCTATGAGAATAATAATAGCACAGCCATTAGAGATTCACACAGCAACTGTTCCAATTAATATTGCCCTTAATGCTGTATATTTAAGGAGCTGTTGGAAGAGTACCTGTGACAGGGTTCATCCCGACATCGCAGAATTCACAAATTGTTGCTTGGACACCACCAGAAACTGTTCAGTCATTGAAGGAAGGGAAAAGGATTGTCTTTATGACACCAACAGCACAAGGCAAGACTAATATATTTGAAGATGGGATTTTTTTACCATAGTTTAAAGAAACCGCGAAGAATCAAAATACAGGAAAAGCAGAAAAATAGGTTGTCATTGCACAGGAGACAGAAGGAAAGACCGTCAAATGTCCCAAGGTTACAAACAGAGTTAGAAGAAATGTTCAAATGATATTTGAATCTTGTGAATCAATACCAAGAAAAATAACTGATTTATTTGAGCAGAGAGATTACTAGGCAAGCAGAGGCTACACAAGATCCATTAGCAATCTTTCAAAAAGTGTCCCATTGCAGAAAAGGTGCAGGGCACAATTGGATAATGAAGCTTTTAAGACAATGGCCCTCATTCTGACCTTGGCGGGCGGCGGAGGCCGCCCGCCAAAGTCCCGCCGTCAGGTTACCGTTCCGCGGTCGAAAGACCGCGGCGGTAATTCTGACTTTCCCGCTGGGCTGGCGGGCGGTCTCCTTCAGACCGCCAGCCAGCCCAGCGGGAAAGAGGCTTCCACGATGAAGCCGGCTCGGAATCGAGCCGGCGGAGTGGAAGCTGTGCGACGGGTGCAGTTGCACCCGTCGCGTATTTCACTGTCTGCGCAGCAGACAGTGAAATACATGTAGGGGCCCTCTTACGGGGGCCCCTGCAATGCCCATGCCAGTGGCATGGGCACTGCAGGGGCCCCCAGGGGCCCCGCGACCCCCCCTACCGCCATCCGGATCTCGGCGGTCCGACCGCCGGGATCTGGATGGCGGTAGGGGGGGTCAGAATCCCCGCGGCGGTGCAGCAAGCTGCGCCGCCGCGGAGGATTCAATGGGGCCGCGGTACACTGGCGGGACCCCGCCAGTGGTGCCGGTCCGACCGCGGCTTTACCGCCGCGGTCGGAATCCCCATTGGAGCACCGCCGGCTTGTCGGCGGTGCTCCCGCGGTCCTCCGCCCTGGCGGTCAAAGACCGCCAGGGTCAGAATGAGGGCCAATGTGTTCTTCAGGAATTCGATTACACATTATTGAATTAGTAAAATGTATTCCTAAATGGAACAATTTTGAGAAATTAGAGAGCAAATGAGTAAATAAACCTAAAAGGAGAAAGAAACAGCCTGATGTGGCCGAAACAAATAGTAAGCCACTGCAAAGTCCTCCAGATGAAGGAGAAGCCTCTGCTTTTCCAATAGGAGAAATACAAGGTGGAGGGTATGTCCATGTACTGTAGAGTAGAGGAGCTCTTGCAGCATTTCAAATACTTTTCCAAGTTGAGAGAGAATTCTGTGCAGTTGTATGCACAAGGTGACAGATTTGTGAAGACTTTGAAGGTGCTGTGGACTGATTTGAATACAATCTTTGATATTGTACTGCCAAGTGTTTTTGTGGGCAGAGTATAAAATAGCTGTACAATGGCTGCGTACAGAACCACAGAGAGAAGCACATAGTAATGCACCATCTCCTGTGGTGATAAATAAATATGATGAGGTGATTCTAAAAGGCACAGTTCCTGCACAGAATATTGATTGAGTAAAGATAAACCGAACTTCACAAGAGCCAAAGGAATTGGTGCATGACTATTATGAGTGATTGCCAAAGGTGTTTAAACAACACATTGGACACGAGCATCCCAACAAGGGTGATATGGGGTTCTTTCTGCCACACTGTGTTCTTGAGTTGAGACGAGAGATCAATATACATATACAACAGAGTGTGATCTACTGGCAGACAAAACAGTTAAATGAGACTCTAAGATACGCAACATTTGTAACGATGAACAGTAAATGAAGCAGAAGAAACGTAAGGAGAAGTTCATGTTTATGCAGATGAAACTGGAACAGAAAGATGTGTTGGGTTTCAAGCTGGTATTCAAGGTTTTCAGGTAGGAATGAATGTTTCACAGGTTAGAGGTCAAAGAGTTCCAGTTGATCCAAATTCTTGTGTCAGTGTTTCAACACTGAAGAAAATGAGTCCCAGTCATTTCTGTAACAAAGTTGGACATTGGGAAAGGAAGTATAACCTGAATTCAAATAGATTGAGTGGTGATGGTCAAATGAAAGAAGGAAATCAATGCCATTGCAGTGAAGACACAGGTTCCAATGATGTAGGTCCTGCAAGCCTTGATGGTCTCACAAAATATGGGAAACCTTAGATTACATGTGAATCAGAAGCCAAGAGCAAATGTAAACCCATTTCAGACTCAGAACCCATTTCAGCAGTTCTCCATGTTGGACAGTGAGAGTGAGCTTTGGCTCTGATAACTCACAATGATAGTGCCTGAAGGGGAAGAAGATTGCGTATTAGGCACATTCTTAGAGGTATACCAGAGTGGACCATTTACGAGTGACTGTGAACCCAGAGGTGTGGGATTTTGCAGGGAAAGATACTGGACTAACCAAAGGTGTAAAATCAGTTTGAATTACAGTTTGATCCCCAGAGACAGTGGCAGGAATAACACCAATATTTGAAGACATGTTGAGGAAAGGAATACTAACAGAAATTGTTAGGAGCCCTTTCAATTGTTCGATAATGGGCTTGCAAAAGCCTAATGATAAATATTGGATTGTGCAAGACCTCCAAAAGATTAACTATACTGTTGTTCCATGTTGTACCATGGTACTGAATCCTGTCACCATCCTTTTCCAAATTAGGTGTACTGCAGAATGGTTTACTATCGTGGACTTCTGTCAAGAGTTCTTTTCCATTCCATGGCATGGGGACAGCCAGTTCTTGTTATTTTGTTTGTATTTAGAGAGAGTTTTGGCATGGCACCAAGTTCTGCAAAAAAGTTCATCCATTTTTAATCAGATCCTGAAGAACAATCTTGAGTCCTTGCTGATGCCGTGCATTTCTGTTCTCATGCAGTTCTTAGGCATCAATCAATCGAGACACTTGGAGACCTGATACCATTGCATTGTTAAATCATGTAGCTGAGAATGAACATAAGGTGTCTCTGAGTAAACTACAATGCTGTCAAAAAGAAGTCCTGTACATAGGAAATATTGTAAATAGAACAACAAAGAAGTCACGAGAGAGAGTGGAGACCATCCTTAAGATGAATCCTCCCAGAACACAGAGAGAAGTCAAATTGTTCCTGGGGATGGTTGGTTAATGTAGACAGTGGATATCACTTTTTCCCTAGTAGTTTAGGCTTTACTGAGGCTGATCCACAAAGATGTGCCTAATCTGCTTGCATGGGACAAGGAGCGCATCAAAGCTTTCCTAGAGTGGAGAGAAAGTCTCTGCCATGCTCTGGCACTAGGAACACCAGATTAAAGTAAGGTGTTCACAGTATTTTGCAGTGATATGGAGGGCTGTGCTCCCTCAGTGCTTATTCAGATGCATGGTGATTCAAGAAGACCTGTAGCATATTTTTGATTACCGTTGACCCTGTAGCCGCAGGACTGCCCAGCTGACTTAAAGTGGTCGCCGCAGTGGGTGCCAGTATCAAGAGATGTGAAAACACAGCGATGGGACATCCTTTAACTTCACTCTCTAGAGTTTCTTCTGACCAAAACTAAAACACAGTATGTGACCAACAACAGACTTACAAAGTATGAACAACAGATTCTAGTAGCGGAACTTTTTATTTTGAAGTGATGACAGGCATTAAATCCATCAACACTTTTTCTCTTTCCTGGAAATGAAATTGATAATGGGGAGATTGAACATGATTGTCTAGATGTCACAGATTTATGCACCAAGCCAAGGCCAGCTTTAAAGGAGCAACCTTCGATTGAGCCTGATTATGTAATCCATGTGGATGGCTCATGCTCAAGCCTACAGAAGTATCAGTGGTTAAATGTGCAGCTCACAGAAGTGGCAATTAATATTTCATTGTTGGGAACATATTTGTGGGCGAAGTTGCACAGTTTTGTACACTTGTAGCCTGCACATTTAATGGGGCTTTCACAAATTAATCTGAAGAAGACACTGCTTATTCTATGTTGTTGTCAGGAGCGGATACATGGGAAGAAATCAGGAGATTACAGAAAGATGTTTCAAAGGCAGAATAGCAGGGTTGTATCAAAGGAGGATGTGGGAAAAACGCAAATTACTTTTGGAATTCAGCAGATGTAAGACCAGTGTTGCTAGACAATTTACGGTTTCTCATGACACAACATTACCATGCCGAACACATCTAGGGAGCAATGAAATTGTGAAATTATTCAGGCCCCAGATTTAGGATGCTTGCAGACGTAATTTGCCATTGATGTGTGACATGTCAATAGTTGAACTTACGGAAAGGAACACCAGTTACATTGAGCCATGAAGGGAGATCAGGTGGTTTCTTCAACAGGATATACATGGACTTCATTTGACTGTCTGTTTGTAATGGACTGAATTTTGTCCTAGTAATAGTGTGCATTTTCTATATATGGGTCGAAGCCTACCCAACATGGGGAATTGACAGTCTCACTGTTGTGCTGTTGTGAAAGCTAATACCAAGGTTTGGTTTACAAATTTCTCTGGAGTCAGATTGTGGGATTCATTTTAACAATGAAGTCTAGAGATTATATTGTAGTTATCATCCAGAAACATCTTGGACAGTTGAACAGCTAAACTGAACCATAAAAACCCAATTGGCAAAAGTCAGTGCATCTCTTTCAATAAAATGGCCTGATGGTTTGCCTATGGTTTTGATGTGTCTCTGAAGTACAACAGGATTATCGTTGCATGAGATCCTTATGAGGTGTGCAATGAGTCTGCCTGCTGTTCCTGCAAATGCACTTGTGAACATGACAGATGACATGATACTCCATTACTGTAAAGGAATGGCTGATGTGATACATTCTGTTTCTTGGCAGGTTGAAGCTGCAAATCTGCATCAAGAGCAGTGCCACAACCTTAGTCCGATAGCTGGGTCCTCATAAAGAAGCATGTTCGAAAGTCATGTTTAGAACCGAGATGGAAAGGCTCCTTTCAGGTGATTCTTCATCACAAATACTACTGTTAAGTGAGTTGGGATACCAAATTGGATGCATCCATTGCACACTCAGAGAGTAAGAAGCCAATATGAAGAAAGAGTGTTCTTTGAGCCAGAACCAATAGCACTTGTTAAAGTACCACTGCAAGTGGTACAACTGCAAGAAACAATATCTGAAGAGACACAGTCGCACAAATCCAAGTTCCTGTGATTTTACAAAGTGTCATTGAAGTTTCTGGTGAAGATGAAGGAGAAGAAACATGAACTCAAACTTAGATAAATGTTGAGGTAAAACTGGAACAAGAAGAGGATCCAGATGAAGGAACGAGTACTAGATCAAGAAGAGTCACTTACTATGTGGAATGGCCACAAAATTATAGTTGGAAAAAATTGAACAAATTGAGATCAAGTGTGTCAGTTGGACACATACGGCCATAAGTGTTGAGGAGACAGAATCAAGTCATATAAATGACAGAAGAAGATCACCAGGCATGAAGGAGATCAAAAAAAGGTGACAGTAACTTGTTAGAGGTATTCTGCACCTGAATGAACTTACTTTGTGAATCAAGTTCTAAACACAACAATATCAGATCTTTGTGAGTTGGGATTGGGAAAAAGCTGCTGAAAATGATTTCTAAAAGGAATAAAAAGTTGTTTGAAAAATGTTATTGAATGAAAAAGTGCAAGAGACTGAAATAAAAACGGATAAATTGTTAAATTAAAGAATAAAGATGTCCTTAGACCCAAGGCTGCAGCAGAAGAGTAGGGATAACAATTTAGAAGACTGAGTAGGGTTAGGGATCACTATACGAATATTGCTGTAAATAAAGCTGAAAAGAACTAACTGCAAAAGAGAAATGCTAGAAGCTACTTTAATGAAATTCTACTAGAGGACTATTGCCTATATTTGTTGCTATATTTCATTTAATGATCTGACTGTAGATAAACGTGTTTCCCAACTAGAGTTAGATGAAAGGTTATTATGGTTATCACATTTTTAGTTTTATTAGTAGTCACAGCAATGTTAATACAAATTTAATTTACACCAGGACTAGAGAAAACGAACTCACCACTTAGTCCTTTGAAACACCCGGAACAATGAAGTCGTGAAAAACGAAAGCGAAACAACGTTTTGATTTTCCACGACTTCCTGGTTTTGGTACCTTAACCACGCATGTCTGAACAACGTACATGCGTTGTTAAGCTACAGAAGAAGGGAGTCGGAGTTGAGGTGAAGGAGTAGGTAAGTTGGGCTGGGACTGTGGTTGTTTTTGGGGGGGTGGTGGGGGCTCAGGGTGATTAGGGTTTGGGGGGGCAGGGTTTAGGTTTAAGGGGTGGGTTTGGGGGTTTGGGGTTTTGGTTTTAGGAGCAGGGTGGGGACTCCGGGTATTTTTAGTTTTTGGGGTGGGGTGGGGGCTGGGGTTGATTAGGGTATGGGGGAGGGAGGGTCAGGGTTTAGGGTTAAAGGATGGGTTGGGGGGTTGGAGTGTTTAGGTTTTAGGGGCGGGTGGGGACTCAGGGTATTTTTTGTTTTTGGGGTGGGGTGGGGGGCTGGGGGTGATTAGGGTTTGGGAGGGGGAGGGGGAAGCATGCTGGAACCGTGCATGCTTATCGCTAATGCCTTTACCAGGAATGCATTTACAATGGTAAAATCGTTATAAATGCATTCGTGGTAAAGGCATTAGTGGTTAGAACAAGGTAGTTGTTCCGACCTTGTTATTGAGCCACGGGTGCTTGAAGCACCTGTGATTCCGACATGTAACCCTTACTCCTATGAGAACTACATACATAATAGGTGAGGAACAGCTGAAGGCATAATTTATGGATTACATAAAAGAAGAATACACAATTTTTTTTTATTCTAGGATAGTTTAAAAATACAAGCTTTAGAGCCAAAGAATTACTACATCTGTGCACACTTACCTTCGTCAGCTTCAGAGGAGGTGACATACCACCACGTTCCTTTATCATATGCAATTGCATGTAGCACCTTGCTTAGCTAAGTATATAGGCAAGAAAAATTTGAATATTGTTATGCTATTTTCTACTTGATTCTTCCAAAAGTTCCTTTGCAGAGAAGCACAAATCATCAACCACAAGCAAAATAAATTGACACAGCTTCACATTAGTTTAGACCATCTAATCTTAAAGGCACTGTTAAGGCACATTAAAACAATTTGATCTGTTTAATGACACCATTAGGGAAGACACTTATCATGATATTTGAAGAAAGGGCTCACAATTCCCATACCAAAACAGAGAGGAAGATGTTTTGAAAAAAATTTGGAAGAAGGAGGAAGATGAATACAGAAATAAAATGATATATACTGAATTAAAATTAGACAGAACGCAAAAGGTCAAAATAGGTTTTTACAGAAGATGAAATCAATTTAAAGAGACCTGTAGGAATTAGAAGTTGGGAACCCACATTCAAAAGTATGGGAAGCTCATGGCAAATTTCACAAGGAGAAGAGACAGTTGGTCCAGGAGTTTATTTTGTTTATGGACAGGATACTTATTTTAAATAACCAGCTGACTGACAGGTGCTATTTAGTTTTATTGTTTCCTAAGATGTATCATGTAAATAGTATAGATACTTTGACAATGACATCATCAAATAGACACATAACGTAGTTTAAGTGATGCAGCACAACTAGTTGGAGACATTTTTGTAGCAATTATTGCACAAGTCGCAGTTGTTTTAAAACACGAAAACTTTCAACAGTGGTGGATAAATTAGCAACTAGTACTTCTGGAACTTTATTAGTCATTAACTCAGAATTAGTGGCTGTAAGATCAATGGTTTTACAAAATCACTTAGCTGTAGTCATTTTACTTTCAGCGAAAGGCAGATTCTGTAAGAGGCTGAAAGCTCAGCATTGCTGCAAATATATTCCTATGAGAGTAAGAAAATTTTAGAATTTACAAAGTACATTTCTGATTTAAAACCTGAGTTGGAATCATTAGAAACCACTAGTGTTTTTAAAACTTTAGGTAAAGGAGTTTCTGCTGTAGACAGTTGGTTTACAACAGCAGAAGGATGCATTTTTAGAGTAATACTGGTACTAATGTTTGGTGTTTGTTTCCTAACTTTATAAGGATTTTACAAAGGCTGTCTTTTAAAACAGAAAGAGCAGAGAGAGAAATAAGCAGATAAAGAGGAAATTAAATTTAAATCATCACGTCCATGGAGAATAGGAGTTTAAAGGAATCTAAGAGTTTAAATGGAAAGATGAAATACTCAACTGTGGATGAGAGTGCAGCCTAAGGTATTAATTTGTGAAAACATTGTGATGGTTGATAACTATGTGAGGGGGAAAGTTGCTGAAGATTTTAAAATGTCAAAAACATATTGTGCTATTGTGCAGAATTAATGTGTAGACTTTAAAGAATAGTAGAACAGTGACTGCTAGGAGTTGTAGTGCTGTCAGTCCCTGTACTACCCACCCCATACACAGACACTGTGCCCCAGGGTGAATTTAGTTGACATGTGGTATGGCAGAGAGGGGTATTTGGACAGTTGGACACATGAGTGATAAGTGTGTTTGCTGTTAAGATGTCAAAAGGTGATCTGTGAGCATGCAAAACAGAACCTTTGGGGACCTTTTCAGTGTTGTGACTTACCAGACTCCACTACCCCAGGTATTCCTGTCAAGATCTCAAGATGCAGGATGTCCAAGACCTTCTCCTCCCATGATATGAACATTGAGGGAGGAGGTGGGGCCCACCATTCTTGAGGACTGCCAGCCAGTGTCAGGCGGCCATGGAACGTACCTTCCCTCTGAGGTCATTCTACCTTTTCCTGATGTCCTTCCTTGTGCGTGGATAGCTGCCTACAGAATTTACCCTGTTGACAATTTTTTGCCACATCTCCATTTTCCTGGCAATAGAGGTTTGTTGGACTTGGGCTCCAAATAGGTGTGGCTCTACTTTGATGACTTCGCCCAGCCTGACCCCCAACTAATCGCCTGCGAAGCAGGGATGTTTATGTAGGGACATGGTGGTGGTGGATGACACAATAAGGTCAAAAAGCAGGTGATGAGTTGTGGGTGTTGTGTTGTGAGTGAGTGATGGGTGGTGTCTGATGTGTGGCAAAAAATGACTGTGATATGTATGATGTGCAGGTGTGGGATGAGTGGTATTTGGAGTGGTGAGAGGTGCCTATTCTATGATTCGGGATTTCGGTGTGCGACCTCTAATTTGCTGTCTTTGGTGTTTCTGAAGCAAAGGATTGTGAGGTGTGAAGGGGTGTGTTTTGTTGTGCTGTTTGTAGGTGTGAGGTGTGTGGATGTGTGTCAGGTGTGTGGAATTCAAACTTGCGAATGTGATGTAGTGTATTACTGTGTAAACCGCTGACTGCTGCAGTTTGCACCACCATTGGTTTTCTGACATGGGAGAACTGCTGTTGTCATTTGTGGTTCGTAACTGGTTCAGAGGATTTTTGATAGGCTGGCAGTGCTGGAACTGCCTCTTTCCCACCCTCCAGAGTCCTGGCGGAAGTTAGGCTGGGTTTTGGCAGCCCTGCCTGTGTAGCTCGTAATACAGTGATCTGTATGACCACCAACATGGTGGTATTTTGGCACCCGCTACTGCGGCGGTCTCACCGTCAGACCGCCAAACTCATAATGAGGCCCTCAGTGACAAATCTCTATTCATTAGTTAGCAGTGGTCTTTCTGTAAGTAGAAACATTGGCAAAATCAAATGAAAACATTTAATGCAACTATTTTTCATTATAAAAAGCATGTCCATGGGAAGGTCCAAAAATAAACATTTTGTTTTATATCAACTTTCTTTAGTCATGTCAGCATGTCAAATAATGTTTCTTTAATTATTCAGGCCTAGTACAATTAAATATGGTTGCCTACTACAATTTTTGAATTTAAAGACAATTGTAGGAAAACCAGAACAGTGTACCATAATGAAAATAGCCTGCATGTCAACTCCAAAATTGACTCAACCCACCTGAATGATCCCCAATTTTACAGTCTAGGACAATGGCAGCAATGATTTGGGCATCTGCCAGTACAATACCACCAACACATAGCTACTGCTGTGTCCTCTGCTCAAATGGTCCTTTTACCTCTCATGACCCATTGAATGATACTCCCCCAGAGGAAATACACAAATCTGCAGTGTGCTGTATTAGGTGTAACCTGATATATGTGGCCTGGTAGAATGGTTACTCCTAAGTTCATGGACAGGTCAGTGTACACTTTACATTCTTCAGCTGTCTGGTGACTCAGTATTGAACTTCTGCTAACTGGGAGGTAACATAAACAATATAAAGCTACACAGCAGACAAGATTTGAGTCTATCAACAGATCTCCATCTACCAATATAATCTGATATTCTGTAGCAAGGTGCATGGCATAGGATTTCCTTGTATCCCATATAACTGTACCCTAGATTTGAAAGCAGGTGCCAGTGTTAAATCAGGGGATCAAGCAAAGCCTTTCTTTACATGGCTCAAAGTATATCTACCTATCAAAGTTTGATACCACATGTAGCATTACAATCTGTAACAGTCTGATCCACTTCTTCAACAGGTCAGCTACCTATTGTGACCATGGAGAGGACACCTGAGACAGCCCCTTACCCCTGGATGAATCCCTCAGTAAGGAAAACACCCCTGGATGTGAGGACAATGAGGACAACTCTGGCCATTCTGAGATACCTGGTCAGTTTACAACTGTCAGCCTCACCCTGCCCACATCAACTCCTCCCAGCCCTGTTGCTTCTACATCCCAGGCAACCATTCACCCCAAACCTTTGTCCCAAGGACAGTTAATGCCATCATGTGCCCCCAGTACAGGTAACAGAGACACCACTAGAGAACACAGACAATGAAGGACCTGACACCAGTGGGAGTGGGCAAACTGTTCCAAGATCACAGGCACGTGGGGGTAGGGTGTGTGGGAGGGATGGTGTGGGCCAGCGGATTGAGGCTGCTAGGGATGCAACTGGCCAGAACACCATATCTCATGTATTGGGAGCCTGCCAACAGTCCCAAGGAGTGAAGGGGCAGGGACTTACCATGATAGGGAAGATAAAGCTCCTGCAGAGGGACAACCACTAGGAGGTCATGCCAACATGGTCTCCCTAACAGTGGTGCTGGGAGACATTAATACCACCCTGAGTAGGTTATGTTCACACCAGACCCCATTCAGTGGCCATGTAACATCAACCCCTTTTACATCTGTGGCAGTAAGTGGAATGGAGGCTCTGCAAGAGGAAGGACATGCCTCAGACACCCCTGCTTCTGTAGCTGAAGAACCCCCCACAACATGGATGTCCACCAAAACATCCAGGTTGAGCAGACGCCAAGACTTCAACCACTGCCAGGAAGTGATCCTCTACTCATTGTTTCCCCTTGTATGCTACAGATACCCCCTGTTGATTGTTTTACAACCACTCTCCTTTTTCCAATGGCATAAGGATACTGGACTTGAGACTCCATGGGCCACATGTACGAATATTAGGTTTTGCAACTCGCAAATTGCGAGTCCTAGCAACTCGCAATTTGCGAGTCACAAAACCTGATGTTCAACAGTGTCAATGACACTCTTTGCAATTCCCAATGGGGCGCAAATGACCTATCTCATAAAAATTCATGAGGTAGGTCACAATTTGCTACCCCAGTGGGAATGGCTACCCTCACAGGGATGGTGGCCTGCTGGGGGCAGGAGGCCACCATGTCTGTGACTGTTTTTAAATAAAGCAGTTGTTTCCTTAAAGGGAAATGGGATGGATTTCAGAAACAAAAATGAAAAGTTTTCTTTCATTTTTTTCAGAGCAGGCAGTGGTCAGTGGAACCACTGCTTGCTCTGAAAAAATATTTTTGCTACCATTCACAAAGGGGAAGAGGTCCCATGGCGGCCCCTTGTCGTTTGCTGCGAATGGGTTAGCATCTATTTGAAATTGTTTTGTGACCACATTCACGGTCACAAAACAATCCTACATCGCACTGCAACTCACAGTTAGGAAGGGAACGCCCCTTCCTAATTGTGACACGCAAACCTATTTTGCGATTCGGTAAATAGATTACCGAATTGCAAAATAGGGTCTGTACATACCAAAATGCTTTTTTCTTGTTGCAAATGGCCCAAGTCTGTGAATCAAGCCTTTTGTGACAAGAAAAAAGGTACATACATCCGGCTCCAAATGTTGTAGCAGCTACCCTGATGATTGTATCCACCATGACTGAACCCTTCACAGTTTGCACTTTATGATTTGATCCTATTCCTTTAGTTTTCCTATGCACTTGTAAATAAAAACAACTAAACCACATATCATGTTTGGGAGTCATTTTTCAGCTATATTGAACAGTTGACTATGAAAATTGTTGCTACACCTGATTTTCACATATGTTCCATATCTTTTAAGTCCCATCTCACATGTACTGTTAAATCTGGGTCAGATATATGTACAGTTATACAAATGGACATACTCCTATTTCCATGTATTGAACTCTCTTGCACATAGATTGACAGCATGCCAAATATCTCACAGTGCAGTACAGCTTCACAATCTAATGCTTCAGCATAGGTACGAATAACAAGCACCCCACAGACTAATAAAGTTAGGGACAGGTCAGTGTTTGTCTATCCAAATAGGCAAACAGATTGGTTTAATGTCTCATCAGCTAAAGCCTTATCACATACCTATATCATACCTTCCAAATGACCATACCCCATAATACTTACAGAGGTCAGTACAACCGTCCCCAGTCTTGGAATCTTCCACTTACCATGCTCAGGTCTCCGTAGGAATGCTACTCACCTATGTCAGTATTGACGTGCATGCACAGTGGCCTGCAATGAAGAAACACAGTCTCAACTACATTCAAGTTAAATGGTATCATTATCAAACTAATGAGAAGGTTGAGGTGATGGAATTCACAGGATGCCATGTGTCAGAGACACAAAACCACACATGACACAATTGGACCCAGATAACATGGCACACAGGTCTATTGTGTGGAACAGTACACTACCATCCCACTGTTCTTACAGTCTGGGCATGGAACTCAGACACCACCTGTATGATGCCATACAATACCTGGATCTGTCTATGTTCACTTCACATGTCAGCCCTGGAAATCCCACCTACCTGTGACACAATTCCACATGAGAATGACCTTGTGAAGAAATCTGCAGAGTAAATAGTAAAGCAAAGTAAATATGTAAAACAAAGGTATAGGCAGGAAATGGTAATGAAGACCTATAAAGACATGCCCTAAGTACAATAGTTACACTGATTGTGCAGTGTGACAAACATTAACAAAGGAGATCATGACAATAGTCACAACTCCATGTAAACTTTGCATGCAGACCTGTGCTATACATTGCTAAGCAACTAATAAGCTCTCTGATAGTCATACAAAGACCCTTCACAAAAATCTTTAAGCCCCTCCAAAACCCATTAAGTCAAGTATTTCCAGAACAACACATACCAACAATCAGTTAAAATAATGATTTATGAGATCTGCACAGCTGTCTCCACCTTCATCCTCAGGCAATTCTACATTCTAACCCTCTGAAACTGATGACTCCCCCTCATCTGATAAATATGGGATCTGACGTCTCAGGGCGGGGTTGTGAAGCATGCAGCAGGCAACAGTGATCTGACACACTGTGGCAGGTGAGTAGAGGAAACTGATGACTCCCCCTCATCTGATAAATATGGGATCTGACGTCTCAGGGCAGGGTTGTGAAGCATGCAGCAGGCAACAGTGATCTGACACACAGTGGCAGGTGAGTAGAGGCGGGCTCCACCATACTTATCAATGCAATGAAATCTAGCCTTTAGGAGCCCAAAGGTCCGCTCCACAACACACCTTGTCCTTCCGTGGACCTCATTGTAGCGAAGTACCCCTGGCATGTTTGGGTACCTCAATGGTGCCAACAACCATGGACCGTTTGGGTAGCCAGAATCCCCTGTAAGGAATAATTACAAGTGTGCAAACATAAATCTTAGGCATCCTTACTTTTGGCATCAGACATAAGATACTGACACACATCACATATATGACTTACCAACCAGCCAGGCATTCTATGTGTACTGTCTTGTCATCAGAAGTGGGATATTGCTATTCCGCATGATGAAGGCATCATGAACTGAAAATGGGTACTTTGCACATACTTGGGAAATGTAGAGGTCCACCAAACAGACTACTTCGACATTTATGGAGTGGAAGTTCTTGTTCCGATACACCTGTTCATTGTCATTTGGGGAAACCAAGGCTACACGGGTACCATTAATGGCTCCCACCACATGTGGAATGTGTGCCAAAGTATAAAAATTAGCCTTTACATGTGCCAAATCCTCACGTTGTGAAAATTGGATGTAGCTGTCCAGGTGTTTCAACTGGGCTGAGAGGACATCATTCGAAAACAAACTGAACATAGGCTGTGACATCCCTGCAGTTAGGACAACGGCCAGGAAGTGAGGCACTGACATGACTTGCACAATGGATGGAATGCTATTGGATGAAAGAAGGCAGGCATCAGATCTGGCTCCAACTGACGACAGAGATCCATGATTGTCTGCTTATCCAGGCAGTACATCTGGATGACATGTTGATCCTCCATGGTCTGCAGGTCTGCTAGTGGACAATACACTGGCAGTTGTCTTGCCCTTCTCATTTCAGAGTAACAAGATGAAAGTATACAAGGTATGTCCATCAGTCACTGTGTCCATGGTAAGTGTGAAAATACATATGTCACACATGATGCTTGGATCTGACATATGAAATAGTAAAAACATGGTACACAGGACATACCTATGGAAATAATGGCTGCAATGTCATACCCTTACCTCAATTGTGACTTGGTAATGGAAACTCATGTCACTGAAAGTCTCAGCGATAATGACATGCTTACCATGTTTTACATACAATAGACACAAATACCATCTATCCAATTTTGAAGGCACAGACAATGCCACTAATGATACATTACTCACATATCATGATTATTACAACAGGTATATTACATCGAAACATGGTTGTTCACATCCAGCACTGAAAGCTATGGTGTAAATATGTTTCTGAGCCCATAACACATCTTTAATTTAACATTCCTGACCATATAAGGACCTTAAAATGGCAGCTGTCTGACCTACTGTACTGGACATCAAGAAAGGACCTACGTCCGTCAGCGGAATTTGTCACTGCGGTAGGCGGATACTTCCACAGTAGATATTGCCATTGGAACACTTAGCTGCCTTTGGCGGTCTTGGGCCAATGGCGATGTCCGCTGACAGTGACAGTCTCTTACGTTGTAAACATGACCGCCATTTCATATTTCATCTCTCCCTTCATGACTGATACTGCTGTCAGCATGACCTCAATGAATTGAGCTGCTGTGTACTGACTCTGGGAGCAATAATGCCATGTCCTTAAGGTGATTGGGACTCTGCCTTCTCACCCGAGGAGTTGGGGAAGCTGGTGGAGGAGGTACTACCCCTGTATGAACAGATCTATGGTGCACCAAAGGAGCAGGTAAGTGCACAATGTGCACAAATATTTCATTAGCTTAACTATACTTTGTTATACTAAGCAAAGGCTGATGGGCAATGTTTCAGATTGTGTCCTTAAAGTTTGTAGGGTGGCAAAGGAATAGAATGGAATGGGTTCCCGGTCATGTACTTATGATTGGTGACAGACTTTAAGTCCTGAGACATTGTGAAAAGTGTTTACTGTATGTTCCCTGACCCACTTTGTGACTGTTGCACAAGGTTAGTGGAGCTGGTATACCAGACTCCTCCTTAAATTGCTGTCTGCTCATATGTGATAACATGACAGCTGGCGCTGGAGATGCATGTAGTATGCCTGTTTCCACCTCACATCTGCCCTGACTGCATATGCCCATCTATCAGTGGAGGGGATGTTAAAGACAGTCTGTGTTTGGCTTGTTGTACTAACTAGTTAGTAACCCTGCCTGTTTTAGTATGGTACTTTTGGACGTAACATACTTTTCTATCTATGTCATCCATGCAGGTCAACGTTCATCAGTAGAATGGGATCTGGTGTGCTATTGCCAAGAAAGTGGGGACCCTGGGGTTCACAGCCAGTGGAGTGCCACTGAAGAGCTGGGAAGACCTGAGATGCTGGGCCCGGAAGACCACAGAGGCCCATCTAGGGATGTCCTCCCAACAAGACAGGGTGCCTGTCGGACCATGACACCCAGAATGGCGGTGGCCTACCTAGAGTTGGATGGTTGTTTGAAGGCAGCACAGCAACCACAAGGGGGTACGAACAGACCTAGTTCATGTTTGTCCCTTCATCGGCTGGTTTAGTGAGGGAACTGAATACTGGCTCTGACAATGTGGGAAGTGCAGTGTCACAGATCTCCTTTGTACACAGTGATGCACCATAGCCAAATATAGTGCACAGATGTGCACATACAAATGTCTTTACTCAACTATGTTGTTCCCCTCAGTACAATAGCATATTATCATGCACATATGACTGTGTCATATGTGTACCAATATACAGCATTTTCTACTCTGTTAATTTTTACTACCCACCAAGAGGTCAATCCTCCCAATGTCATGGTGGTAAAGTGTGTAGGTCCTCGATCTCTGTCCTCTGCAATGTCTCAAGATTCCTGTCTATGTGTAACATAAAGTCAGACATATTCAAGTCATCTCTAGTTATCTAATGCTTTCTGATAAGAGACAACAACATGTGAGGCTGTGATGTCTATGTGACATGTCACATGACGTACAAGGTTGACATCTTCACACCTGTTACAAGGTATTCCACCTTGGTAAGTGAGGGATGTACGTTGATAAATGTGAAGTCTCATCAGAATAGACAACATTCATGTAGGATAACATTGCGGTGTTTCAACATTGATATTGGCACACATATATTTTGTCAGAGCCTAGGAATGCTAATACCTTGCTAATGCTCTGTTAGTGGAAAGTTGCCACACAGCATTGTCCTTGGGCATACTGTTGTACACATGACATAGGCAATGGTGGCTTATTCACAGTTACATTCTTGTCAGATATGTATCAACATCATGTTTTAATTGAAAGTGTGTAGTAATGTATCAACATTGGAAATAGTTATGTCTACTTGCTGTTGCCATGAAGGATGTGGCAAATGAGTCCTGACTGTTTGGGAATCTAATGTTGTCAATTATACCCATGTGGTGCAGGTGTGGTGGTTCACATGCACATGTTAGTAGTATTGTAAGTCTGTCAAGGCATGTGGATTGCATCATGGTAGGTGTACTTGTCATGTTAGCAACACATGTGCTTTGGCCCTTAGAAATCTCCACAGACAGATGTTAAGCTGGCCATGTCTGATGTGCGTGCAGTGATGTACCCACTTAGTCAGTGGCCCATTGATGGACTAATTGCATGAATATGCATTTCTGATTGTCATCTTTCTACACAGTATAGTAGTCAATATGTAAGGTACAATCTTTTTGACATCTTGTGGTTGAGTGTGGGACAAAGGTCTGAGCTTAGTCAACCCCTACTTGACTGATAAAGTTTGTTTTCAGAACACAAATGATCTAGATGTCTTAGTCCACATTCTATTTTCAATCCTTGAGCCATCACTATTGGTGCCCTTGTGTGTGATATGTGTTCTACTCCTTAAACTTAAATTGGAACAATTTGAGTTGTTACATATTTGCATATGTCCATTGTGTATGGTTATAAGTATGTGAAATGGAGACAGGATGGCGTGTCTACACTAGGCTATGTGTTGAGTATGTGTTTTTGATTAGTGATAACCAATTTCACATTCCAAAACTATTGCTTGATTGCTGCTTGACTATGTTGTTGTGATTAGGGACCCTCTATCATGTGCCAAAGTCACCTTGTTATGGTATGGTCAGTGTGATTGGTCAACTTCATTCATGGTATTGTAGGAGTCAGTTAGGTAGCTTAGCTGATGTTTAACATCATGCTTGGTTGTGACATGATGCTGCCACTATACTGTTACTTCCTGCGGGTGTTGGTGAACAGGATGTAATGAGAATTATATGTACTCTAGATGCAAGAGGTATCTTGTGAATGTGATAACGATACCTGACTTTCTGTTTTTCAGCTTCAGCACCGGCAGGTGAAGGAGACTGGGCACAGCTAAGTGAGGAAACATCTGGCAAAGGGATCTCCAGTCACGAGAACACCGATAGCGAGGGACCCAGTGGTCCAGAAGGTGAGGGAAGTGCCACGGGGGAGACCAGAATCCTCCTCCAGTGGCCACTACTGGTGGCAGACCTATCTGGGACCACCCCAGTACCATCTCTGTCCGCACCACCCCCATTCTACTCCCACCCTCCCTGTAGCACATGCTGTGTATGTTTGGGTGAATTTGTTGCTGTATGTGAATGTGTGTGTGTCACTGTACTATTACGTGTGAGTATAGCCCTCGCATGGTATGTTATGTAACAGTTCCAATTTATACCTTTTACAACTGTAACAGGTGAGTGTTACGGTTGTTGTCTTCCTCATCGGTGATGATTTTGCGGTCTTTCTGCAAGCAGGTGGAGCGTGATGGCATCTAGTTGTGGTTCCATGGTAGCTCCGGACGACTATGTCTTCCTGGAGGTGAGTGTCTTTTTTTATACTGTTCATTTCCGCCTGGTGTTCTGTGGTGGTCTGACCACTACGAAAATGTTAGCGCTGTGCAAACTCGGAATGAGTCCAGTGGAAACATGGTCTCCCCCGGACTGGTGGTGGCTCCAATGGGCCGCAGCAGTCTGATCACACTGCTGGTGCCGGTTGTGCTTTGGCGGGATTTTGTGTGCTCCACCACCAATGCCATAATTTGGTGGTGTTCTCTGCCAGCTTGTTGGTGGTCAGACCACCAACATGGCGGTTCTCAGACCGCCAAATTCGTAATGAGGCCCTTAGTGAGGTAATGAAGAATTTTCCACATAAAAATGCAGAATTTCTAAAGGGAATGAATTATGTGAAAGTACATGAGACAGAACTTGTATTTGATTTTTTTAAAGTTGTTTCATTCAACACTACTGTTTGCATTCATTGTATTTCCCTCTGAGAAGAAGGTGAGGGAAAGCATTCCCTTGAAAGCATCGAAAGATGGTTGGTTGACTGAAGAAACAAGAAATGATGAACTGCAGTATTCAAGTATGTCTATAGCAGTGCACGTTCCTAGAATAGGCCACAACATTCCTTGCTCCTCTCATTCACTGAGCACTCTCCTTTGCAGCTCATGCTATTTTCCAGACTGAGACTCTACTGGGATTCTTGAACCTCTCTTCATGAGAAGTTCTGCTTTTATTGCTTATTGAATTATTGAGCTGATATTTAATGCTGAAGCTTTATTGTCCTCTCTCTCAGATTTAAAACTCTTTATGGGTTTCTGAGATGACATATATATTTTCATTGCCATTGCTAGAATAGGGATTATTTTCTTTATGGAACACACCTAATGCATTTATTATGTTGTATTAATTACTTATTTGATTATTGACAAACTAATGCCTGATATTCATAAATAAAACCCTTTAACTAATACCAAACTCTCAGTATTGACTAAAAATAGACTAGAGATTGTGATGACAATTTACTATGATATACATTTCCTGTTTAATCTCAGCCAACAGCAAAGATCTCTGGGCCTGAGAAGAAGAAAAGTAGAAGGATTTCTCCCTGATGAGTGGAGTGTCTTTCCTTGTGAACTGATAATTTAACTGAGATCCCGACTTCCCTAGTATCACATTGCTATTTTCTGCTGGAACTATAGAGTGGTGTATGTAAATACAATCCTTTATTGTGGAACAGAGCCTAGACACAGAGTCAATTCTGCTGCCCCCTTTCTATGTGGTGGGCAGTGTGACTATCTGTAAGAGTCATCTGCACAAGTTCCTTTTTCTAACTGTACAAATTACTGCTGCTTTGTTGTCTCTGTATTGTTTCCTACCCTATTTAGACGTTATTTCATGGTGTATGTCATTGTAATTTCTAATGCCTTTGTACATTTTCATCCTGCTTGCACTATTTCTTGACTTTAATGGGGGCACCTCATGAACCCCATAACAAAATAGGCCCAAAACTAGAGGGTGGCATTCTGGTCTTTATGACACCATAATTTCTGTCCTATTCAAAACCTACTAAAGCTGCTACAAAGCAGCAGCTATTCCAGTTGTAGTTTATCTGTTATCATAAGAGGCACCTAAGAGAAACCAGACTTACTTTAACATTTTCCAGAATTGACACTGGAGATCAATGAGGCTACAAATAATGGATCTATACCATACCTCATTATGCTGGAAGCGTCTTGTTTCTTAATATAATTTAATAAATCTCCATTGGAGCTCCAGTTCTTTAAATGATTGTTATAAAGGGATTTGGCATACCTTATGAGGACCCAGTGATTCCATAATTCACCCCTCCATGAGGCTCACACTGTTAAACAATATACAAAACAATGATAGCCCTTCTCATTAGTGCAGGGGATCACTACTTGCCTCATAGATTCTAAAGGTTGCATTTTGAGACACTGGAGAGCCAATACAATGCCCGTTCCAGGATCCCAGTAGGGGGTTTGGCAGTCCATTGTGTGAGGGCAGGCCACTAGCCTTTGAAATGTAAGTGTCAGGCCCTCAACCCTCCCAGCCCAGGAAGACCCATTTAGTATGCAGATGAGTGTAGCTGTGACTGAGTATCCTGTGTTTGTGGTTTTCTGGGTGAAATGCACAAGGGAGCTGTCAACCAGCCCAGCCCAGATGTGGATTGGAGACAGGCTGTAATGCACAGATGGATTTTAAGTGCAGATAAATGCTCACTTTCTAAAAGTGGCATTTCCAAAATAGTAATATAAAATCCAACCTCACCAATAAGTAGAATTTTCTATTTCCTTTCGGGCCATACTGAATATGACCTGGTTACCCCTTTCTGATCAGAATCTACCACTCAATATATGAGGGTAGCCCTCATGCTACCCTATAAAAGGATCAGGCCTCACAGTAGTGGAAAAACAATTTAGGAGTTCCCCACTACAAGGACATATAAACCACACACGTACATGTCCTGCCTTTTAACTACATAACACCCTGCATTATGGGTTACCCAGGACCTCCCTTAGGGGTGACTGAAAAAAGGAGGGTATAGGGCTTGGAAAGTACTTTTACATGCCAAGTTGAAGTGGCAGTGAACTGCACACACAGGCCTTGCATATCTGAGATATGGTTAAGGGGCTACTTATGTGGGTGGCACAACTAGTGCTGCAGGTCCACTAGTAACACCCAATTTACAGGCCCTCGGCACATGCAGTGCACATTACTAGGGACTTGCAAGTAAATAAAATATGCCGATTGGGTATAAACCAATGTTACCATGTTTAAGGGCGAGAGCATGTGCACTTTAGCTCCGGTTAGTAGTAGTGAAGTGCACAGAGTCCTAAAACCAGCAAAAACAGTGTCAGAAAAGTGGAGGGAGGCAACCAAAAAGTTGGAAGTTGGGGGATGACCACCCTAAGGCTGTCAGGTCTGTTAGAACCTTACTTTGTCCTCCGGCATTCCTTCAAAATATTCTTAAATTACGGATGTCTCAGTGAGGGCCACCAACACTAATAATTGAAGGATATACATATTTAGTGTAGCATGTTATGAGATTTCCTTAGGTTTCTTACTATATGGGATATCATAACTCCTAGTGCTCTGGGAGTTTTTACTCCATCTCTTTTATCTTATGTTGTGGATATTGAATGTGTTTATCCTTTATTTATTGTGACTGTGCAAAACAAATTGCTGTTTTACACCCACTTGCATGGTAGGCGGCCTTGCTCAAGTGTGTTTCTTTATACCACGTGGGAGCCCTAGTTGGTGCTGTTTCACACCATCCACAGTGCCTGTTAGGTGCATTGCATCCTCTGCAGGGAGGCCCTGCGAGCTCCCAGAGGAACACAATATGATAAAGGGAATCCCGTTTAGGGCTTTACACTAAGGATTCCCTCAAAGGATTCCCTTCAAACCCCACAAGATCCAGCGCTGTGGCAGGTCTTCCCAGCTCATAAAGCTAGTCAGCTTTATATTCCACATAATGGTCTAGTAATAAATGACAACACTATTTTCCAGTTTCAAAGGAAAATAGCACTTCTGAGGGGGGCTGCCCAATAATAATACAGGGTGTGTTTTCACTGTATCTTATGTTATCTTACCCTATGTTATCTGCTTTAACAGTTTTTACTCTACATTATGTATTTTATGTGCTCAAGTGGCTAAACATCAGAGAACAGATGTTGAAGTGGATCCACTTGCTCTACGTAGCACCTACAACACATATACATCAAAATGGTATCCTTTCAGATCCAATGCATATAGCCTGTGGCACTAGGCAAGACTGTCACTCCCTCCCATCTTGAATGCTCTAGTGATGGAACCTCATGCTGCCTCATATCTCTCTAAGCACATGACATTGCACTCTATATGAAACATCCATCCATAAATGTGACCCCAATAATCAAGGAGTTTGGGCGCTATATGAGCCTCTCTGGGATACACATCAACTGGAACAAATTATCCATATGACTGCAACATGGAAACAGCCATTGAATATCCACTATAATGGTAGAGTACACCTGTCTGCTATCTGGGAATCAAAGTCTGTAGAAATATGCAGGAGATGGTTCATGAAAACTATGGCATACTAATGACCAAAACGGGAACACAGATTGAGAGGTGGATCAAACTACTTCTGGCTCTCGCTGGCTCTCGCAGGATACACCTCGCTTGCTAAAAATGGTTCTCCGGCCACAATAGCTTTGCCTCTTCAACAATCTACCAATCTAGCAATTCCCTTTCACAGAGGCATTTTTTTATATGCTACTAGCAGCCTTGACAAAACTGGACAGAGAGGGGAAGCAGCCCCGTCTTAGAAGGGAAACCCTTACTATGTCCTATAAACGGGGTATGACTTGGTGGCACCAAAGTTTAAACTATGCTACCTGTTTGTGAAAGCACAATATATCCACTATTGGATATAATCATCACCCTTTTAACCTCACCGGGCCACAGAAACTGACACAGCTGCCTTACTGAAACTCAACACTATCAAGTGGGCCAAGCATAAAAGACTTGTGACTGAAATGAACACCGTAAGCTGCAGAACTGGCGGTCATGTATGCTCCAAGCGTGACGTGGATCCATAATCCGACGATCAAGCAAACGGAGGACAAGGGGCTGTGCAAAAGACTATGGGCCTTACACTTTAAATACCTCAGTGAATAATACCCGGATAATACCTGCATGCAACCAAAGGCCTTTATGCTGAGACCGGATTCCAAGACTTTCAACACACTCATATACTACAGATTTAAAGCAGCATGCCGGGAACTTGGCCACAACTTCCCATCCCTACAAAGTACCTTCAACACAAAGGAACTGGTGCTGGCATCTCCATTGCCCAGAAAGCAGGTTTTGCGCCTATGTAACCTTGGCCAAGAGGAGGCCCCACTACCAGTGCCTCGAGCTCAGCAGAAATGCGAAGGAGATCTCAAACTAGAACTACTTGATGAGCAATGGGAATAATGTTGTAAGCAGACAGATGAACTCAGCCCGACCTACAAGTTTCAGCTTATTCACTATAAATTCCTACACAGAATATATTACACAATGGAGAGGCTACACAAACTAGGTTTGAGGGAGCTACCTCACTGCATCAGGTGCAAGGTGACAACCAGTGACTTTGCACATTTAGCATTGCTGGGCCCACTGGTTCAGCCCTAATGGGAGGAGGTGGGACAAATCATATCCGCCATTATTGGGGAGCCCCTCAAGCTCACCTCGGTGGTGGCACTGCTGGGTTATGTGAAAGACCTGCCTGCAGAGAACAGAAAACTAATCTCCTTCCTACTTGTTTTAGCCAATTGTAGAGTGGCCATTGCATCTGGGCAACAGTCCAGAACCTTGGTGTCAGCAATTGTTGCAAGGTGGTGCTTACTGTAATGAACAATTGACACATTACTGGGAAATATATGTCCTGTAATCATGCCCTAAAGATATCTGGGCAACAGTATTAGGACAGACTTTGCAAGAAGAGCCCAGAAATGGAAGAAACGCATAAGTCATCTTGAAACTGGAGACCAGTATATATATATATATATATATATATATATATATATATATATGTATATATATATATATATATATATATATGTTCATGTGAACTCTCCTTTCATAAGTTGAATAAATATGTTGTCCAGACATAGAGAAAGATGTACAGGAGAGAAAGACACTGTGCTCTAGTTGTTACTCTGTTGTAGAAATCTATTAAATAAAAACAAAAACAATGATTGGAAGAAGGTACAGTCGTGTTTTTTGACTGAGTAATTGTAATTTAAAACCCTCTCTAATGGTAAAATCAGATTTTAAGCCGCAATTCTGAAAACACCATTTTTAGAAAGTTGGCTTTTTCTTGTCCTAACGATTTGGTGCATGCAATCTTTTCCTGCGTCATGTGACTAGGTGTAGTTGGCAGTTGGCCTTTGTGTATTTCTCCCAGACAGTATCACAAAAGGGAGACTGGATAATGGCATGGTGGGCCATCTCCGGCAGAATGAGGAGGCAAAGCTGTTACTTACCACTTGTAAATTTCAAAGGCACTGACTCAGCTCACACACAAAGGACTTCACATAAGCCTATTGTGCCTTCAGACAGGCTAGGGCCAGGGCAGGGAGGCAGAAAATTCCAGAAACTTCAGAGGGAGAAACTCCAGAGATTCCTCCACTTCAAAATTGGCCCCAGGTATAAAAATGAGACCCTCAGATCCATTCTTCAGTACACTCCTGGACGTGTGGATACTACAGAAGAAGGACACCCTGCTGCTGTGCAACTTATGGCCTGCCCTATTTGCTGAGAAAGAAGACTTTGCCTTCATCTTTCATCCCAGGCTGAAGTAACCTCCTGCTCTATGCTACAGGGAGATAACAAGCTCCAAAGTCCTCTAAGCAACTGCCCAGCTGAGCTCCTGCAACTGAACCTGCCTGGACCTGCATCTGGACCTGCCAGAGCCCTATTGGCCTCTGCTGGACTGAGTTCCTGATCCCCATAGGTGCTTCATAGGTCTTGGACCCACGTGTGGCATCGGTTGAGGTCCTCCTCAAACAAAAGGATGAAGCCCTGATGTTTTAGGCTCTTTGTGACCAAGAACAGGCCTGTTCATGCCAAGATCTTGCTGTCTGTGCTAACCGCCAACGCGAAACTGTTGTGACTGCAACTTTTCGCACTACACTGACCACCAGCAACGACTGCCAATGCAAGATCTGCACTTAATTCTACAGTATCCACAGACCATGGTGACCACCAATGCGAATCTCCAGCAATGACCATTTGCGACACCCAGACTGGATCCTCATACTACACCGAAGACAGTCCACGACACCCAGCCACAGCAACGACTATCAGCAACACTCTCCATGCTCCTCCCAGCCTTCTCCCCCACATAGAGAAATCTTCTTGCAAGACTTTAGTGGTAACTTTTTTCAGCTGGACTAACCTTCGGCACTCTCCATTGGGGTTGGCCTGAACTTGTGACTTGCACAACCAGATAACCGTGAGTGGCACTTTGTGTGTTTAGGCACTATACTTTCCTGATATGTTTAACACTGCATATCTCCAGTTTTAATGACTGAATTTTTCTCATTGTTATGTCAAATAATTTATTAATGCTTACTCTGTTTTCTTAGATTGTTGTGGGAATTTTCTTGTGTTGTGTTGTCACGCTATTACTGTTTAAGTGCTGCATAAATAATTTACACATTGGCTTTTAGAAAAGCCGGACTGTTTTTGTGCCAAGATGCCAGAGGGTTAAGCACAGCTTAATAAAATAACATTTTGAGACCTATGCAAGCTTAAACAGACATTTGGGAATTTTAAGAAATCATACAAATTGGGTGAAAGCTATACATGATAAGTGACTCATAACCATCCATTATGCTAAACTTTGAGCCTTAGCAATACCTATAGATATTCTACTACGAAAAGCAGTTGATGACTACAAAAACCTCCTGATGATATTCATAAACGTGGCTCACATATTTGCTGTAGACATACTAGGGACAAATGTACCAAGTTTCAGGATCAGAGTGGGCCTAAGGCATTTTACACATCAGATATGAACTGCAATACCATATCTTATTTATTGTAAATGTGCTAAATACAATGCTAATTCTACAAAACGGGCCATAAAGCATCAATAGATAGAACACATGTGAGTACTAACAAGATTACCTGAAAACTTACCTAATACTTGACAGTTGAGGAGCCAACACATTGTGCAACATAGAATAGGAGGAAACAGGGACCTTGGACTAAGAATGACTAAGAGATATTGGATTAATACACTTCAAAGTGTGCATTTGGGACTGAATATGGACTATGAATAGCAAACTTATGTCTTTGTATAACTTGATGTCTCCCCTTAATTCATGTACCTGTATTCCCAATGGTCAATTTGAGGAAAGTTAAGGAGTAGGAAATTTTATTCCTCATGTGGAGTTGGCTTTTTACTTTGAGATGTAGTCTTTCTGGCCCATAACACAAATATATTATGTTAGACTTTTCCTCCTTGGCGTGGTCTCCCTTAACTTTTTGCCTCTGTTCCCCAGGATGTTGATGTGTGCTGGACTCTGATTTTACTGTTTTTGTTACTCTGGGCACTTTACCACTGCTAACCAGTGCTAAAGTGCAAGTGCTCCTGTTTAAAATATGTACATAATTGGTTCTCCAAGATTGGCATATTTGTTTTACTGTTAAGTCCCTAGTAAAGTGCACTAGAGGTGCCCAGGGCCTGTAAATCAAATGTTTCTAGTGGGCCTGCAGCACTGGTTGTGCCACCCACACAAGTAACCCTGTAATCATGTCTCACACCTGCCACTGTAGTGTTTGTGTGTGTATTTTTACACTGTAAATTCGACTTGGCAAGTGTACCCACTTGCCAGGCCTAAACCTTCCCTTTTCTTACATGTAAGGCACCCCTAAGGTAGGCCCTATGTAGCCCCAAGGGCAGGGTGCAGTGTATGGATGAGGTAGGACATACAGTAATGTGGTTTATATGTCCTGACAGTGAAATACTGGCAACTTCGTTTTTCACTGTTGCAAGGCCTGTCTCTCTCATAGGATAATATGGGGGCTACCTTTAAAATATGATTAAAGTGTAGATTCCCCTAGAGAGTAGATGGACATGTGGAGTTTGGGGTCCCTGAACTCACAATTTAAAAATACATCTTTTAGTAAAGTTGATTTTGAGATTGTGTGTTTGAAAATGCCACTTTTAGAAGTGAGCATGTTCTTGCTTAAACCATTCTGTGACTCTGCCTTGTTTGTGGATTCCCTGTCTGGGTCAGTTTGACAGTTGGGTTGTGTAGGAAGTTGGTTTGTATGCACTATTTCAAAGTAAGGAATAGTATGCACAGAGTCCAAGGGTTCCCCTTAGAGGTAAGATAGTGGCAAAAAGAGATAATTCTAATGCTCTATTTTGTGGTAGTGTGGTCGAGCAGTAGGCTTATCAGAGGAGTAGTGTTAAGCATTTGTTGTACACCCACAGGCAATAAATGAGGAACACACACTCAGAGACAATTCCAAGCCAATAGTTTTTGTATAGAAAAATATATTTTCTTAGTTTATTTTAAGAACCACAGGTTCAAGATTTACATGTAATACTTCAAATGAAAGGTATTGCAGATAAGTACTTTAGGAACTTTGAATTAGCACAATAGCATATACACTTTTCACATAAATCACATATAGCTATTTTAAAACTAGACACACTGCAATTTTCAACAGTTCCTGGGGGGAGTAAGAGTTTGTTAGTTTTTGCAGGTAAGTAAACCACCTACAGGGTTCAAGTTTGGGTCCAAGGTAGCCCACCGTTGGGGGTCCAGAGCAACCCCAAAGTTACCACACCAGCAGCTCAGGGCCGGTCAGGTGCAGAAGTCAAAGTGGTGCCCAAAACGCATAGGCTTCAATGGAGAAGGGGGTGCCCCGGTTCCAGTCTGCCAGCAGGTAAGTACCCGCGTCTTCGGAGGGCAGACCAGGGGGGTTTTGTAGGGCACCGGGGGGACACAACTCCACACAGAAAGTACACCCTCAGCAGCACAGGGGCGGCCGGGTGCAGTGTGCAAACATGCGTCGGGCTTGTAATTGAAATCAATGGGAGACCAAGGGGTCTCTTCAGTGATGCAGGCAGGCAAGGGGGGGGGGCTTCTCGGGGTAGCCACCACCTGGCCAAGGGAGAAGGCCTCCTGGGGGTCACTCCTGCACTGGAGTTCGGATCCTTCAGGTCCTGGGGGCTGCGGGTGCAGAGTCTTTACCAGGCGTCGGGATCTGAGAAGCATGCAGTCGCGGTCAGGGGGAGCCTCAGGATTCCCTCTGCAGGTGTCGCTGTGGGGGCTCGGGGGGGGGCAACTCTGGCTACTCACGGTCTCGCAGTCGCCAGGGAGTCCTCCCTGAAGTGATTGTTCTCCACAAGTCGAGCTTGGGGCGTTGGGTGCAGAGTGTCAAGTCTCACGCTTCCGGCGGGAAAAGCAAGTTGTTTCAAAGTTGCTGCTTTGGTGAACAGGGCCGCTGTCCTCTGAAGTTCTTGGATCTTCTAGAGCAGGGCAGTCCTCTGGGGATTCAGAGGTCGCTGGTGCCTGGGGAAAGCGTCGCTGGAGCAGTGTCTTTAGAAGTGGGGAGACAGGCCGGTAGAGCTGGAGCCAAAGCAGTTGGTGTCTCCGTCTTCTCTACAGAGTTTTTCAGCTTAGCTGTCCTCTTCTTCTTAGGTTGCAGGAATCTGAGTTCCTAGGTTCTGGGGAGCCCTTAAATACTAAATGTAAGGGTGTGTTTAGGTCTTGGGGGTTAGTAGCCAATGGCTACTTGCCCTGAAGGTGGGTACACCCTCTTTGTGCGTCCTCCCGAGGGGAGGGGGCACATTCCTATCCCCATTGGGGGAATCCTCCATCTGCAAGATGGAGGATTTCTAAAAGTCAGAGTCACCTCAGCTCAGGACACCTTAGGGGCTGTCCTGACTGGCCAGTGACTCCTCCTTGTTTTTCTCATTATCTCCTCCGGCCTTGCCGCCAAAAGTGGGGCCGTGGCCGGAGGGGATGGGCAACTCCACTAGCTGGAATGCCCTGTGGTGCTGTAACAAAGGGGGTGAGCCTTTGAGGCTCACCGCCAGGTGTTACAGTTCCTGCAGGGGGAGGTGTGAAGCACCTCCACCCAGTACAGGCTTTGTTACTAGCCACAGAGTGACAAAGGCACTCTCCCCATGTGGCCAGCAACATGTCTGGTGTGTGGCAGGCTGCTAGAACTAGTCAGCCTACACGGATAGTCGGTTAAGGTTTCAGGGGGCACCTCTAAGGTGCCCTCTGGGGTGTATGTTACAATAAAATGTACACTGGCATCAGTGTGTATTTATTGTGCTGAGAAGTTTAATACCAAACTTCACAGTTTTCAGTGTAGCCATTATGGTGCTGTGGAGTTTGTGACAGACTCCCAGACCATATACCCTTATGGCTACCCTGCACTTACAATGTCTAAGGTTTTGCTTAGACACTGTAGGGGCACAGTGCTCATGCACTGGTGCCCTCACCTATGGTATAGTGCACCCTGCCTTAGGGCTGTAAGGCCTGCTTGAGGGGTGACTTATCTATACTGCATAGGCAGTGTGAGGTTGGCATGGCACACTGAGGGGAGTGCCATTTTGACTTACTCGTTTTGTCCTCACTAGCACACACAAGCCGACAAGCAGTGTGTCTGTGCTGAGTGAGGGGTCCCCAGGGTGGTATAAGACATGCTGCATCCCTTAGAGACCTTCCCTGGCATCACCCCCCCCCCAAACGAAAGAGGATGAGACTAACCTTTCTCAAGAGAGTCTTCATTTTCTAAGTGGAGGAACCTGGAAAGGCCATCTGCATTGGTATGGGCAGTCCCAGGTCTGTGTTCCACTATAAAGTCCATTCCCTGTAGGGAGATGGACCACCTCAACAGTTTTGGATTTTCACCTTTCATTTGCATCAGCCATCTGAGAGGTCTGTGGTCAGTTTGAACTACAAAGTGAGCACCAAAGGGGTATGGTCTCAGCTTCTTCAGGGACCAAACCACAGCAAAGGCCTCCCTCTCAATGGCACTCCAACGCTGCTCCCTGGGGAGTAACCTCCTGCTAATGAAAGCAACAGGCTGGTCAACGCCATCTTCATTTGTTTGGGACAAAACTGCCCCTATCCCATGTTCAGAGGCATCTGTCTGCACAATGAACTGCTTGGAGTAATCTGGAGCTTTTAGAACTGGTGCTGGGCACATTGCTTGTTTCAGGGTGTCAAAGGCCTGTTGGCATTCTACAGTCCAGTTTACTTTCTTGGGCATTTTATTGGAGGTAAGTTCTGTGAGGGCTGTCACTATGGATCCATGTCCCTTCACAAACCTCCTGTAGTACCCAGTCAAGCCAAGGAATGCCCTGACTTGAGTCTGGGTTTTTGGAGCTGCCCAGACCAGAATAGTCTGGATCTTAGGCTGGAGTGGCTGAACTTGGCATCCACCTACCAGGTTTCCCAAGTAAACCACAGTTCCCTGCCCTATCTGGCATTTGGATGCCTTGATAGAGGGGCCTGCTTATTGCAGAGCCTTCAAAACCTTCTTCAAGTGGACCAGGTGATCCTGCCAGCTGGAGCTAAAGACAGCAATATTGTCAAGATAAGCTGCACTAAAGGACTCCAAACCAGCAAGGACTTGATTCACCAACGTTTGGAAGGTGGCAGGGGAATTCTTTAAACCAAAGGGCATAACAGTAAACTGATAATGCCCATCAGGTGTGGAGAATGCTGTCTTTTCTTTTGCTCCTGGTGCCATTTTGATTTGCCAGTACCCTGCTGTTAAGTCAAAGGTACTTAAGAATTTGGCAGCACCTAATTTGTCAATCAGTTCATCAGCCCTTGGAATGGGATGGGCATCTGTCTTGGTGACAGAATTAAGTCCTCTGTAGTCCACACAAAACCTCATCTCTCTCTCCAGCTTTGGTGTGAGGTTTTGGGACTAAGACCACTGGGCTAGCCCAGGGGCTGTCAGAGTGCTCAATGACTCCCAATTCCAGCATCTTCTGGACTTCCACTTTGATGCTTTCCTTAACTTGGTCAGACTGTCTGAATATTTTGTTTTTGACAGGCATGCTGTCTCCTATGTCCACATCATGGGTACACAGGTGTGTCTGACCAGGGGTTAGGGAAAAGAGCTCAGCAAACTGTTGCAGGACCTTCCTACAATCAGATTGCTGTTGGCCAGAGAGGGTGTCTGAGTAGATCACTCCATCAACTGAGCCATCTTTAGGGTTTGTGGAGAGGAGATCAGGGAGAGGTTCACTCTCAGCTTCCTGGTCCTCATCTGTTACCATCAACAGATTCACATCAGCCCTGTCATGGAAGAGCTTAAGGCGGTTTACATGGATCACTCTCTTGGGGGTCCTGCTAGTGCCTAGGTCTACCAGGTAGGTGACCGGACTCTTCTTTTCTAGCACTGGGTAAGGACCACTCCATCTGTCCTGAAGTGCCCTGGGAGCCACAGGCTCCAAAACCCAGACTTTCTGCCCTGGTTGAAATTCAACCATTGCAGCCTTTTGGTCATACCAAAACTTCTGGAGCTGTTGGCTGGCCTCAAGGTTTTTGCTTGCCTTTTCCATGTACTCTGCCATCCTTGAGCGTAGGCCAAGTACATAGTCCACTATATCTTGCTTAGGCTCATGAAGAGGTCTCTCCCAGCCTTCTTTCACAAGAGCTAGTGGTCCCCTTACAGGGTGGCCAAACAGGAGTTCAAAGGGTGAGAACCCTACTCCCTTCTGAGGCACCTCTCTGTAAGCGAAAAGCAGGCATGGCAAGAGGACATCCCATCTCCTTTTGAGTTTTTCAGGGAGCCCCATGATCATGCCTTTTAATGTCTTGTTGAATCTCTTAACAAGGCCATTAGTCTGTGGATGGTATGGTGTAGTGAATTTGTAAGTCACTCCACACTCATTCCACATGTGTTTCAGGTATGCTGACATGAAGTTGGTACCTCTGTCAGACACCACCTCCTTAGGAAAACCCACTCTGGTAAAAATACCAATGAATGCCTTGGCTACTGCAGGGGCAGTAGTCGACCTAAGGGGAATTGCTTCAGGGTATCTAGTAGCATGATCCACTACTACTAGTATGTACATGTTCCCTGAGGCTGTAGGAGGTTCAAGTGGACCCACTATGTCCACACCCACTCTTTCAAAGGGGACCCCCACCACTGGAAGTGGAATGAGGGGGGCCTTTGGGTGTCCACCTGTCTTACCACTGGCTTGACAGGTGGCACAGGAGACACAAAACTCCTTGACCTTCTGGGCCATGTTGGGCCTATAGAAGTGGTTGACTAGACTCTCCCACATCTTGGTTTGTCCCAAATGCCCAGCAAGAGGAATATCATGGGCTAAGGCCAGTATGAACTCCCTAAACTCCTGAGGCACTACCACTCTCCTAGTGGCACCAGGTTTGGGATCTCTTGCCTCAGTGTAAAGGAGTCCATCTTCCCAATAGACCCTATGTGTTCCTGTTTTCTTGCCATTGGACTCTTCAGCAGCTTGCTGCCTAAGGCCTTCAAGAGAGGGACAGGTTTCTTGCCCCTTACACAACTGCTCCCTTGAGGGTCCCCCTGGGCCTAAGAGCTCAACCTGATAAGGTTCTAACTCCAGAGGCTCAGTTCCCTCAGAGGGCAGAACTTCTTCCTGGGAAGAGAGGTTCTCTTTTTGTTGTTGTGTTGCAGCTGGTTTCCCAGTTGTCTTTCCTTTTCTCTTGGTAGGCTGGGCCCTTTTTCCAGGCTCCAACTCTACTTTTTCACCCTGCGCCTTGCACTGTGCCCTTGTCTTGACACACACCAGTTCAGGGATACCCAGCATGGCTTTTTATTTCTATCTCAGCCCATGCTGAGGACTCCAGGTCATTTCCAAGCAAACAGTCTACAGGGATATTTGAGGAGACCACCACCTGTTTCAGGCCATTGACCCCTCCCCACTCTAAAGTTACCATAGCCATGGGATGTACTTTAGTCTGTTTGTCAGCGTTGGTGACTGGATAAGTTTGTCCAGCCAGGTATTGACCAGGGGAAACCACTTTCTCTGTCACCATGGTGACACTGGCACCTGTATCCCTCAGGCCTTCTACACTTGTCCCATTAATTAAGAGCTGCTGCCTGTATTTTTGCATGTTAGGAGGCCAGGCAGCTAGTGTGGCTAAATCCACCCCACCCTCAGAGACTAATGTAGCTTCAGTGTGACACCTGATTTGTTTTGGGCACTGTTGATCCCACTTGGAGACTGGCCATTCCAGGGTTAGCTGGAGTGGAGTTAGAAGTGGTACTTTTCTTGGGACAGGCCTTGTCTCCAGTTTGGTGTCCAGGCTGATTACAGCTACGACACCAGGCCTTTTTGGGATCAAAGTTTTTACCCTTGTACCCAAAATTGTTTTGTGAAGAGGCTCTGGGCCCACCCTCCAGTGCAGGTTTTTGGGGGCTTGTAGAAGACTCTTTACTATTTTTACCTTTGGATGTCTCAACACTCTTCCCCTGGGGAGGCTTTGTGACCCCTTTCTTTTGGTCACCCCCTGTGGAAGTCTTGGTCACCCTAGTCTTGACCCAATGGTCCGCCTTCTTTCCCAATTCTTGGGGAGAAATTGGTCCTAGGTCTACAGATGCTGATGCAGTTTATCATTTGAACAATTACTCAATAGGTGTTCTTTCACAAATAAATTGTACAGCCCATCATAATCATTTACACCACTGCCTTGAATCCAACCATCCAGTGTTTTCACTGAGTAGTCCACAAAATCAACCCAGATCTGTCTCGAGGATTTTTGAGCCCCCCTGAACCTAATTCTATGCTCCTCAGTGGAGAATCCAAAGCCCTCAATCAGGGTACCCTTCATGATGTCAAAGGATTCTGCATCTTTTCCAGAGAGTGTGAGGAGTCTATCCCTACACTTTCCAGTGAAAATTTCCCAAAGGAGAGCACCCCAGTGAGATCTGTTTACTTTTCTGGTTGCACAAGCCCTCTCAAAAGGTGTGAACCATTTGTTGATGTCATCACCATCTTCATATTTAGTTACAATCCCTTTTGGGATTTTCAACACGTCAGGAGAATCTCTGACCCTATTTATGTTGCTGCCACCATGGATGGGACCAAAACCCATCTCTTGTCTTTCCCTTTCTATGGCTAGGAGCTGTCTCTCTAAAGCCAATCTTTTGGCCATCCTGGCTAGCAGGAGGTCATCTTCACTGAGGCTATCCTCAGTGATTACAGATGTGCTGGACCCTCCTGTGAGGGAAGCAGCATCTCTGACTATCACAGTTGGAGTCAGGGTTTGAGGGACCCTGTTCTCCCTAACTAGGACTGGAGGGGGGGAATTCTCCTCCAAGTCACTAGCTTCATCCTCTGGGAGGTCATCCTCAGAGGGGTTGGCTTTGTCAAACTCTGCCAGCAGATCCTGGAGCTGTGCTTTGGAAGGGCTTATGCCAACTTGTATTTTCTTTATTTTGCAGAGAGACCTTAGCTCCCTCATTTTTAGATGGAGGTAAGATGTGAGGTCGAGTTCCATCACACTCTCTTCTGCATTAGACATTATGGTGGTCATTACAACCCTGGCGGACGGTGTTAAAGCTGCGGAAATACCGCAAACAGGCCGGCGGAAAAAAAAAGGGAATTATGACCCTGGCGGAAACCGCCAACAAAGACAGCCACTTTAACACACCGCCCACCACGGTGGTGCAAACAAGCAGCGCGGCGGTCACCGCCAACAGACAGGCGGGAGACAATGTACCAGACTGGATGAGTCTCCCCGTGAAAGTTCCTGTCCTGTCACTGTCCCAGCTGCCCATGGGATAAGGATGCCTGATGTGGCGGCCCATTCATTCCTACCCGGTGCTTGCCCTTTTCAGCGGTGCTTTGCCATGGCGGTCTTTGCCCTGTTCAGCGGTGCTTTGCCATGGCGGTCTTTGCCCTGTTCAGCGGTGCTTTGCCATGGTGTTCTTTTCCCTGTTCAACGGTGCTTTGCCATGGTGGTCTTTGCCCTGTTCAGCGGTGCTTTGCCATGGCGGTCTTTGCCCTGTTCAGCGGTGCTTTGCCATGGCGGTCTTTGCCCTATTCAACGGTGCTTTGCCATGGCGGTCTTGGCCCTGTTCAGCGGTGCTTTGACATGGCGGTCTTTGCCCTGTTCAACGGTGCTTTGCCATGGCGGTCTTTGCCCTGTTCAGCGGTGCTTTGCATTGGCGGTCTTTGCCCTGTTCAGTGGTGCTTTGCCATGGCGGTCTTTGCCCTGTTCAGCGGTGCTTTGACATGGCGGTCTTTGCCCTGTTCAATGGTGCTTTGCCATGAAGGTCTTTGCCCTGTTCAGCGGTGCTTTGACATGGCGGTCTTTGCCCTGTTCAACGGTGCTTTGCCATGGCGGTTCTGCTACAGACATTGGTGTGTGGCATGACGTTCTCTACACTGGGAATTGGTGTGTGGCATGACGTTCCATCATTGCCCAGCGGGGCTGTGGCAGCCGGGGCCCTCCAGGGCACTGACTCCAGCGGTGGTCTCCTGACCAGTGACGATACTTGGGCCCTCCTGGGCTGTGACTCTGGCGGTAGTCTCCTGACCAGTGACTATACTTGGGCCCTCCTGGGTTGTGACTCTGGCAGTGGTCTCTGGACCAGTGACAATACTTGGGCCCTCCTTGGCTGTGGCTCTGGCGGTGGTCTCCTGACCAGTGACGATACTTGGGCCCTCCTGGGCTGTGACTCTGGTGGTGGTCTCTGGACCAGTGATGATACTTGGGCCCTCCTGGGCTGTGACTCTGGTGGTGGTCTCTGGACCAGTGACGATACTTGGGCCCTCCTGGGCTGTGACTCCAGTGGTGGTCTCCTGACCAGTGATGATACTTGGGCCCTCCTGGGCTGTGACTCTGGCGGTGGTCTCCTGACCAGTGACGACGGTGCTGGCGGCTGTGTGTCGACCGCCGGAAATGATGGCGCACTTCTTCGTCGTGACACCCACAACAGGCTGGGCAGACTTCCTCTGGCCCTTCCCCACCTTTGGTGGAGTCACAGCTGACTCTCCAATCCCCTTGGAACCCATGTCAGTTGTTTTCCCACCAGGAGTCTTAACACGGTCCCGTTGTCCACTCTCCAATTTTAGAGCCTTTAGAGGGGGTGGGCTGCCAGTGCCTTGGCTCCGGGTCCTACTGCCTGCCCTGGTGGCCGATGCACTCCACAAACCTTGAACAGGCACCACTGGTATTGGAGGCTTTTTTGCTGAGGCGCTACGACGGGACTGATGAATTGGAGGGGGTGGGGTGGGGGCAAAAAGGTCAACTTTACAGAGGGACAGTTTCTGACAAACTGGGATGGGTAGTTGGAGGGGGTCTGGGAGTGGAGGAAGAGGAGGTGGTTGTCGGAGGTATCACTTTAGGTGTTTTGGGTGCAGGTGCAGGTGAAGGTACTGGAGGCTGTCGTGAGGTGGATGGATGTTGGGTGAGTGATTGCCGGCGTTTGTGTACTTTGGGAGGGGGCGTCACAGACACACTGGGAGAGGACACAGGGGATGTGTAAATGGCAGTGGAGGTGGTGAGTGCAGGTGAGCGGCTTGTGGTGCTGGGTGTCCTTTTGCGATTCATGGTGCCTGTAGATGTGGTGCATGCAAGTGTGTGTGTAGACGAGACTGGGAGGGAGGAGGGAGAAGAGGAGGAGGGGGACACAGTGGAGGCAGTGGATGTTGCTGTGTCTGTACGTGGGTGAGGCTTGCGTGAATGCCTGTGGTGTGTGTGGTGCCTATGTTTACTTGAGCTACTTGGATGTGTTGACTTGTGTGCATGCTGGTCTGTAGGTGTGCTTGGGATGGGCTGGGGTACAGGATTGGATCTGGGTGGAGGAAGTTGGAGGGGGGAGGCTAGAGACAGGGACAATGGCTGCCATCAGTGCTGAGGCCAGAGATTGCAGGGTTCGCTGAAGGACAGCCTGACCAGAATGAATGCCCTCCAGGAATGCATTACTGTGTTGCAACTCTCGTTCTACACCCTGGATGGCATTCACAATGGTAGACTGCCCAACAGTGAGTGACCTGAGGAGGTCAATGGCCTCCTCACTGAGAGCAGCAGGGGTGACTGGGGCAGGGCCTGAAGTGCCTGGGGCGAAGGTGATGCCCACCCTCCTTGGTGAGCGGGCATGGGGCGAACGCTGAGGGGCTGCTGGGAGGGCGGGGCTGGTAGGGGAGGTGGCGGCAGTACCATTAGAGGTGGGGGGCACAGATGGTGCCGCCACCACAAGGAAGCCCCCATCGGCGGACGAGTCCGTGTCGCTGCTTGGTGATCCAGTGGCCGACGTGAAGCTCCACTCGCCCTCCGTCCCACTGGTGCATTCAGATTCTGTGGTGTGGCCCTCCATGGCCATGTGGGATGCAGCTCCCTCGTGCTCCCTGCCACTGTACCTCCGCCTGTTGATGCTGATGTACAAAAGGACAGGGAGAGCAGAAAAAGGGAGGGAAACAGAGTTTTAGTGCATGGATTACCGCTACCGTTGGCGGACAAGACAGACGCAGCAGCCCCCTGCATTACGCCGTGCTCCTGCCCTCTGCACATGCAATTTCTGGGATATGGCCTACATGGCAATGGTGGACATCTGCGCACATGTATGCCACAGGGACAACTGTACCTCGACTTGGCACTCTGCTGAGGTGGGGTAGAGTGCCCCATGGCCTACATTACGGAGGGGCATTGACTACCTAACTCACCCTGGCCTAGGGACACCCACAGCCCACCTCCCACACCCAGACCCCTCCACTACGCGCAAAGTCAGCAGAATGAGGTTGTACTCACCCCCTTGTGTCTGCTGTGATGCCCTCAAGCGCCCATCCAACTCCGGGTAGGCCACCGCCAGGCTCCGGAACATCAGGGGGGTCATGGCGCGACGGGCACCCCTCCCACGTTGGGAGGCCATCCCCAGCTGAGCCTCTGCCGTCTTCTTGCTGCAGCGGCAAATGTCCTCCCATCTCTTAAGGCAGTGGGTGCCCCGTCTCTGGTGGGCCCCCAGGGTCCGGACCTCCTTGGCGATGGCACGCCAAATGTCCCTCTTCTGGTGGGCGCTGACCTACATGACATGCACAAGGGAAGAAGAGAAGCTATTACCAACTGCACCGTAGATGTAAGTGTCCCCCCTCCCTACCCTTGCCATTTGGCACATGAATTAATGTTCCCTGAACTCTTCCCCCTTCCCTCTTCCAACCAGCCCTCTCCACCCAGGCCTAGCCCATACAACGTGCTCCCTGTGTACTAACCTGTTGGTCTGGAGGACCGTAGAGTAGCGTGTACTGGGGGAGGACCAGTTTCTCCAATTCCTGTGCAGTGAAGGCAGGGGCCCTTTCCCCAGACGCAGCAGCCATCGTCGCTTCCAGACCGAGGTCACAGCAGCACTTGCAGTGCAGGTCCTCTCCTGTCGAAGGTCAGGTATCTAGTGATTGAACAGATAGAAAATGGCGGTGACGTCCGCGGCGGGGCGCATCATCACTGTCGGTGCACCTGTTCATTGGCTCCTGGGACCCATAGGGTCCAATGTTAACCAATGTAGCATTGCGCTGCGGTCTACGACCACCTACCGCGACGGTGTGCAACGCCAGCGCTGTTACCCCACAATCCAATTGTCCCAGTTTAGAGGTCAGGCAGCCGCCATTTCAGGGGCCCACATGGCTTCATTTACTACTGCGTCACACATAGCTAGGCCTACACTCAACACACATACAGGAAGGGTTTTGTGAGTGATGTAGTCTTGTGTGTAACTGTGGGTACATACCTGGAGGAATAATGACTGGTTCTTCGCTGTTGTCCTTCGTAGGCACCGTCAGCTGGGACATATGAGAAGATGGCAGAATCCTCCGGTGTACCGACCGCTGGTGGACCTGTTGACAATGGAAGAGAGACATGACATCGTCACCTACCGGTTTGACCGTGCCACAATCCAGGAACTATGTACCCAGTTGGAGCCAGACCTGATGTCACCAATCCACCATCCGACTGGAATCCCCCCTGACGTGCAGGTGCTGTCAGTGCTGCATTTCCTTGCAAGTGGGTCTTTTCAGACAACAGTGGCAATGGCATCAGGGATGTCCCAGCCTATGTTTTCCAACATGTTGTCCAGAGTGTTGTCTGCCCTGCTGAAACACGTAGGGAGATACATCATTTTCCCTCAGGTGGAGGATTTGCCTACAGTGAAAGGTGACTTCTATGCCCTTGGACATATCCCCAACGTCATCGGTGCCGTTGATGGTACCCATGTAGCTCTGGTCCCCCCCCACAGGAGTGAACAGGTGTACAGGATCAGGAAGAGTTATCATTCCTTGAATGTCCAGATGGTCTGTTTGGCAGACCAGTACATCTCGCAGGTAAATGCTATGTTCCCTGGCTCAGTGCATGACGTCTACACCCTGCGGAATAGCAGCATCCCTGATATGATGGGTCAACTCCACAGGCACCGTTTATGGCTATTGGGGGACTCTGGTTACCCCAACCTGTCCTGGCTATTGACCCCAGTGAGGAATCCCAGGACCAGGGCAGAGGAACGGTACAATATGGCCCATGGGCGGACTAGGAGGGTGATCGAACGCACCTTCGGCCTCCTGAAGGCCAGGTTCAGGTGCCTCCATATGACAGGTGGATCCCTATTCTACTCACCGAAGAAGGTGTGCGATATCATCATCGCTTGCTCCATGCTCCATAATTTGGCATTGCGACGCCAGGTGCCTTTTCTGCAGGAGGATGATCCAGATGACGGTGTTGTAGCAGCTGTGGAGTCTGTGGAGCCTGTGGACAGTGATGAGGATGATGCTGAGGAAGAAGACAACGACAACAAGGAGTCAGTCATACAGCATATTTCCAGTGAGACACAGATGAGAACATTTTCATTTTTAGCTTTACATTAACTTTCACACGTCTACCTCTATCCTGTTTCTCGATTTAAATCACTATTTGGAAACTGAGTTGTACCCTTCCATTACGGTTTCACAGGTGTGGTTACCTACGTGTCAACTGCTTGTATCCTTCAAGTGCTTGTGATGTGTGACATAGGTATGTTAGCCTTACAATGGTAAACCCATTATGACACTGTCATTGATAATACATTTTTAGTAAATCACAGACTGACTCCAGATTGTTTTGTGTTTCAAGGGTGTTTATTGAAGTGCTCTGAGATGTGAGGGGTTTGTAAAATGAGGATGGGTGATGGCGGAGGAATGTCCATGGCATAGTCTCACAGGTGCACTGCCCATCTGGGCATAGGAAGTGGAGCTGGTGCCGTTTAAGTATGGACAGGGTAACAAAGTGGGACAGTGGGGTGACAATCAGGGTGGTCTCATTTCCTGGCAGGGGTCTTGCCATCTTGCTCTGTCCTGTTCCTGGATCTCAGGGCCCGCTTGCGTGGTGGTTGTCCGTCTGCAGGGGGTGGGGTGCTGGTGTGTTGGTCCTGTGGCGGGGCGTCCTGTCCACTAGCGCCGGCGGAGGTGGTGTGCAGTTCATCGTCCTGGCTAGTGTCAGGGGCCCTTTGGAGTGCTACGGTGTCCCTCAAGGTCTGCTGTATGTCCTTCAGCACCCCTACGATGGTGCCCAGGGCGGAGCAGATGGTCCTGAGCTCCTCCCTGAACCCCAAATACAGTTCGTCCTGCAAGCACAGGGTCTCCTGCAACTTGTCCGGACCATGGCCATCGTCTCCTGGGAGTGGTGGTATGCTCCCATGATGGAGGATACGGCCTCATGGAGAGTGGGTTCCCTTGACCTGTCTGCCCCCTGTCGCACAGCAGCCCTCCCAGTTCCCCTGTGTTCCAGTGCCTCCGTCCCCTGGACCGTGTGCCCACTACCACTGCCCCCAGGTCCCTGTTGTTGTTGGGGTGGCGGGTTATCCTGGGTTCCCTGTAGTGGTGGACACACCGCTGATTGACCTGTCCTGGGTAGGGAGGTTTGGGCCCGCTGGGTGGGTGCTGTGCTGGTGTTACCAGAGGGTGGAAGGTCGGTGTTGGGCTGTGCCTGTGCAAGGGGAACCGACTGTCCCAAGGCCCACGATGGTCTGGGCTGGTCATCAGGATCCAGTAGGGGAGAGCTGCTCTCGTCACTGTGGGCCTCTTCTGGGGGTGGAGTGGTGTTGTCTGGACCCTCTGGTGTGGTGACGGTCCTTCGTGTTCCTGCAGGGACATAAGAGCATGATTATTGCATGTGTGTGTGTAATGGTGTGCAATGGGTGGGTGTTTGTGTACCCCAGTGCAAGCATTCCTGTGTGTGGGTTTGTGTGATGATGGTTGAAGGTGTGTTCTGGGTATGTGCAGTGGGCATGCTTTAGTGAGGGGTGTCCATGCTTAGTTGCATCATGCAGGGCTTGGTGTTGGGATGGGTGGTTTGTGTTATGGGTAGATTAGTGAGGATTTGGAGTGAAAGGGGAGGGGGTGAGGGTGGGGGTGAGTGATATCATGCAGGTAGGGTGGGGGATATGATAGTTAAGATTTGACTTACCAGTGTCCCATCCTCCACCGACTCCTCCGAGGCCCTCTGGATGCATGATGGTCAAGACTTGCTCCTCCCATGTTGTTAGTTGTGGGGGAGGAGGTGGGGTCCGCCGCCAGTCCGCTGTACTGCGATGTAGTGCCTGGAGACCGTTGAACGCACCTTCCCCCGTAGGTCGTTCCACCTCTTCCTGATGTCCTCCCTATTTCTTGGGTGCTGTCCCACGGCGTTCACCCTGTCCACTATTCTGCGCCATAACCCCATCTTCCTGGCTATTGATGTGTGCTGTACCTGTGAGCCAAATAGCTGTGGCTCTACCCGGACGATTTCCTCCACCATAACCCTCATCTCCTCCTCAGAGAAGCGGGGGTGTCTTTGGCGTGACATGGGGTGGTGTGTGTGATGTATGGGGTGGTGCATGTGGTGATGAGTGTGGTGAGTGTAGTGGTGTGTGGTGTTTTGTGCGTGGATGTTGTGTGGGTGATGGTGTTGTGTGCCTCTGTGTGATGGAGTTGTCTATGCTGTGCTCTCTCTCTGGCCTTCGTTCATGATTTTTTGGTCGTTGGGGTTTGTGGGTGATGTGGGTGTGTGTTTTATATTGTGTTGGGTGTGTGGGAGTGGTGTGTGTATGTGTATCAGGTGTGTGTATTTGTAATTGTCCAATGTGGCGGTGTTTTGGAGATGTGTGTGTATTTTGAGCGTGGCGGTGTGTACCGCCAATGGAATACCGCGGTTGAAAGACCGCAGCGTGGATTCGTGGATCGTAATACCATGGGCGTGTTTCTGTTGGCGTGGAGGTGGAGGATTTGTTTCCGCCAGTTTATCACTGACCTTTGGTGGGGCGGTGTTGTGTGGGTGTCTGAATTTCGGCGGATTCCAAGATGTGTGTCATAATAGCTGTGGCGGAATACCGCTGCAGCGGCGGTGTATTGGCGGTCTTCTGCACGGCGGTAAGCGCCTTTTACCGCCAATGTTGTAATGACCCCCTATGTTTCTAAAAGTTGGAATGCTTTTTAAGAATCTAAAACTATCTCTAGAACTTAATTCAAACTTTCACAAAAACTTTTAAACTCTAAAAGAAATGCTAACAGGGACTAACACAAGGCCCTAGCAGGACTTTTAAAAATTTAGAAAAATAGTTCAAATTGCAAAAATCAGTTTCTAACGATAATTTTTGGAATTTAGTCGTGTGATCAGGTATTGGCTGATTAGTTCAGCAAATGCAAAGTCTTGTACCCCACCGCTGATCCACCAATGTAGGAAGTTGGCTCTGTTTGCACTATTTCAAAGTAAGGAATAGTATGCACGGAGTCCAAGGGTTCCCCTTAGAGGTAAGATAGTGGCAAAAAGAAATAATTCTAATGCTCTATTTTGTGGTAGTGTGGTCGAGCAGTAGGCTTATCAAAGGAGTAGTGTTAAGCATTTGTTGTACACACACAGGCAATAAATGAGGAACACACACTCAGAGACAATTCCAGGCCAATAGGTTTTTGTATAGAAAAATATATTTTCTTAGTTTATTTTAAGAACCACAGGTTCAAGATTTTCATGCAATACTTCAAATGAAAGGTATTGCAGGTAAGTACTTTGGGAACTTTGAATTAGCACAATAGCACATACACTTTTCACATAAATCACATATAGCTATTTTAAAACTAGACACAGTGCAATTTTCAACAGTTCCTGGGGGGAGTAAGAGTTTGTTAGTTTTTGCAGGTAAGTAAACCACCTACGGGGTTCAAGTTTGGGTCCAAGGTAGCCCACCGTTGGGGGTTCAGAGCAACCCCAAAGTTACCACACCAGCAGCTCAGGGCCGGTCAGGTGCAGAGGTCAAAGTGGTGCACAAAACGCATAGGCTTCAATGGAGAAGGGGGTGCCCCGGTTCCAGTCTGCCAGCAGGTAAGTACCCGCGTCTTCGGAGGGCAGACCAGGGGTATTGCAGGTAAGTACTTTGGGAACTTTGAATTAGCACAATAGCACATACACTTTTCACATAAATCACATATAGCTATTTTAAAACTAGACACTGCAATTTTCAACAGTTCCTGGGGGGAGTAAGAGTTTGTTAGTTTTTGCAGGTAAGTAAACCACCTATGGGGTTCAAGTTTGGGTCCAAGGTAGCCCACCGTTGGGGGTTCAGAGCAACCCCAAAGTTACCACACCAGCAGCTCAGGGCCGGTCAGGTGCAGAGGTCAAAGTGGTGCACAAAACGCATAGGCTTCAATGGAGAAGGGGGTGCCCCGGTTCCAGTCTGCCAGCAGGTAAGTACCCGCGTCTTCGGAGGGCAGACCAGGGGGGTTTTGTAGGGCACCGGGGGGGGACACAAGTCCACACAGAAAGTACACCCTCAGCAGCATGGGGCGGCCGGGTGCATTGTGCAAACACGTATCAGGTTTGTAATTGAAATCAATAGGAGACCAAGGGGTCTCTTCAGCGATGCAGGCAGGCAAGGGGGGGGCTCCTCGGGGTAGCCACCACCTGGGCAAGGGAGAGGGCCTCCTGGGGGTCACTCCTGCACTGGAGTTCGGATCCTTCAGGTCCTGGGGGCTGCAGAGTCTTTACCAGGCGTTGGGATCTGAGAAGCAGGCAGTCGCGGTCAGGGGGAGCCTCGGGATTCCCTCCGCAGGCATCGCTGTGGGGGCTCAGGGGGGGCAACTCTAGCTACTCACGGTCTCGCAGTCACCGGGGAGTCCTCCCTGAAGTGATTGTTCTCCACAAGTCGAACCGGGGGCGTCGGGTGCAGAGTGTCAAGTCTCATGCTTCCGGCGGGAAATGCAAATTGTTTCAAAGTTGCTGCTTTGTTTCAAAGTTGCAGTCTTTGGTGAACAGGGCCGCTGTCCTCTGGAGTTCTTGGTCCTTCTAGAGCAGGGCAGTCCTCTGGGGATTCAGAGGTCGCTGGTCCCTGGGGAAAGCGTCGCTGGAGCAGTGTCTTTAAAAGTGGGGAGACAGGCCGGTAGAGCTGGGGCCAAAGCAGTTGGTGTCTCTGTCTTCTCTGCAGGGTTTTTCAGCTTAGCAGTCCTCTTCTTCTTAGGTTGCAGGAATCTGAGTTCCTAGGTTCTGGGGAGCCCTTAAATACTAAATTTAAGGACGTATTTCGGTCTGGGGGGTTAGTAGCCAATGACTACTAGCCCTGAGGGTGGGTAAACCCTCTTTGTGCCTCCTCCCGAGGGGAGGGGGGCACATTCCTATCCCTATTGGGGGAATCCTCCATCTGCAAGATGGAGGATTTCTAAAAGTCAGAGTCACCTCAGCTCAGGACACCTTAGGGGCTGTCCTGACTGGCCAGTGACTCCTCCTTGTTTTTCTCATTATCTCCTCTGGCCTTGCCGCCAAAAGTGGGCCCGTGGCCGGAGGGGGTGGGCAACTCCACTAGCTGGAGTGCCCTGTGGTGCTGTAACAAAGGGGGTGAGCCTTTGAGGCTCACCGCCAGGTGTTACAGTTCCTGCAGGGGGAGGTGTGAAGCACCTCCACCCAGTACAGGCTTTGTTACTAGCCACAGAGTGACAAAGGCACTCTCCCCATGTGGCCAGCAACATGTCTGGTGTGTGGCAGGCTGCTAGAACTAGTCAGGCTACATGGATAGTCGGTTAAGGTTCCAGGGGGCACCTCTAAGGTGCCCTCTGGGGTGTATGTTACAATAAAATGTACACTGGCATCAGTGTGCATTTATTGTGCTGAGAAGTTTGATACCAAACTTCACAGTTTTCAGTGTAGCCATTATGGTGCTGTGGAGTTCGTGACAGACTCCCAGACCATATACTCTTATGGCTACCCTGCACTTACAATGTCTAATGTTTTGCTTAGACACTGTAGGGGCACAGTGCTCATGCACTGGTGCCCTCGCCTATGGTATAGTGCACCCTGCCTGAGGGCTGTAAGGCCTGCTAGAGGGGTGACTTATCTATACTGCATAGGCAGTGTGAGGTTGGCATGGCACCCTGAGGGGAGTGCCATGTCGACTTACTCGTTTTGTCCTCACTAGCACACACAAGCTGACAAGCAGTGTGTCTGTGCTGAGTGAGGGGTCCCCAGGGTGGCATAAGACATGCTGCATCCCTTAGAGACCTTCCCTGGCATCAGGGCCCTTGGTACCAGTTACAAGGGACTTACCTGGATGCCAGGGTGTGCCAATTGTGGAAACAAAAGTACAGGTTAGGGAAAGAACACTGGTGCTGGGGCCTGGTCAGCAGGCCTCAGCACACTTTCAAATCAAATCAAAACGTAGCATAAGCAAAGGCAAAAAGTCAGGGGGTAACCATGCCAAGGAGGCATTTCCTTACAGGTTGTTTTTCACCTCGGACTAGACAGTGACACAAAGGGAGCTGGGGTGTAACCTGCATTTCCTGATTAGCCATCTCTGCTAGGAGGGAGGGGTGGAGTGGTCACTCTCATCTGAGAGGACTGTGCATGCCTCTGACAATGCAGACTCCAACCCCCTGGTGTGTGTCTGAGGCCTTGCCTGGACAAGGCAGGATTTCACAAGTAGGTGTGAGTCCCCTTTGAAGAACGGTGACTTCAAAGACTAAAATGAGTATAAGAAGGGCACCCAAATCTACAGACTTTAAAAACACTTCTGGAACCAAGAGGAACCTCTGCCTGGAGAAGAGCGGATTAGCTGAGGAAGAAGTGCTGCCCTGCCTGTGACTGTGCTTTGTGGAGCTTTCCTGCAGTGCTGCTTCTGCCAGAGTAAGAGGGCAAAGACTGGACTTTGTGTGCCTTCCATCTTGTGAAGAAATCTCCAAGGGCTTGATTTAGAGCTTGCCTCCTGTTGTTTGAAGTCTCAGGGACAGCAAAGACTTCTCTCTGCCAGCACCTGGAGTCTCTGGAGAGACTCCTGCTCTGACAAGTGGTGCCCTATCCAGTCCTTGGGCCCTTGAAAGGAAAGCTAGTGGAAATCCAAGGAAATCGACTTCGGACGACTCCGGACCGACGCCGCTGCTGAATCCGGTGACGCCGCCCGCACCCGACACCGTAACCTTCGTTGGAACGCTACGCTCGTCGCAGGCCCGACGCCGCTACAGCCCCGCTGAAGTCCGTGACTCCGTGGAAGACGCTGCACCACATCGTGACCCACGCCGCTCGAAGTGCGCAGATTCAACGTTTCGCACAGACGCCGCGATCCCCGACTTCGCACATCGGCTTTTTTTCACTCTTCACCAAAGGTACTGTACTTGGGGGTCTACACGACTCCGTGTCCGGCGCCGCTGGTGTCGGCTTGTTGGGAACGACTCCGTCACGACGCCGTGTTAACATCTCATTGAAGCATTTTTGTTTCTAAATGCTATTTTTGAGTTTAATCTCTAAAAATTCATAACTTGACTTGTGTATGTCGGATTTTTGTCGTTTTGGTCTTGTTTTGTTTAGATGAATATTTCCTATTTTTCTAAACCTGTGTTGTGTCATTTTGTAGTGTTTTCATTAAGTTACTGTGTGTGTTGGTACAAATACTTTACACCTAGCACTCTGAAGTTAAGCCTACTGCTCTGCCAAGCTACCAAGGGGGTAAGCAGGGGTTAGCTGAGGGTGATTCTCTTTTACCCTGACTAGAGTGAGGGTCCTTGCTTGAACAGGGGGTAACCTGACTGTCAACCAAAGACCCCATTTCTAACATATTATTATAATGATTGTTCAAAAAAGAAGCATCGTACCAAATCACATTGCAATTGATATTCAATATTTTACTCTCTGGAAACTTGTCCTATCCCTTCTAAGTAATATCAGTAGGTCAACACATTTCTTTACAATGCTTAACAATACCTCTGTCAGGTTTTTTTTTCATTTAAAAACTATTTATTTTCTCTATTTTTAATTAATAACTTCTCTCACTTATTTCACCCCGATTTATTTTGATATTGATATGAGACACCATTCTGTTAGTCTCTGTTGTGCTTCTTTGGTAATGCTGTATATTTCTTTTTTAGTTTAGTTTGTTTGATTTTTAGCCTTGAGAAATATCCCCCTCACGGCTGCAAGAGGTGTTGGCTGTAGAAACTACCAACTGATTTTAGACTGGACTTATTCAATATAGAATCATGTTCTGATGTATACGTTTTACAATATGCATGTATTAAACCTAAAGTAATTGTCACTTGCTAGTGGAATCTCAGAATTCTACATACTCCAGCTCAGTATGCCCCGCCAAAAATTTATTTAGATATTGTGTATAAGATAAAGGAAGGCGTCCTCGAGATTGATGTCAGACTTAAACTTTCTCAGAAAGACTAGTAGGACGATCTGCTCCGTTGTGCCGCTCTGGAAGTGCATCATCTTGACACAAAAGTTCAATACCATCAGTTTAATTAGCAAGTGACACATTTATGTTTCAGCGCCACGACACTATTGAGTACGCACACTTGCTTATCTTTGCAAATGAAGGAGTACCCCATTATGCTTCAGGACCAATTCTGCAATACCCTGGAGGAGTTCCAGTTCCTTCCGATGGTGTCTTGGCCTTGTAGTGGCATCCATGCTAGAAACCGGTACTGTAAAGTGAAAGTGCTCTGAATAACCATTCTTGACAACTCCCAAGACCAAGGTGTTCATGATCAAGTTATGATCAAGTTTGCCTTAGTCTGACTCAAAAGAGACCTCGTATCATGCTTGCCCCTTCCACCTAAGGCAAGTGAAAGGGGTAGCCAAGAGTACTTCTTTGGCGTTGTGGAGAAGCAGAAGAGCAAGTACTGACAAGGGCCTGAACAGACGTGCTGGGAAACCGGAAATGACACTTATTGCATGGTGAAATTCACACCGATGCCTGTGAGAGTCTGGTAGCAAAATATTTTAATAGCCACCTGTTGCCAGATCCTGTTTGGGAGGGGCTACAGGTCAAGTAGGGGCTATGGGGCTTCAGCATTGCGACTGGATTCACAGGCTTCTCAGACAGGAAGTGTGGGATGTGCAAGCTCAGAATTCAACAGTCACAAATCAACACAATAGATGATTGCCCAACTTACTTTAGAAACAAAATGTTGTTTAATCTATACACTTAAATGTCAGAACTACACAGCACTGTTGATACACTGGTGCTTAGGTTATTACATCTTGGCTTCTGCCCACCCCACCTGCCTTTCTGAGATCTCCTTCTCTCATTGAGTTTGCTTCTGTTCAGTATGTTAAGTCTAATTTCAATCGAGTCCCCTTTGTTTTCAGTCTCACCACAGCCAAGCTCCCACTGTTGTCTTGGTGGCTGGCATTGACCTGTAGCACTCATCTCTCCTTGCAGTAAGTAAACGTCTTGCAGTGTGGTGCAGAATCCCACAGAGTTGAGGGTCACAATGGCATGAGGGCAGATGTGGGCACTCTCTTTATATGTGGTGGCAACGCCCTCCTCAGATGCAGTCCTTGCTTGCAGTGGCACAGTCTGGCTCAGGCACAGTTCTTGATCACTGTACTAACGACCATTTTCTAAAATTCTTATTCAGAACAGTGATTTTGCAGAGACTGCATTCCGTGCTTCTATGACTTGCAAATCATTCTCCACAGTCTTCCTTATCCTGGCAGACCCTCATACCACAGGTCAAATTGATTCTGGCACTTCTGGACGGTCACACCTCATATAGAGTTGGCAGGCTGCTTCCCTCTCTCAGCACGTAGGATGGCTTCTAAGTGGTCAGGTCAGAGGAACAGTTTTTTGCAGCCAGGCAAAACGTAAGGTGATGTCCTTTCAGATCTGGGAAGCAAGCCATCAACAGACATCAGCTAGGTTGCACAGCAGTCCTTTGAATACTCTGCAGAACATTGCCTTCTTTGACCGAAGAGAACTTGAAACCCGAACAAGTGTGTCAAAGCAGACAGGAATTGTGGATTCACTGTCTGCACTTTTGGAACTGAATCAGGGTCATTCTTCTTTTAAATGTACTTTGCAGGCTGCGCTCCAAGCAAATCCTTTCTGCAGAGTGATCATCCAAACAGCAGAATAGTTATCAGCCTGCAGGGCACACAACAGCGGGCAAAAGAATATGTGAGATTTCTGAATCTGGCTTTCAATACTTCCACTGAACTGTGATTAGAGGAAAGACAAAGGGCTAGATTCACCACACAGGTTATTTTCACCCTGAAAACAGAGATTACATCAAACACTTTACCCTCACAAAACTACCAAGAGGCAGTGCTCCAGGAAGACTAATCAGAAGAGCCTCTCAGCAAAAGGTTTTGTTGAATTTCTAAAGAAGCATTGCGCCTTCTGTCCCCAATTCAGTGTCTTGGGCTCCTCCCTCTGGCTTCAGAAATGTCAGCAATACACTTCCACTATCTGAGAAAATACCTTCACCTTTATCTTGTGCACATGAAGAGGTCAGAGTCATCCAAAATGTATCCCACAGGACTTAATTACCTTTGCTCCCTCATACACACAATGCATGTATCCCACAGGCCAAACATGAATTTCATGCTCTTGGGATGTTAACGCTACGATATGGATTAGTGCATAGCAGTAGAACTTTACATAGGTGGGTCAGTCGACCTCTACCCCAGTGATACAGATAAAAATGTCTGGTCTTTGCTCACACACTAGATCAGTGCACGGCTAAAGCAAAAATAAAAACCTAAGATACCAGATGTTCATAGTGAGGCACTCAGGGCAGAGGAATATGACTGTACACCATGTAGGAGACATGTGTATCCGAACACCTGCACACATATCCACTCCACAACATCAACTTGCAGTATATCATAAAGGTTAGTAGATGTGAACTTATAACAGTAAATCTACAGTTTCCATATTGATTCTTACTTTGATGATATAGTGGCATTTGCCATTGTGAAGTCGATATAAGTTCAGGTTGGTATGTGTGTCATCAATATTTTAACATATAGCCCTGCAAAAGTGCGCTGGGGAAGGTCCACAGGTTCTAGTTATTAATTTAAGACACGGGCAGCCTTCTGATTTTTGAAAGCCAACCAAAGTTTCTCTAACTGGTTCTAAATAGCTGAGTACCCAAAAGAGGCATCTTCAATAGACCAGACTTCTCAGAAAGATACAGATTCCAGTCATGAAGATAAATCAGATAAATCTGTGATCAGGCATGACAAAGAGGTAAAGACAGAGAGAAGCCATCTGCATATCAGAGGTGTCAATAGAAAGGAACTTAGCCTACAACTCCATGTCTGCCACAAACTCACCCCAATCCTACTTGGACTGTACGGCAGAATCCATCACTAGAAAGTCCTTCAGCAGAGATTGAGAGAAATAATGTGCATAAACGCCACCTTCAGTCTGACATAGGTCTTTTTCAGTGCTGCATGAACTTTCTGATCTACGAAGTTTGCAGCACAGACCTCAAGGAGGAGTGGGCAGCCAAGTTGGCCAGCATAGGATCAAGACTCAAGGACAGAGGAAAGTCCATTTCACCTCTGACCAAGGAGTGTAATTTTGTGAGAAACCTAGGTAAGACAGTTTTCTAGGGATCTATCATTCTATAAAAGAAGATCATTAGCCATTGAAGGGGTTAACCTGACATTGCTGGAAAATCCCTGTACCGACATGAGACAGTGCATAGAGAGTACAGCGTCAACAATTCTTGACTAAATTCTAAAAGATAGTAAGCAGCTCAGATATCTGGACGAATTTCACTTTGAGCCATGAATCTGCATCAGTCTCCTCACCATTCGACTATTGCAGAGGCCAGGACAAGACAGAGGAGGGAGAAGAGACAATCCAGAAAGGCACAACAAAAATGAGAAGCAGGGAACCCACCCTAACTGTTTCAACTCAAGGGACACCTTAGACCTTTGCAGAGGCTCCATCACGTAAAATATAAGATTCTGAATCTGTGAATAAGGAATAAGCTAAGGGGGATCAGACTCCATTTTTCACGATTTCTCAGTTTGCTCTTCCTGCCCCTGTACTGGGAAATCAGGTGATGACCGCATGAGGGCCTTCTGTGGTTCATTGCAGCTACTAGTTCAGATTCAGGTCGAAACAGGACCAAACAGGTACCCAAAGTACAACTTTATCATCACCTCCCCTGCACACAACCACACACATAGGCACACACAGCACAGTGGCCAAACCAGCAATGGGGGTGCCGGAAGTAAGGCAGCCAAGCCAGAAGCCAGGGCAGAAATAAATGTGGGAGATGACACTAACAGCAAATGGCCACATGCCCCACCATGAAATCATAACCTTCATTGGGATGCTCGGTTGAATCATGTGCAAAGGCACAGGAATGCATGCCACAGGGCCGGAGGAACTACCCCAGAACATTCTTCGCAGTCAACCACACCATAATACCTCAGAAAGAGCTGGGATGGGCAGCAAATAAAGTCTCTACAGTCCCTGCAAGACAGCAAGGGTTGTGGAAATAATTTCCATTCATGCCAAAGGTATGTCAGTAAGTAATTGTAATTGTAAATTGTATTTATATAGTGCAACTACCCCTGATGATGCGCTGAAGCGCTTGAGAGCCAATAGTTAATTACCCTGTGTAAGGAAATGCCTCCTTGGCATGGTTGCCCCCTGACTTTTTGCCTTTGCTGATGCTATGTTTACAATTGAAAGTGTGCTGAGGCCTGCTAACCAGGCCCCAGCACCAGTGTTCTTTCCCTAACCTGTACTTTTGTATCCACAATTGGCAGACCCTGGCATCCAGATAAGTCCCTTGTAACTGGTACTTCTAGTACCAAGGGCCCTGATGCCAAGGAAGGTCTCTAAGGGCTGCAGCATGTCTTATGCCACCCTGGAGACCTCTCACTCAGCACAGACACACTGCTTGCCAGCTTGTGTGTGCTAGTGAGAACAAAACGAGTAAGTCGACATGGCACTCCCCTCAGGGTGCCATGCCAGCCTCTCACTGCCTATGCAAGTATAGGTCAGTCACCCCTCTAGCAGGCCTTACAGCCCTAAGGCAGGGTGCACTATACCATAGGTGAGGGTACCAGTGCATGAGCATGGTACCCCTACAGTGTCTAAACAAAACCTTAGACATTGTAAGTGCAGGGTAGCCATAAGAGTATATGGTCTGGGAGTCTGTCAAACACGAACTCCACAGCACCATAATGGCTACACTGAAAACTGGAAAGTTTGGTATCAAACTTCTCAGCACAATAAATGCACACTGATGCCAGTGTACATTTTATTGTAAAATACACCACAGAGGGCACCTTAGAGGTGCCCCCTGAAACTTAACCGACTGTCTGTGTAGGCTGACTAGTTCCAGCAGCCTGCCACACTAGAGACATGTTGCTGGCCCCATGGGGAGAGTGCCTTTGTCACTCTGAGGCCAGTAACAAAGCCTCCACTGGGTGGAGATGCTAACACCTCCCCCAGGCAGGAGCTGTGACACCTGGCGGTGAGCCTCAAAGGCTCACCCCTTTGTCACAGCCCAGCAGGGCACTCCAGCTTAGTGGAGTTGCCCGCCCCCTCCGGCCACGGCCCCACTTTTGGCGGCAAGGCTGGAGGGAACAAAGAAAGCAACAAGGAGGAGTCACTGGCCAGTCAGGACAGCCCCTAAGGTGTCCTGAGCTGAAGTGACTCTAACTTTTAGAAATCCTCCATCTTGCAGATGGAGGATTCCCCCAATAGGGTTAGGATTGTGACCCCCTCCCCTTGGGAGGAGGCACAAAGAGGGTGTACCCACCCTCAGGGCTAGTAGCCATTGGCTACTAACCCCCCAGACCTAAACACGCCCTTAAATTTAGTATTTAAGGGCTACCCTGAACCCTAGAAAATTAGATTCCTGCAACTACAAGAAGAAGGACTGCCTAGCTGAAAACCCCTGCAGAGGAAGACCCGAAGACGACAACTGCCTTGGCTCCAGAAACTCACCGGCCTGTCTCCTGCCTTCCAAAGAACTCTGCTCCAGCGACGCCTTCCAAGGGACCAGCGACCTCTGACTCCTCTGAGGACTGCCCTGCTTCGAAAAAGACAAGAAACTCCCGAGGACAGCGGACCTGCTCCAAAAAGACTGCAACTTTGTTTCAAGGAGCAGCTTTAAAGACCCTGCAATCTCCCCGCAAGAAGCGTGAGACTTGCAACACTGCATCCGGCGACCCCGACTCGGCTGGTGGAGAACCAACACCTCAGGGAGGACCCCCGGACTACTCTACGACTGTGAGTACCAAAACCTGTCCCCCCGGAGCCCCCACAGCGCCGCCTGCAGAGGGAATCCCGAGGCTTCCCCTGACCGCGACTCTCTGAAACCTAAGTCCCGACGCCTGGAAAAGACCCTGCACCCGCAGCCCCCACGACCTGAAGGACCGGACTTTCACTGGAGAAGTGACCCCCAGGAGTCCCTCTCCCTTGCCCAAGTGGAGGTTTCCCCGAGGAAGCCCCCCCTTGCCTGCCTGCAGCGCTGAAGAGATCCCTTGATCTCTCATAGACTAACATTGAAAACCCGACGCTTGTTTCTACCCTGCACCCGGCCGCCCCCGCGCTGCTGAGGGTGAAATTTCTGTGTGGACTTGTGTCCCCCCCGGTGCCCTACAAAACCCCCCTGGTCTGCCCTCCGAAGACGCGGGTACTTACCTGCAAGCAGACCGGAACCGGGGCACCCCCTTCTCTCCATTCTAGCCTAGGCGTTTTGGGCACCACTTTGAACTCTGCACCTGACCGGCCCTGAGCTGCTGGTGTGGTGACTTTGGGGTTGCTCTGAACCCCCAACGGTGGGCTACCTTGGACCAAGAACTGAACCCTGTAAGTGTCTTACTTACCTGGTAAAACTAACAAAAACTTACCTCCCCCAGGAACTGTGAAAATTGCACTGTGTCCACTTTTAAAGTAGCTAGTTGTGAATAACTTGAAAAGTATACATGCAATTGAAATGATTCAAAGTTCCTAATGTACTTACCTGCAATACCTTTCAAACAAGATATTACATGTTAAATTTGAACCTGTGGTTCTTAAAATAAACTAAGAAAAGATATTTTTCTATAACAAAACCTATTGGCTGGATTTGTCTCTGAGTGTGTGTACCTCATTTATTGTCTATGTGTATGTACAACAAATGCTTAACACTACTCCTTGGATAAGCCTACTGCTCGACCACACTACCACAAAATAGAGCATTAGTATTATCTCTTTTTACCACTATTTTACCTCTAAGGGGAACCCTTGGACTCTGTGCATGCTATTCCTTACTTTGAAATAGCACATACAGAGCCAACTTCCTACATTGGTGGATCAGCGGTGGGGTACAAGACTTTGCATTTGCTGGACTACTCAGCCAATACCTGATCACACGACAAATTCCAAAATTGTCATTAGAAATTGATTTTTGCAATTTGAAAAGTTTTCTAAATTCTTAAAAGTCCTGCTAGGGCCTTGTGTTAGATCCTGTTTAGCATTTCTTTTAGAGTTTAAAAGTTTGTAAAAGTTTGAATTAGATTCTAGAACCAGTTGTAGATTCTTAAAAAGTATTCCAACTTTTAGAAGCAAAATGTCTAGCACAGATGTGGCTGTGGTGGAACTCGACACCACACCTTACCTCCATCTACAGATGAGAGAGCTAAGGTCACTCTGTAAACTAAAGAAAATAGCAATGGGCCCCAAACCTACCAAAGTACAGCTCCAGGAGCTTTTGGCAGAGTTTGAAAAGGCCAACCCCTCTGAGGGTGGCAACTCAGAGGAAGATGATAGTGAATTGGAGGAAGATTCCCCCCTACCAGTCCTATCTAGGGAGGACAGGGCCTCTCAAGCCCTGCCTCCAAAAATACTAGTCAGAGATGCTGGCTCCCTCACAGGAGGGACCAGCACCTCTGAAATCACTGAGGATAACTCCAGTGAAGAGGACATCCAGTTAGCCAGGATGGCCAAAAGATTGGCTTTGGAAAGACAGATCCTAGCCATAGAGAGGGAAAGACAAGAGATGGGCCTAGGACCCATCAATGGTGGCAGCAACATAAATAGGGTCAGAGATTCTCCTGACATGTTGAAAATCCCTAAAGGGATTGTAACTAAATATGAAGATGGTGATGACATCACCAAATGGTTCACAGCTTTTGAGAGGGCTTGTGTAACCAGAAAAGTGAACAAATCTCACTGGGGTGCTCTCCTTTGGGAAATGTTCACAGGAAAGTGTAGGGATAGACTCCTCACACTCTCTGGAAAAGATGCAGAATCTTATGACCTCATGAAGGGTACCCTGATTGAGGGCTTTGGATTCTCCACTGAGGAGTATAGGATTAGATTCAGGGGGGCTCAAAAATCCTCGAGCCAGACCTGGGTTGACTTTGTAGACTACTCAGTAAAAACACTAGATGGTTGGATTCAAGGCAGTGGTGTAAGTAATTATGATGGGCTGTACAATTTATTTGTGAAAGAACACCTGTTAAGTAATTGTTTCAATGATAAACTGCATCAGCATCTGGTAGACCTAGGACCAATTTCTCCCCAAGAATTGGGAAAGAAGGCGGACCATTGGGTCAAGACAAGGGTGTCCAAAACTTCCACAGGGGGTGACCAAAAGAAAGGGGTCACAAAACCTCCCCAGGGGAAAGGTGGTGAGACAGCCAAAAATAAAAATAGTAAAGAGTCTTCTACAGGCCCCCAAAAACCTGCACAGGAGGGTGGGCCCAGAGCCTCTTCACAAAACAATCCTGGGTACAAGGGTAAAAACTTTGATCCCAAAAAGGCCTAGTGTAGAAACTGTAGTCAGTCTGGACACCAAACTGGAGACAAGGCCTGTCCCAAGAAAAGTTCCACTCCAAACTCCAATCCAGGTAACACTGGAATGGCTAGTCTCCAAGTGGGATCAACAGTGTGCCCAGAGCAAATCAGGGTCCACACTGAAGCTACTCTAGTCTCTGAGGGTGGGGTGGATTTAGCCACACTAGCTGCCTGGCCCCCTAACATGCAAAAATACAGGCAGCAGCTCTTTATTAATGGGACAAGTGTAGAGGGCCTGAGGGATACAGGTGCCAGTGTCACCATGGTGACAGAGAAACTGGTTTCCCCTGGCCAATACCTGACTGGAAAAACTTATACAGTCACCAATGCTGACAATCAAACTAAAGCACATCCCATGGCAATGGTAACTTTATAATGGGGAGGGGTCAATGGCCTGAAACAGGTGGTGGTCTCCTCAAACATCCCAGTAGACTGTCTGCTTGGAAATGACCTGGAGTCCTCAGCATGGGCTGAGGTAGAACTAAAAACCCATGCAGCCATGCTGGGTATCCCTGAACTGGTGTGTGTAAAAACAAGAGCACAATGCAAGGCACAGGGTGAAAAAGTAGAGCTGGAGTCTGGAAAAATGGCCCAGCCTACCAAGAAAAAAGGAAAGTCAGTTGGGAAACCAACTGCAACACAGTCAGAAAAAGAGAACCTCTCTTCTCAGGAAGAAGTTCTGCCCTATGAGGGAACTGAGCCTTTGGAGCTTGAATCTTATCAGGTTGAGCTCTTAGGCCCAGGGGCACCCTCAAGGGAGGAGCTGTGTAAGGGACAAGAAACCTGTCCCTCTCTTGAAGGCCTTAGGCAGCAAGCTGCTGAAGAGTCCAAGGGCAAGAAAAATGGAACACATAGGGTCTATTGGGAAGATGGACTCCTGTACACTGAGGCCAGAGACCCCAAACCTGGTGCCACTAGGAGAGTGGTAGTGCCTCAGTCGTTCAGAGAGTTTATTCTGACCTTAGCCCATGATATTCCCCTTGCTGGGCATTTGGGACAAACCAAGACGTGGGAGAGGTTAGTCAACCACTTCTACTGGCCCAATATGTCCCAGAAGGTTAAGGAGTTTTGCCTCTCCTGCCCCACCTGTCAATCCAGTGGTAAGACAGGTGGGCACCCAAAGGCCCCCCTCATTCCACTTCCAGTGGTGGGGGTCCCCTTTGAAAGAGTGGGTGTGGACATAGTTGGTCCACTGGAACCTCCCACAGCCTCAGGAAATATGTACATCCTAGTAGTAGTGGATCATGCTACTAGGTATCCTGAAGCTATTCCCCTTAGGTCGACTACTGCCCCTGCAGTAGCCAAGGCCCTCATTGGTATCTTTACCAGAGTGGGTTTCCCTAAGGAGGTGGTGTCTGACAGAGGTACCAACTTCATGTCAGCATACCTAAAACACATGTGGAATGAGTGTGGAGTGACTTACAAATTCACTACACCATACCATCCACAAACTAATGGCTTAGTTGAGAGATTCAACAAGACATTAAAAGGCATGATCATGGGGCTCCCAGAAAAACTCAAAAGGAGATGGGATGTCCTCTTGCCATGTCTGCTTTTTGCTTACAGAGAGGTGCCACAGAAGGGAGTAGGATTCTCACCCTTTGAACTTCTGTTTGGTCATCCTGTAATGGGACCACTTGCTCTTGTTAAAGAAGGCTGGGAGAGACCTCTTTATGAGCCTAAACAAGACATAGTGGACTATGTACTTGGCCTTCGCTCTAGAATGGCAGAGTACATGGAAAAGGCAACCAAAAACCTTGAGGCCAGCCAACAGCTCCAGAAGTTTTGGTATGACCAAAAGGCTGCACTGGTTGAATTCCAACCAGGACAGAAAGTCTGGGTTCTGGAGCCTGTGGCTCCCAGGGCACTCCAGGACAAATGGAGTGGCCCTTACCCAGTGCTAGAAAGGAAGAGTCAGGTCACCTACCTGGTGGACCTGGGCACAAGCAGGAGCCCCAAGAGGGTGATACATGTGAACCGCCTTAAGCTCTTCCATGACAGGGCTGATGTGAATCTGTTGATGGTAACAGATGAGGATCAGGAGGCAGAGAGTGAACCTCTCCCTGATCTTCTGTCATCAGACCCAAAAGATGGCTCAGTAGATGGAGTGATCTACTCAGACACCCTCTCTGGCCAACAGCAAGCTGATTGTAGGAGAGTCCTACAACAGTTTCCTGAACTCTTCTCCTTAACCCCTGGTCAGACACACCTGTGTACCCATGATGTGGACACAGGAGACAGCATGCCTGTCAAAAACAAAAACTTTAGACAGTCTGACCATGTTAAGGAAAGCATCAAGGTGGAAGTCCACAAGATGCTGGAATTGGGAGTAATTGAGCGCTCTGACAGCCCCTGGGCTAGCCCAGTGGTCTTAGTCCCCAAACCTCACACCAAAGATGGAAAGAAAGAGATGAGGTTTTGTGTGGACTACAGAGGGCTCAATTCTGTCACCAAGACAGATGCTCATCCAATTCCTAGAGCTGATGAGCTCATAGACAAATTAGGTGCTGCCAAATTCTTAAGTACCTTTGACTTGACAGCAGGGTACTGGCAAATAAAAATGGCACCTGGAGCAAAAGAGAAAACAGCATTCTCCACACCTGATGGGCATTATCAGTTTACTGTTATGCCCTTTGGTTTAAAGAATGCCCCTGCCACCTTCCAAAGGTTGGTGAATCAAGTCCTTGCTGGCTTGGAGTCCTTTAGCACAGCTTATCTTGATGATATTGCTGTCTTTAGCTCCACCTGGCAGGATCACCTGGTCCACCTGAAGAAGGTTTTGAAGGCTCTGCAATCTGCAGGCCTCTCTATCAAGGCATCCAAATGCCAGATAGGGCAGGGAACTGTGGTTTACTTGGGCCACCTTGTAGGTGGAGGCCAAGTTCAGCCACTCCAACCCAAGATCCAGACTATTCTGGACTGGGTAGCTCCAAAAACCCAGACTCAAGTCAGGGCATTCCTTGGCTTGACTGGGTATTACAGGGGGTTTGTGAAGGGATATGGATCCATTGTGACAGCCCTCACTGAACTCACCTCCAAGAAAATGCCCAAGAAAGTGAACTGGACTGTGGAATGCCAACAGGCCTTTGACACCCTGAAACAAGCAATGTGCTCAGCACCAGTTCTAAAAGCTCCAGATTATTCTAAGCAGTTCATTGTGCAGACAGATGCCTCTGAACATGGGATAGGGGCAGTTTTGTCCCAAACAAATGATGATGGCCTTGACCAGCCTGTTGCTTTCATTAGCAGGAGGTTACTCCCCAGGGAGCAGCGTTGGAGTGCCATTGAGAGGGAGGCCTTTGCTGTGGTTTGGTCCCTGAAGAAGCTGAGACCATACCTCTTTGGGACTCACTTCCTAGTTCAAACTGACCACAGACCTCTCAAATGGCTGATGCAAATGAAAGGTGAAAATCCTAAACTGTTGAGGTGGTCCATCTCCCTACAGGGAATGGACTTTATAGTGGAACACAGACCTGGGACTGCCCATGCCAATGCAGATGGCCTTTCCAGGTTCTTCCACTTAGAAAATGAAGACTCTCTTGGGAAAGGTTAGTCTCATCCTCTTTCGTTTGGGGGGGGGTTGTGTAAGGAAATGCCTCCTTGGCATGGTTGCCCCCTGACTTTTTGCCTTTGCTGATGCTATGTTTACAATTGAAAGTGTGCTGAGGCCTGCTAACCAGGCCCCAGCACCAGTGTTCTTTCCCTAACCTGTACTTTTGTATCCACAATTGGCAGACCCTGGCATCCAGATAAGTCCCTTGTAACTGGTACTTCTAGTACCAAGGGCCCTGATGCCAAGGAAGGTCTCTAAGGGCTGCAGCATGTCTTATGCCACCCTGGAGACCTCTCACTCAGCACAGACACACTGCTTGCCAGCTTGTGTGTGCTAGTGAGAACAAAACGAGTAAGTCGACATGGCACTCCCCTCAGGGTGCCATGCCAGCCTCTCACTGCCTATGCAAGTATAGGTCAGTCACCCCTCTAGCAGGCCTTACAGCCCTAAGGCAGGGTGCACTATACCATAGGTGAGGGTACCAGTGCATGAGCATGGTACCCCTACAGTGTCTAAACAAAACCTTAGACATTGTAAGTGCAGGGTAGCCATAAGAGCATATGGTCTGGGAGTCTGTCAAACACGAACTCCACAGCACCATAATGGCTACACTGAAAACTGGGAAGTTTGGTATCAAACTTCTCAGCACAATAAATGCACACTGATGCCAGTGTACATTTTATTGTAAAATACACCACAGAGGGCACCTTAGAGGTGCCCCCTGAAACTTAACCGACTGTCTGTGTAGGCTGACTAGTTCCAGCAGCCTGCCACACTAGAGACATGTTGCTGGCCCCATGGGGAGAGTGCCTTTGTCACTCTGAGGCCAGTAACAAAGCCTGCACTGGGTGGAGATGCTAACACCTCCCCCAGGCAGGAGCTGTGACACCTGGCGGTGAGCCTCAAAGGCTCACCCCTTTGTCACAGCCCAGCAGGGCACTCCAGCTTAGTGGAGTTGCCCGCCCCCTCCGGCCACGGCCCCACTTTTGGCGGCAAGGCTGGAGGGAACAAAGAAAGCAACAAGGAGGAGTCACTGGCCAGTCAGGACAGCCCCTAAGGTGTCCTGAGCTGAAGTGACTCTAACTTTTAGAAATCCTCCATCTTGCAGATGGAGGATTCCCCCAATAGGGTTAGGATTGTGACCCCCTCCCCTTGGGAGGAGGCACAAAGAGGGTGTACCCACCCTCAGGGCTAGTAGCCATTGGCTACTAACCCCCCAGACCTAAACACGCCCTTAAATTTAGTATTTAAGGGCTACCCTGAACCCTAGAAAATTAGATTCCTGCAACTACAAGAAGAAGGACTGCCTAGCTGAAAACCCCTGCAGAGGAAGACCCGAAGACGACAACTGCCTTGGCTCCAGAAACTCACCGGCCTGTGTCCTGCCTTCCAAAGAACTCTGCTCCAGCGACACCTTCCAAGGGACCAGCGACCTCTGACTCCTCTGAGGACTGCCCTGCTTCGAAAAAGACAAGAAACTCCCGAGGACAGCGGACCTGCTCCAAAAAGACTGCAACTTTGTTTCAAGGAGCAGCTTTAAAGACCCTGCAATCTCCCCGCAAGAAGCGTGAGACTTGCAACACTGCATCCGGCGACCCCGACTCGGCTGGTGGAGAACCAACACCTCAGGGAGGACCCCCGGACTACTCTACGACTGTGAGTACCAAAACCTGTCCCCCCTGAGCCCCCACAGCGCCGCCTGCAGAGGGAATCCCGAGGCTTCCCCTGACCGCGACTCTCTGAAACCTAAGTCCCGACGCCTGGAAAAGACCCTGCACCCGCAGCCCCCAGGACCTGAAGGACCGGACTTTCACTGGAGAAGTGACCCCCAGGAGTCCCTCTCCCTTGCCCAAGTGGAGGTTTCCCCGAGGAAGCCCCCCCTTGCCTGCCTGCAGCACTGAAGAGATCCCTTGATCTCTCATAGACTAACATTGAAAACCCGACGCTTGTTTCTACCCTGCACCCGGCCGCCCCCGCTCTGCTGAGGGTGAAATTTCTGTGTGGACTTGTGTCCCCCCCGGTGCCCTACAAAACCCCCTTGGTCTGCCTTCCGAAGACGCGGGTACTTACCTGCAAGCAGACCGGAACCTGGGCACCCCCTTCTCTCCACTCTAGCCTATGCGTTTTGGGCACCACTTTGAACTCTGCACCTGACTGGCCCTGAGCTGCTGGTGTGGTGACTTTGGGGTTGCTCTGAACCCCCAACGGTGGGCTACCTTAGACCAAGAACTGAACCCTGTAAGTGTCTTACTTACCTGGTAAAACTAACAAAAACTTACCTCCCCCAGGAACTGTGAAAATTGCACTGTGTCCACTTTTAAAGTAGCTAGTTGTGAATAACTTGAAAAGTATACATGCAATTGAAATGATTCAAAGTTCCTAATGTACTTACCTGCAATACCTTTCAAACAAGATATTACATGTTAAATTTGAACCTGTGGTTCTTAAAATAAACTAAGAAAAGATATTTTTCTATAACAAAACCTATTGGCTGGATTTGTCTCTGAGTGTGTGTACCTCATTTATTGTCTATGTGTATGTACAACAAATGCTTAACACTACTCCTTGGATAAGCCTACTGCTCGACCACACTACCACAAAATAGAGCATTAGTATTATCTCTTTTTACCACTATTTTACCTCTAAGGGGAACCCTTGGACTCTGTGCATGCTATTCCTTACTTTGAAATAGCACATACAGAGCCAACTTCCTACACCCTGGAACTCAACGTCAGCGGTAAGTAGGTGGTAGATAAGAAACATGTATTTTCCTTGTTGGATCGGTTAAAGCATGTGCTCTTGAGATCGAATGCATTTAATCTAGAGTTTTGGGTAATGATCCGTGTTTTAAATGGGCAGGTACACTCCGGAACTCAGCACCTGCACTTATTTAATTTGAAAGGGAGAGTACTTGCACTTCTCAGCACTGCTGCAATACATTTAATGGGAGAGTATCGGCAGTTCACATCAGCAAACAGGTACTTTAAATTGTGAGTACCTGCACTTCTATATTTCCATTTAAAGCAATGATAGTGCTAGATTGATTGAAGTAATATTTTGTACAACACAACAAATTAGAATAATGCTGAAACGTTTTCCACATCCACGTTCAAATATATCCGACACACGTCTGTTTCTATGAAAAATGTGTCCATTCACAGTGACAAATTAAAATGAAGTCACCACATAATTCATACAGTAATACAGTCTCAGCAGTATAGATCCACTTTCACTGACCTAACAACAACAAAAAACCTTTTTTCTCGGCAGTATGAAGAACCTTGCCCCTGCTTTGTGCTGCTAATTTAGGAAGAACGCAGCTGTCGAAGGTTGATTGGAACAGAATTACTTTCCCCACGGGTAACGTAATTAATCGAACACGTGGAGAGAATCCTTCAGCTAACACTTCATAATTACTGGGGTTGTCGTTGTTTGCCCGTTGGGAGCACTGCAGATAGGTTTCCTATAGTATGCCACTACTGGCCAGCAAGCCATAATTCTGTCCAGCCTTGTCCTATAATGGACGGCCAGACAACTAACTGCTGCGCAGAGATGAGAAGCAAAAGCACACTCATTCCGCATCGCTGGGCTTCCACACTTAAAAATGCAGCTCTTTGCCCTAAAGAAGGATGCAGTCTGAAGAACGCTTTTTATGCAGCGAGACTCGATAATCTCAATAAAATGAAGAGGAAGGGAGTAGAAGGTTTGGAGAGGAATAGAGGCACTTAGGGCCACATGTACAAAGATCCGGTTTTGCTACTCGCAAACTGCGAGTCTTAGCGACTCGCAATTTGCAAGTCGCAAAACCGGATGTACAACAGTGTCAATTACACTGTCTGTGATTCGCAATGGGGTCGCAAGTGACCTACCTTATGAATATTCATGAGGTGGGCCGCAATTTGCGACCCCATTGGGAATGGCGGAGCTCACAGCAATGGTGTCCTGCTGGTGTTAGCATACCACCATGCCTCTGACTGCTTTTAAATAAAGCAGTATTTTTTTTTTAAATGCAGCTCTTAAAGGAAAACAGAATGCATAAAAAAAAAAATATATGAAAAGTTTTCTTTTCATTTTTTCAGAGCAGGCAGTGGTTCGTGGGACCACTGCTTGCTCTGAAAAAATGTTTTTGCTGCCATTCACAAAGGGGAAGGGGTCTCATGGGGACCCCTTCCCTTTTGTGAATGGGTTAGCACCAATTTGAAATTGGTGCTAACTGCAATTGTTTTGTGATCGCATTCACAGTCACAAAACAATCATACATACCATTTAGATTCGATATTAGGAAGGGACGCCCTTGACACGCTCCTTCCTAACACTGAATCCCAAAATCCAAACTGCAATTCAGTAACAAGTTACTGAATCGCAGTTTGGGCTTTGTACATCCGAAAGCGCATTTTTCTAGTCGCAAAGGGGTCGAGTCTGAGAATCGGCCCCTTTGCGACTAGAAAAATGCTTCGTACATCTGGCCCTTAGTGATGCAGAGGATCACAGCCAAGTGAAGGTGGAATGGGGCAGATGGGGTGCATAAGAAGGATCACAATGACATGGAAGAGCTGTCAGGCAGCCATGTGCCACTCTTCTCTGTTTGGCGCATCTAACTTTAATGAGTAAATTTACAAGGGGACGCGAATAGGCCGATGAACCCTTTGACTGCGCTTAAGATGTTCCCACCATATATCCAGCATGTGCAGATCAATAATCAATGACAATCAATAACATTAGTAATCAATAGGAGCCAGTAATTGTCACGTACCATTACCTTGCAGTTATGAATAACCCCACCTTTGTGTAAAAGTTAGAATTTTATTTCCCTATATTAACTTTGCTAATGTCACATAAGATAATCTCAAAATCAATTGATACAAAATACAGAAACATCACTGGCTGACCAAAATGATGAAAGAAACGCAATCTAATCAAGGCGTGAGTCACTATACATTCTAAGGTTACAGTGCAAATTAATAGCAAGAATAACTGCACAAACGTTATCAGATATATTTAAATTCAGCAAAGAAAAAACATCAAATGCTACTTCACGTACTGATTTTCATTAGTGAGGATCCTACCTAACACCAGATAAGAATTAACATTTTGGGCTACATGCTAAACAATTTAGTCAACACAAATTTGGAAAAAGCATCTATCTGTGGCTCTATCAAAATAGCTTGGCTGGTACCCAGATAGAAAATCAAATAAACATAGCAAACAATATCATAGTCAATATACCTATACTCATTTTGGATCAGAAAGCTGTGACTGTCTTCATCACCAGGTCATCAGTCTGGTCAGCAAGGCATCAGGATTCAGCATCAGAGTTCAGAAAAGGCAAAGTCTGTTTTTTTAAGCAGTAAAGTTAATGATGCCTCTTCTCAAGACGGAAAATGGGCAAATGCACTGACAAAATGGCAAAAGGTGTCTTCTTCTCAGTGCAGTCTGACTAAGTTAGATTTCCTAAAATTATCTCCCAAGTCCCCATTGGTCAAGGGATCGCATGTTCACACTTTGTCCAATAAAACTAAAACTTCAAATCTACATTTCTACTAGTACACAGTTCACATGTCGATGACTGGCTCCTTCCGTACTGTTCTTGTCAACCGGCTTGTCAGGTAACAAATTTGTTGCAGCTTACACTCCAGTCAGTGTGTTCATTGTACTCTCCTTGGAAAGTCAGTCTTACACACATTACATTTACAATGTTTCAGGAGTAAGAACAGTATTTTTTAGCAAGCAGTTCTAATGAGAAAGACTTTTAGCTATGAGCACATTAGGTCAGCACAGTGGAAAATCACAATTTAATTCTCCAAGCAGACATTTTATTAAACGCCTAAGAAATGCAGCTCGACATAAGGACGTACAGCTAGGCCAAGACCACCACTAAATTAAGGCCTACAATTATCAAAGCTCATACCTAATACACAACCCTTAATATGATGTATTACTACATTATTCAAACATAAACTCATCATTTCATAATAATAAGCCATTAATAAGTACAAATTGTAAACATTGGCGGCTATTCACGTGGTCACACCTTCAAATGCGTGCATTATTTTCCTCCAGATTATTACAATTACTACACTCAGGGTACATGAATATTCATTAGTAATTTAATTAGAATTTCTGCGTTAGCAGCTGTTATGTTAATTGAGAATGGCGAAGGAGCGTCGCCCCCCTGGCTATGCCAGAAGCTGAAAAATAAAACAATAGTTTACTATAGTTTTATTTTTCAGCTGCTGGCTCAGCCGACAGCATGTGCAGGGAGGGGCAGGCTGGGGCATGGGAGAGTGGAGAGGAGAGGGGGAGTGGAGTGCACTTAAGTGCGCATGTATGTTTGGCCAACCATCTTAGGCCACCCAAACACACATGCGCACTTAGGTTTTTACAAACCGGCTGTGTTAGACAGCCGGGTTAGAGAAACTGCACAGACTCCCATGCAGTGTCTGAGTGGTAGACCAAGCCGCACAGACCAATCCTAGTGCCGCTGTCACGCTAGGTTTAGCATGACAACAGTGCAAGAATTGAATGGGGAGCCTGTGCTGGTGTCCTAAGGACTGCTGGGACACCAACACCATCAAGAGGGAACAGGAGCGAGGCAGCCAGCATGGGAAAGATATTTGTTTTGTTTTATTAATTTTTTTATTTCCGCCTCCCCCAACCCCTTTACCCATCCAACCGCCGTCCACCCCTCCTCTTGAGATTTGCATTGGCTGCCACTGTTAGCTGCTCTGCAAGACTATTATAGATGGCACTGAAAAACCATCTTTGATGTGAATGCGATACTTCATATATGGGGTGCAGTGTGTATTTGCACTAAATATGTATGGCAAATATTTGTGGCTAAAATGAGTTCCACTGTAGTCTTACTGGGCTGCAGTTTAGATGCACTGTGCTGACACATGGTATGGAAATTTTTCTTTGCCATGTAAGAACACCCTATTTATGTATATTAATAAGTCAACCTTACAATATGACTTGTATGTCCACAGGGCAGGATGCTATTAAATAAAAACTTGTGCACTGTATACTGGGGTTAATATACACCACAGTGAAATAAAACCCAAATGTTATTTTATTGTGTAGGCATTGCTAGAATTTTCTCTGAAGACACATACATTTGAGTAACTATTTCCTATGTCTGCTGTGGGAAAAATGCCTTGAAGTTATTTCCTGCTTAATTTTCAAAATCTGATTTAAGCTTGAAATCAGACATTGATAACTTTAGTGTAAAGACAACTTTATGAAGATGTACTGCACACTGCCCACTCAAGAACAAATTTTAAATGTGTTCTGATACCCATCCTTTCCCCCTTCTCCCCAGAGCTGAAAAACACATTTGTGGCTGGGAGAGTTAACATCTTCGGCTCAGAGGACAATAGCCTGTCTCTGAGTCTAAGAAGAGCAAATGGTTGATACCTACTGACCATTTTGTACGAATTAGCAACCTGCAAGTGGATGGGAAGAGTTGTCAGAAAAAGTGGCAGCATAGCACTACCTATTTGACATGGATATGCCATGAAGGACTTTTTCTGTTCCTTCCCCGGGACATCCCATACAGTCTGGCTCTAGCCACAGTAGGGTAGTGAACCTGGTTTGCCCCTTTTAGATTGGAGGAGAGTTCATCTCAATAGGGGAGTGGCTAAGAAGACGAAGATAGGTTTTACTGGTGCAGCTAGGTTCTGCAGTCATGTAACATGGGGCTCCTGGCTAATTTAAAGTAAGGCAAAGTAGGAAAAAGAAGAAATACTACAAACGGAGGCAGGGGGATTGTGTCAACAAAGGATAGATTGTAGAATTTCTCCAATCACTGGTTAGTACACAGGCTACATCTGACACCTCACCTATTACCTACTCAGAACATATTGTGCGTTGGAAGAAGAAGGCTCACGCAGTGACTTGAGGACTTTTGACTTTTCCTGGTCAACCAGCAACTGAAATGTTTTTTTTCCGTGTGCAACCCTTTCTTTCTTTTGTTTTCCAAATGCGCTTCAACTAATCGGACTGGAAGCGGTTTAGTGCCTACCTGGACTTTGGTGCCCCCCGATTGACCTGTCTCTACTTTATTACGTCACATACATTACACTGAAGCTGTAAACATTATCAATCAAAATGACAAACAAGGGCTAAAGTTTAGGAGTTTATTCACAGAATCCAAATACAGAAATATATAGGCATATATCAATAAATCAAACATGGATGCCTATAAACCATAAAATATAAGAAGAGTTCAGTAAGCGTCTACAAAAAATCCAGCATAGATTCACCTTCTAGTAAAGGGAATAGGTGAGCTCTCTGACTGAGAAAAAGCAGGTCCTTTTATAGGACATTAGAAAAAGAATTTCATACATTCACTATACAAGATTGGGAGCAAGCAAGAAGAAACATTTTACTACAGAACACACTTGAAGATTCTCTCATAATTCTACATTAGATTCAGATATTCCCAGAGTCTATTCAGGTGATATGCCTTATACATAGTATGTATATCGCAAAGGGACAGCTAGGTTGTCCTTTATCAGTGTGACTGGAAAAGTCTCAGTCTTTCAGTGGAAAGCTCACAGTCCTTTATTACAGCAAGGAAAACAACGGTGATAGCAATCACATGGTACATTACAACATCACATCAAAGAAAGCATGAAATGGCTTAAGTTATCATAAGCTTGCTTTCTCATACATTAAACATTACAATTCAAGACAAGAGACCCCACCACCCCACCCCTCTCATGATTTCTAAATCATAACATCTTTATTACAATTGTCACCATTCTAGATTTTTCTCTTCAAATCTTTCCAATTCCCTCATGGTATCATGTAGTTCTCTCTGCATCCCTCCAATTTCTACATCAACTCTCTTTCTCTTCCCTTCTCTCATTCCTGACAGCTTCTGGGTCCCACATTTTAATCCAGTGTTTGGTGAAGTTCATTTGCAAAGTTATAGGAAGAAAAGCACACATGCAATGCCATTTAGCATGGCCAAAAGAAGAGTCAAGACTAATTCTTAGCAAGAAGCATGTCTAAAGCAAACCTATTTTGTATTATCATGACCCTCATAGCAAGCAATTCTTTATTAATAACATTTAGGGCACCTGCAGTAATTGTAGCTAGCCTAGTCACTAAGGTTGACCATTTTCTAATCTTAACATCATTTAAAGCTACTCTCATTGAGGTTATTAGTGCTCCAAAAATATTGCTGAGTATCTGCTAAAGCTGTATATTCATATCACAATCAAGCTTTGGATCTATCTCATTAGTGTGATAGACTCTTGGAAAGACTAAAGCTGCAGAACAACTACCTACCTGATTGAGCAACAACTGAAAGTAAGCTGATTTACCACAGATGTAGTCCATACCGTCAATACTTACCTCTATTTCACTGAAATCTCTTCCTCTAACTAAATACCTATGCTCACTTTAGGTTCAACCTACTACCTCAACAGTCCCATTTCCTTATTTTCTTCTTATCTTGCATAAGGTTCCCTTCTTGGCAAAATTGACACTCAAACTTGAGGGTGGATTGTCTAGATATTCCTTATCCTTTTCCCTAATGTGTTCCATGTTAACTTTCCTTCTCTTCATCTAGCCTTATTCCTTTGTTTGATTCATCTACAAAAATGCCCTCATCCCTACTAATCTTGCAAGTAAAATAATGCATGCTTTGGTTACTAGTCCTTGTGTTAGTTACTGAGGTAATGAATTACATAGTTTACTCACACTGATGCCTTTGTTTTGTTTAAAAGCCTTAGAGATAAAGTAAACATGTTTAGTAGACCACAAATACATAATAGATCCCTTCACAATCTGCACATTTTCAAAAGTGCTTTCATAATCAGTATAAAAGAATTTCATAGAGGACTGCTGCGGATATATTTAGAAAGATACTGCAGCAGAAGGGGTAGGATAATGGCAAATTAAAGTATGCAGCACCCTCAGCTGCAGAGGCTGGATGATAGGAGCATACAAAAGAGTCCTCTAACTCCATAATCTTAGCAGACTTAGTGAACATCTGGAAGTAAACATTATAACTACAAACACCTTTGTAATGAGGGACATGTGAGATTCTATCTTCATGCGTTTTCTTACTAACAACAGGTCTATCAGTTTGATTCGTTAACATATAAGAAATATCGCACTTCAAAAGGTGGACATCTAACTTCCACCCAACTACAGGTAGAGAGATGGCAACTACTGAAACTTACAAGCACATTTTTCCAACAATGCTGCACCTTAAACGAGATATAGAGAATAAGACTGTTATTTTTGAATGAGGAAATTGGTCTTTCTACAACTACTCTGTCATGACTACTCTAACTCGAATTCTATAGTGTTTTTTACAATGCATCTACTAGAGCCCTAAGACTCTGTACTCCTCTGACCATTACCCTACCTAGCTATTCGTCCTTTTCGAATTATGCAGTTTGCGTAAGTCAAACTTATTTTGTTTATCCTTGACTCAAGGAGGTTCATCAGTGTCAGTAAGACATTCGTCAAACTCAATTCCAATTCTAGCAACGAACGTCCAATCAGGCTTTGAATATTTGTGATTTATCTTTCTCTCTCTGTCACCAGTATTTTGTCATTCTGCATGTTCTTGGTCCTAGAACTCCTAACTTCTCTTATTGTTTCTGGTCTTCTACTAGCTGTCAACAGTGAATTTTGTCTAGTCTTAGTCTTTGACCAACCTTCTCCTGTCAATGTCCGATTCTTAGATGTACTCATGATTTCTGGTTCAGATGAAGCTGATTCACTTTCAGAGGTGGAACTTTCTTTGTCAGCATCACTCTCTGGTTCAGGTGCAACTGATACAGGCCAATTTGATTCAGTTCTTCATGAGTTCTTGCTGTCTTTGAGGATGTGTGGTTTCAGTCGTGAGTCCGGAGTGTCAGTTGTGCCCTTGCTGCTGTTGAGATTCTGCTGTGGGGGCTGAGAATTCTTGGATTGGTTCCCCTCTCCCTCTTTGGATGCCTCACAAAATCTCAAATCTAGGCAGACTCGAGGAGGTATTGGATGAGGACTCCGCTTCTTCCACTGCTCATCCCAGCTTCTTGGTGTAGGAGGTATGTATCCATTTCGGCAGTCCAGCACACTTCACAGGTATGTTGCTGATCAGGATCACCTGGTATGGGCCTCTCCAACACTCCTGCAAGCACAACTTGCAAACGTGTTTCTTCATGTAAACCCAATTGCTGGGGCTCAGGTCATGACATGCAATGCCTCACACAGCTGGAGTAGGGGCATCGATCTGATGAGAGATAGCACGTGCCATATCAGCCAATCCCTTGCAGTATTCGAGAACTAGATCATCTGTAATATTCATAAGAGGAGTATCTGGAACAGAAGGATTTCTCGTAGCTTTCCCCATCAACATCTCATGACAAGATAGTCTTATTCGCTTGCATTGTGTGCTTCGAATGCTCATCAGTACTGTCAGGCCATTTGAAGGAAGGAGGCACACACGTTTTGGCAAATTTAGCTTTTATAGTCCTGAAGCTACTGCTCTGTACATACAATGGAATCTTTCACCTATCCCTAACATTGTACATAGCAACTGCTTCACTTTGTTCTTAAAGTGACTTCCTTGATCTTATTCAAGATGAACTGGCATCCCAAAATGTGAGATCAACTCCTGCAATAGTAGATTGGCAACTATCAGACTGACAGATCTCCTCATGGAGTATGCCTCCACCCAATGAGAGGCTAGACATATAATCATGAGGATATACTGCAGCTCGTTACTTTAGGGCATCTCCACAACGTCAATGTGCAGATGCTTCAAAGGACCATCAGACTTCCCAATATGGCTCATGGCCATCACAGCCTTTTTGCCTACATTCTGTATTTTGCAAATTGCACAGTGTTGGCACAGATTCCCTGCCATCGCACAAAACTGTGATGTCAAAACTCCTTTCTGAGGGCTAAGGGGAATTCAGAAGTTACTGGGCGCAACCTGTGGTGGTTGAGGACTTTTACTCCTGATGTCCCGACCTGCTATGAATCCTGCTCAACTGGGCCAGGTACCTCTTCTGCACTTGACTCTCAGTGGTAGTTGTGGTCAAGCAGGAGTCAAGGCTCCCTCGAGAGGGGATGTAGATACAGGAAAGTTGACATGACTCATAACTCAAAGTGCATATAGTACAGACAATAAACCAATGACCAGCCAAAAACATGCTTTTTTAAGAAAAGGTAGTATTTTAGTTGTAACTCTACACATGCAAATGAATATGACATTCAGATGAAACACCATATTTCCTCTTTAAAGTCAGGGCTTTAGTAGTAGTCAGGTAAATCCCTGTCCAACCCTCCTTCGCATAACATGTTCACGTTTATTCCCCATTCACTGGTGGCCACATCAGGTAATGCAAACTATTAGGCCGTACTCAATAGTTCCATTTTAACTTTTCATGATCCAGTCAAACGTGTCTATGGTGCTGTAGCACCTTTAGCAGTGAATCCCCCCACACCCAAAAGGGCCAGTGTCAGTCTTACCCACTCCAGCGGTGTGACAGCAGTACAGAGAGTGCCCTCTCTTTGATCAATTCCTAGTCTAGATCCTGTATGGCAAGGTCGGGCTGCTTGTGATGGATGCAGCAGCATCCAGTAGCACAGGCTCTTCCTGTTGAGCAGCATTGCTAGTTGAGATAATGTGATCAGGGCTGCTCCCGCTTGTCAGGCACTAAAGGTAAGTTGTTCTTCCCCTAGCAAAGGGGGAGAGGGTTCTTCACCTCTGTCTTCAATCTCCTGATTTTCTCTGAATATATCACCTCTCTGTCAAATTATCACATCACCTAGATTCTGCAATTATCTATTTTGGAATACCAACAAAATATGTGCTTCTTTGCCTTCCCTCACTCAATCTCAGTTTCAATTTAAAAGTGCTGATCTGCTATAGCACATAAACAGCAACTCAGTCAAGACATAGATTATCCCCTTCGCCACTGCCCATAAAACTATTCCCACACCATTTTGTGTACTTGCTCTCATTTGCCCCAATCCCTGAATCTGTAATCTCTGGATCACTGTAGTGAAATGAAACACTTTTTCTTTTTCTCTCACTTAGCCCCTGGAACCATCTTTGACTACTCAATAGCGTGAAGATGCTCCTCTATTTCTGTTTCCACTTTACCAAAACCCACATCAAGCCCTTAATTCTAAGAAAAGTGTATCATTACAGGTGACTTTTATTCTGTCTGTATTTCTAAATATTTAGGGGGTGATTCTCACCCTGGCGGGCGGCAGAAGCCGCCCGCCAGAGTTCCCCCCTCCAAAATACCGCTCCGCGGTCAATAGACCGCTGAGGGTATTTTAGGTTTTGCACTGGGCTGGCGGGCGACCGCCAAAAGGCCGCCCGCCAGCCCAGTGCAAAACAGCCTTCCCACTAGGACGCCGGCTCAGTGGCACCCGTCGCGTATTTCAGTGTCTGCAAAGCAGACACTGAAATACAAAGTGGGGCCGTCTTACGGGGGCCCCTGCAGTGCCCATGCCATTTGCATGGGCACTGCAGGGGCCCCCAGGGGCCCCACGACACCCCATACCACCATCCTGGTATAGGGTGTCAGAATCCCCATGGCGGCGCAGCGAGCTGCGCCGCCATGGAGGATTCTACAGGGCAGCGGAAAACCGGCGGGAGACCGCCGGTTTTCCCTTTCTGACCGCGGCTGAACCGCCGCGGTCAGAATGCCCTGCGGGGCACTGCCAGCTTGTTGGCGGTGCTCCCGCCAACCCTGGCGTCAGAATGACCCCCATTAGTCCTGTAGAGTGCTACCCACGTTCTCAAAGACCTATGTGCTCAACTTTATAACTCATGTAAACATTTTGTGTCATGATATCTACATTTACACACAGACTTCCGTCTCTTTACATGTCAATTAGCCATGTCCTTTTACATTCATAGTAACAGAATTCAATCTCAGATATTTCACATCCTCGCCTTTTCAAAAAGTCCGCTCTCCCATCTCAAGAATCAGTTACATTATATTGTGAGTGGCATCACTGAAACATCAGCCACTTCTGCCTTTGTGGCACGCCACCTTAACCACCTTAACCACCTTTAGGGAATTTTGTGTTCAACATCTCCTCTTAGTGTTTATAATATTCACAACTTCCAAGACTGTCTACTGAAATATCCTTGTCCATGCAACAGGACTCTTGACTTGAAAGAGGAATTATTTAAATGCATGCTGTCAGTTCACTTAATGTTCCTCTCACAAGCCTCTTCAACCCACTGGTCTATGCTACCCACCAATGTCATGTTCTTATGCAATTCCAAACATATACCATGCCCCATAAGGTATCTATTCAAGATCCCTTGGAATTAAGCACACCTCACATATGCAGAACTGCAGACTCAGTAAGAGTGCCCCCGTAACCAAGGATATATTGTGGATTTGATGTGTTTCGTCTAGGGGAACTAATGACTAACCATGGAACTCCAGTCTGCCTGATTCTTGTAAATCCTCATTTTTAAGGGTCTTCAGTACCCCACTTGTAGTCAGAGGTAAGTGCCCCTCTACTCGAAATTACAGGTGTCCCCAATGTTGGTAAATGAAGGGGATGAAATACCAAGCTGATTTACGGCTGTCTCATAATGGTGCCTAAGTAGAATTTATGTTAGTAGGTAGGACAATGAGGATTCTAAAAGAGCTTAGCGTTATCATTTTTTTTGCCACACTACAAAGGTGTGATACATAACTGGTGTCAAATCAGCAGAGGAAGCTTCGAGGCGTGCCTCAGCCAAGCAAATACGCCTTGACATTGTGTTTTTTTTCACTGAGCTTAAATATAGTCTGGTTGCAGGAAACTGCATGATTTTGTTATTGCTTCGTGGCAACCATAAGAAAAACACTAACGTCTTGTGCAATGTTTAGCAGGTATGTAAATGCATTTGTGACTGAGGGGATTGTTTTGTGGTTGGCGCTACCTCAAACAGTAGACAACTCCATCACCAATACAAAACATCTGCATAAACTGGATTTTCTACAATTCTACATAGCGGTCAAGTAGCTCGATGCCATGAGGTACATCTCCATGTAGTAATGGCTTTTTAGCTAACATAGTTTTGTATGCTGAGCTCTTTTAAGTTATTACAAAGCTTATCCAGCAACCTTCAGGACTTAAAATGTTCTTGGTTTAAAAATGATGGCCCTGATTTAAGAAAAGTGCCGGTGCACCCAGTGCAGCACTGCGTTTCTTGCACCCATTAGCACCCCCCTGATGCCACCATGTGTGCACCGTATCTAAGATATGGCGCACCATGGCAATAGTTAGGAGAACTAGCGTAAAAAATGATGATGCTAGTTTGCCTTTGCAAGATTAGCATAAAAAAATGTGACGCTAATCTTTCATAGCCCATTGAGGCCCATTGAAATCAATGGCATGCCTCCTTTTAACGCCTGCTCTGAGCAGGTGTTAAAAGTACAGAAATAAATGATGCAAATAAATCTTTTAGATTTCTTTGCACCATTTTTTCAGCCCCTCTAATGGGGGAATGTCCCCTTTGCTTACATTATGCCTGGCCCTGGCATAATATAGCCCAAAGGGTTACAAAGTGGCACAATGCATGCATTGAACCACTTTGTAAAGTTGGCACTGCGATTTTGGCCTCATTGGGCCACTTTAGCGTAAAAAAGAAATTACGCTAAAGTGGCACAAGGAGACACTAGGGGCTCTTAAATCAGCCCCTATAATTGGCTGAAGGACCCATTCATTACATGGGGCACTTTAGCAGTGCTTAATTTGTAAAACAAAAAATAATTGCTAGGGCCCAAGGTATTACTCATTGATTCACTACAACCAGTGAGCAGGTTTAGGTTCAAACTTTATATTTTTAGCATATATTAATTAGATTTATTGCTTCACTTACTAACATTGCATAAAAATACATAAACACTGCCACGATGTGGCAGTATCTCATAAATATGTGCCAGTGTTTACAAATAAGCGTCAGTGCTGAGCACCGGAACACACCACACAAATTAAGCACCGGGCACTTATCAGCTGTGCTTCAACTTGGTGACCTTGATTAGGGTGTGAATTATTCATCCTAAATCAGTGGCAGCCCTCAACATTTTAAACAGGTGCAGCGCTTAAACTTTGATTCCACAGGGCCTTTTGAATGTGTATTAAAAATGCTTTTGAAAAGGCTGGCACTTAAGTATTGCCAAGATCATATGGCCAGATGTATCATGCATTTTTGCGATCGCAAACGCCCCAATGGGTCATTTGCAATTGCAAAAATGCATTTTGGTATGTATTAATTCCAATTTGCGATTCAGTAACTTGTTACCGAATCGCAAATTGGAATTGTGACTACATACCTATTCGGTATTAGGAAGGGGCATGTCAAGGGCGTCTCTTCCTAATACAGAATCGCAGCGGTATGTAGGAATAATTTGTGACCCAAATGCGGTTGCAAAACATTTGCATTTTGAAACTTACTTCAAGTAGGTGGTAACCCATTAGCAAACAGGAAGGGGTCCCCAATTGACCCCTTCCCCTTTGCGAATACAGGCGAAAACATTTTTTAAGAGCAGGCAGTGGTCTCACGAACCACTGCCTGCTCTTAAAAAATGAAAAGAAAACTTTTCATTTTTCTTTTTTAAACGCATCCCGTTTTCCTTTAAGGAAAACAGGCTGCATTTAAAAAAAAAAAAATGATTGCTTTATTTAAAAGCAATCACAGACATGGTGGTCTGCTGAGCCCAGCAGGCCACCATCACTGTGGTTGTAGTCATTCACAATGGGTCGCAAATTGCGACCTACCTCATGAACAATAATGAGGTAGGTCGATTTGCGAGCTGTTGGGAATCATTAAATGAAGCTCCTGGAGTTTCATACATTCTAATAGCAATTACCTAATTGCTATTTGCAAAAAATCACAATTAGGTAATCGCTATTGGGAAAATTGATACATCAGACCCATAGTTACTTAGGTTGTGGCTAGGCTTCTTCAATTAAGAATGGCTTCTGATTACCTCACAATTTGTGGAAAATCAAAGAATAACCTCAAACGCCTGCAATTTGTAAATTGTCAAAAACCTTCCCATTGCTCCATTTTTACTACCAAATATCCATTTTCATCCTGAAACCATTGTGAAATTATTTTAATTCCACAATTCTGCACTTTTTTTTTTTAACTCAAAGCAGTGTCTGTAAGTCGATATTGCCCAACTGTGGAACACGGGTTTGCGTAGTTTTAAAAAATGAGCATTCAGCATTTGCAGTGTGATTTGGAGCATAAAGACATAGACACCCTTGAATGACTGTATCTGTGTAAAATAGAGAGCATAAAAGAGAAACATGAGGCAAGAAGGAAGGGTATATGAGCAAGGCACAGTGCGAGGGAGATAAGTGTGTGAGAAGGGCAAGTAAATGGGGTTTGCGAGAGAAAGGAGGATTTTAAATGGGGGAAGTAATATGTGTGTGTATATTAGGAGTACTTTCATTTAACAGGGGAGGATGGGAGAACAGGATGACAGGAGTGTGTGGGACATCTAAGAGGATCTTTAAGAAGAAGGTCAGAGTAGCAGATGTGATAAAAGAATGTATGAGATGCAATAGTCATATTACTGTGAGCAACAGTAGTGTGTGTGTGTGTGTGTGTGTGTGTGAGTTTGAGGGAAGTGAAAAGAACTGAAAAGCAGGGTATCAGATGATGGATAGACATTGGAGAAGAAATGAAAAGTGTGAAAGACGACGGTATCTGAGATAGAGAAAGGGAGGTGGAGGGTTACAAGGGAAATTCTAAGCATCGTTGTGTTTAAGACACAAAATGATAAAGAGTTCCAGAGCTTACCTGTGAGAAGGAAGGATGGTGTGAGACACAGGACAGAGTATTTTGGGGGAAAAGAAGGCTGGGTGGATGCCTAAACTACCACCAGCAGGAGGTGTCATATTACCACTACAAGCAGTAGATGAGTGCTCATCGTTAGACAAATTGATACTAAAAATGTACATTGAACTAAGATGGCAAAAGTCCTTGATGTGAGCTACCAAGACCAATATAGGTGAGAAATGTGCCTTACCCCATAGCTGCAATATTCAAGTAGAGAAAAAGGTCGACATAAAAGAGAAACTGGGTCTGCTGCTCTCCTTGAGCAACTGAAGACAAATTCAACTATATTTGAAGTCTTTGTTACTCGCTTTATGCTGAATCTTTGCTAAATATTTCTTGCATGTACCCATGGGTTAATCATCTTGGTGGTCATTTGAATCATCAAAGAAACAGCAATTCTAATGGGATATGATATTTTAACATGTGTTGTCAATACTAGTATTTCTGCATTGGCTGCTGACCTTATGTCTTTGCCAAAATGTTTTTTGTTTGAGTGTTTTTTGAATGAAGACATGTAACACATGAGCAGCACATAGGAGTGGGCCTGGCAGCTGTTGGACTTTTCCCTATGGAAAACAAGCATAGCCTAAAAGCCAAAATATTTTAATGTAAAAGCACACATTACACGATTAGTTCATGACACTGAAATGAAGTACTTATAGTGCGTACCTATGTGCACATAATGAAAGAACGGCACGCTGTTACTGTAAGGTAAACCGATGGCTGAAGTGGGTGACCTGGTGACACAGGCTGTATACTGTAGAGGACGGAAGCCAAATGTGAATGACACTACAGCAGATCAATGGATGAAGGGAGTATGGTGGAAGTTCCTACATGTAAGTGCCTTGTGTTGCACTCAGCTCTCCACTGTGAAACTGCCAACAGGTAGACTGGTCAGAGCACTGTTGTTCAGCAATAACTTCAGGCAGTGTCTCTAGCAAACAGCAGCAGGTGGCTGAATTTGGGAGGCTGGCAGGTGAGTAGATGGGAGTGCTCATAAGACAGGTGTGAGTGCTGAGACCTTTTCGTCCCTCCCTATTTCCCACTAGGATGAGTCTCTGTTTGAACCCACTCTTCAGGGGCGGCATCGCCCCCCTGGCTGAGCCAGCAGATTAAAAATAAAACAATAGCTTGCTATTTTTTTTTTGTTTGTCATTTTGCATCATTTTTAATCTGCTGGCTCAGCCAGCAGGTGCAGGGAGGGGCGGGCATAGCTACAGGGAGGTGGGGGGATGGGAGAGTGCACTAAGTGCACATGTGTATTTGGCTGGCCTTCAGAGGCTGGCCAAACACAAATACGCACTTAGTTTCTCCAACCAGACTGTATGCACAGCCGGGCTGGAGAAATAGCACAGACCCCAGGCTTGTGTCTGAGCGTCAGTGACTGCCACACAGATCCATCCTGATGCTGCTTACATGCTATGTTTAGCATGTAAGCAGCGCCTCGCTGGGACACCACAAGAGGAATGAGGCGGCAGTAGACGGCGGCGGGAGACGGGTGACGCAAGGTAAGTGTTTTAATTTTATTTATTTTTATATTGTTTCCCCCGTCATCCCCTGACACCCCCCACCCCCTCCCTGACATATGTGGCAGCTGCCACTGCCACTCTTGTCAGGCCATGCTTAACTGGAAGTGTCTGTACATGTTCACCCTTTGCATTGCTTTGGAAGATGTTCAGGGAGCTCGCACAATAGGTTCAGTCAGGGAGTACAGGGGAAATTTTTCAATAGCACAAGCAAATACACCAAGAGCATTCCATCCTTTAAACTGAGTGAAATCTACAAGCAAATAAGGGAGTGTTGGAATGTGAATGTATGTCTGATGAAAAAGTACAAATATATGTTTCATTATATATTTTATTAAAGTAAAGCATTGCACTATAGACTATGAATGTTAGAAATATTGTGATACAATATACACTAATATTGTGAGAAGAATATCAAGAGATAATATATCAAAAGGTAAGTGTATATAAAGGAAGAATAGATTTACTGTTGCTAACTCCACGTCTATGCACCTTCAATATATATATATATATATATATATATATATATATATATATATATATATCAAAAAATCCAAAAAGGGGGGGAGGGACTGGGAGATTACTGGTCCAGTGTACGGTCTCCCAAAACAGTAATAATATAAGGTGTACACTGTTCCAAAAATAGCCAACCAGAGGACCAGGAGTAGCTAGAGCGTGGAACCCACCAGGCATTACAGCACCAGCCTGGTGAAGAGCGTTCCCGATGATGAAGCTAGTCATCCATTGAGATTCATGAGGGTTCCACGCTCTAGCTACTCCTGATCCTCTGGTTGGCTATTTTTGGAACAGTATACACCATATATATATATATATATATATATATATATATATATATATTACCTAGTGGTGGTCACCACTAGTTAGTTATACTCAGGACCTAGTTTCTACAGGAAAAGTGTTTTTTGTTTTGCTAATAATGTTGGTGCCGTTTGATGAATCTTCACAAAATGTTCCAAAAAACAATGGGTGACCCCCACACTGTTTATAATTGCTGCCCCGGCGAGGTGGTGGTCCTCAGGGCTGCAGGGGGGGCACATGGCCCCCGCATCGAATTTAACAATAGCCCCGGGAGGTGGAGGGCCACGGGGCTGTGGGGGCCATGTGTCCCCCTGCATTAAATTGCATTTAAGCCCCGGGGAAGGTAGTGGTCTCCTGGGCTATTGGGGTCGGGGTGGCCCTCCAAACATAATATTTTTAGCTCCGGGGAGGTGGCAGTCCCTGGGGCTGCAGGGGGCTGGGTGGGCCGCCCCCCACACTGTTTATAATTGCTGCCTTGTGGAGGTGGTGGTCCCCCGAGCTGCAGGGGGGCCACGTGCCCCACCCGCATAAAATTTAATAATAGTCCTGGGAGGTGCCAGTCCATGGGGCTGTGGGAGGCCACACCCCGGTGTTAAATTGCATCTAAGACCCAGGGAGGTGGGGGTCCCCAGGGCTGTGGGGGTCCAGGTGGCCATCCACACACATAATGTTTTTAGCCCCGGAAAGGTGGTAGTCCCCAGGGCTGCACGGCAGGGCCAGGCTGCTCCCTGCATTAAAATTAACAATTTTCCTTGGACCTGGGGGGCTTGAGATCAATGAAGCCTGCTTTTTTTTATTTTTTAAATGTTCACCAGCTCTGCCACAAATCGTGGTGATTTTTTTTTTTTTTTAAATGCTTTTATGCTCTGGGATGCAGCATCAGACCAAAAGGGTTATGGTGATTCTACCATGGCCCCTTTTGGTTTTCTTTACACCTTTTTCTGGGACTCAGCTGAAGCCGAGTCCCAACATGGCTGCCAACACTTTCTTGTTGAAATGTTGGCAGCCAATCAGATCTCAACATGAGATCGGGAAGATTTGTGAATCCTTTGCCTCCCTGTATACACTAATTTTTATTTCCTTTAGTTTCTCAAAAAATACTGAACGTATTTATGCCAGATACCAAAAAAGGCTCTTTCTGGACCTAGAGCTACCTTTCTGCTAAATTTAGCATAATTTTGTTGAGTGGATTTGGCGCGATCCCTGTTCAAATCTTCTATGGAAAAAATGAATGGGGAAAAAGTGTTTTGGGCCCCTCCTTTTTCTATGCCGCTGCTTGATAGATCGGCCTGAAACTTTCCAGACAGAAGTTGAAGTGAGTGTCTATTTTCTTGGAACTTTTTGTGAATATTCATCAAACAACACCAAAGATATTAGCAAAAGAAAAAATGCTTTTTCTATAAAACCCAGGTCCTAACTAGATAGTTGGCAACCGTCACAAGGCTAAATATATATTTTATTTATATATATATATATATATATATATATATATATATATATATATATATATATATATATATAGCGAGAGAGAGAGAGAGAGAGATTTTCAAGTATCAAGGTACATATATGTAGAGTTAAATATAGACAATCTAGTTTCCTTTCCGAATGTTGTCCTTCGACAATGCCCACAATATTTGGTGTCATTGAGATGTTTGCTTCGGTATTGTTGATATACTCCTAGAAAAGGTCGACTGCTGCCTCCTCTGTAATATTCATCTGAAAACACTCTTTCATATGGAGGACAGAGATTTGGCAATATCTCCAACGGTTCGGCATTTTTCCCAAAAAGTATGATTCTTTTAAACTCGTTTTATTATCTTCCTCTGCCTCAAACTGGTAATGTGCGCGTCTTTAAAAACAATTGTACAGTGTTCTGCCTAACGCTGTCTCAATTAGGTGTTCAACTCTTATCTCAACATAATTGTTTTTCTGTAATCTGCTCACAAACTGGTCCCTCAAAACATATTGTTGTATTTGCAGCGCCTCAAACGTTACTATAAACGTGTTCACTTAAAGCGCTACCTTTGTCCTTGAAATTAAGTTCTAACGGACTGTAGCGAAGACTGACATAAGTCCTACGTGTATATAGTTTGTTTTGCTACCCCCTTGTCTTCGGTTCTTTCAGGGGCTTCCACTCCCCTCGCCCAGACTGTCTCTGCCAGCTAATTGGCCAGGAAATGGCGTCCTTCATTGGCAAGCTGTTCTTAAGCTGTTGATTCTTGAATGCGAAAGCTGCCCTTTCCTTGGCAGGGCTCTGCAAAGAAAACTTCATCGGCACACTGATTGGTTTCTCGTAGAAAAGAGCCGCGCAAAGGAGGGGCGGGATGGAGGCAGCTAATAATAGCCCCTCGTCCAATGAAAGGCCTCAGCTTCGAGACCCCCAAGTGTTCCCCAGGCCCTGAGATCCTGCACAGACATCAGCCTCTTTCTTGTGTGTTCTATTTCCTGCGGGCACGCCGGCTGCGGCACAATACTCTGGAGTTTAACAAAGGGAATAGGCAGAGTTATCAGGAATTTCCTTCAGATTCCAAGGATTCACCAAACCCTGGAAAATGCCGAAGCCCTTCGATTTTGCTCCCTGGTTGATGCAAACTTGGACACATCTGCGGATATTTACAGAAGCATCAAATGAGCCACACTTTGGAGAGACCAGATAACTGTCTGTCCGAGTCAGGCGTGCAGTTTATCCAGGATCTGATGGGGTGAGTTTCCTGCTGGTTTTCGTTTGAGTATTAACATCTCATCTTTTCACGTGTTTTTTTTAACAACTTGTCTTTGAAAATAAATAATAAACGTTTGTTTTTGTACTGCTTGTGCGGAGCATTTTCTCAGGTCGGATCAATTGGTCCTTCGGTCGGCTGTGTAGTTTGTATTAATATCTGTTAATATCTGTTTTCGTTTGTGGAACTGTCATGAAAACAACGTTTGAGAAGAGAAGGTATCCTTTGCTACCCGTAATCTGTCAATGGGGCAGGGTGTGTGTTGAACAACATACGTCAATAATCTTTTGAGCAGATGCGTTTATTTTTTTCCTCCTGGGTATGGTAATATGTTGTTTTAGCTTTTTTGCCTCAAATGCCGTTTTCCGGTGAAAGCTGTATTAAAACCATATGTGTAGTAGTCACTGCATAGGGCACATGCCAGAGAATAAACCGTTCTGTTTGTACCGCTTAGTGCGGAGATAGGCGACAGAGAGTGTATATATGTAGGTGATAACCAGGAGACGGGAGGGCGCTGTGGTGAGAGAGGCGCACAGCCGGGAACAGTGTGCACATTTAGTGTGCATAGAAATGGTGACAGCCAGGAGGCTGCGGGTGGGAACTGGGCGGCGGGGTGCCTTTCAGTTCGGTATTCTTGTGTACCTCCACTGTTTGCTATCAGAGCCTTGAGACAGGATTGACCAACCCCCCATGCTGATACAATTCCCCCCTCCCCAAAACAGAAGGCCTACTTGAAAATGACATTACAGAACTATTTAATAGGCACATTACTTAATGATATGGCATAGGCTGAAATGCACCTCTTCTTGTTGGACAGTAGTTTCATACGCGCGTGTGTGCGTTTTTTTTTTGCATTGTTCGTCCGTCTATAGCCGACACCTCTAACCCCACGTGGGCCCAGATGTGACGTTCTTCTGGGGCCAACACAGTGGTCAGGAAATGTGTGGGGGCGGGCGGGGTGGGGGTTCCATTGTCACACTGTGCTAAGTAGGAGACACGGCCTGCACAAGTGCAAGGAACCAGCCCGACCCCCTTTACTCCGACAGGAAATGCCATTAGAGACGAAGATCCGAGCTAGTGTAGTGGGGGAAGATGAGGGGTAGACTTCCCAAGCCAGCCGGACGAGAAAGCAACTCTCAGAGAACCAAAGCCAATTTAACTGACAAGAGGAGCAGCTGGGCGCCCGAGACCCCCTAGAAAGTGCACAGCGAGGGCACCGAGGCAAGTTACACTCTTTATGAGCAATGAAAAATATAATCTCACACGGGGGTGGGTGTTTCTGTTAAAAAGCTGTTATACACACGTAGTCTGTTTATGTAAAGCACTGTTTAGAGCCGCACTAATTTTCAGCAGTTAATATATGTATTGGTGTTGTCTTTTTTAAGACGCCTCTATGCAGAGACTGACGACTCATAAGGAGTAGAACGTGCCATTTGCTGAGGGTACGGGTGATGGACGGAGCATAACAGTACAGCCAGATTTTGTTGTTAGTATTCATTTTTCTGCGCAAGAAAGGAGTGGCTTGAAAGAATCCAGCGTCAGAAAGTTCAAGGTCCAAAGTTCATTCTTTGGGCATGCCCGTCTCCTCTTCCCGCCTTGGTTATGGCTGGTGGTTTTGGTTTCTGGAGGAGACAGAAGCAGGAAATGCCGCCCCTCAGCCCCCGCCATCCCTGTGATTCCACAGCATGTAACTTGTAGAAGAAATGCAGTGTGTGTTTCACTCTATTCTTCAGAGTGAAAAACAAGAGTACCCAGGGGAAGGGTCGGGAAGATGATGAATTCAAGCCGTGCACATGGAAATGACTCAGCTCTAGCTTGAAAGAAACAACAGCAAAACAATATCCAAACAAGATGGGCTGACTCGGGCCCATAGTCGTTAACGGACGAGGCTTGTTTGCGACCCAAATACAAAGCAGCTCCACATATTTAATTTTTATGAGCATTACGCAGTAAGATGTACCTACCCCGCTGCGAATGCCCATTCTGTGCTGAGGGCAAACCACCAGCTGGGGTGGAGGCTCCTGCATCCAAGTGTTGTGAAGAGGCCAGTGTGGGGAGGTAGGCAGCAGAAAGCGGTCTGGTCTGTGGCTTTTTCTTCTGCTTCTTGACTTTTAAATAGTTTTGTCGGCGTTATAATTTTTTGCTGCTGACATTGTTAAGAAGGGTTAGCCCAGGATATTGTAGAAGGGGTTACTCACTGCCAGCAAATCTACTCATTTTGCCTTTTCGATCGCGTAACTTAAAAGATGTACGGGGGTCGAGAAAACTATGGGCCAGTTCTTAGCGAACATTGGAACAAAGTTGCGGATATGCAAATGTCTCCATCTTGTATCAATGTCAGGGAAATGGTCACATTCACTGATCACTCAAGGGACATCCATAGTCATTTTTCAGGGGTCTGTGTGATGTGCGTTGCAGCAGACCCAAACAATCATCAAACAAACAGGCAGCTCTACATTCCATGGCTTCTATTACGTATACGTTGATGTGTGATGTGGGCACAACAGTTTTACTATACCATAGCCAGACTACCTTACTTCTAGATTTTAACATTTCACTTGAAATAAACAAGACCACACCATTTTCATTGGAAATTAAATTATGTTGCTGGCTCAATTGCTTTGATCCTGTGACCCTACTGTAGTGACTTCCGAGGTGTTGTCTTTTCTACTCATCTTGGGGTTGTTTGCTGCACCAATGCCTGTAACTCCCCCCGAAGCTTTAGTACAAAAACTCAAGAGCAACAATTATGCAATATACTGATCAGTTGCATCTTATTTAGGGTTAGTGTTTGGAAGGGATTCACCATAGAAAAATGGCAACAAAGGGAGGACTCTCAGTGGCCCTGGCTTTAGGTATACTGTGGCCCCAATCTAGCTTTTTAGGGTTGAGTGCACAAGTGCTCCATCCCTGTTGTAATCTCTCTTTGGTCTTTTAACCACGCCCATGTCACGCGTGTCACTTTAATTGGTTTGTGGGCTTGCCTTTTAGAATCCGCTTGCTTTCATTAGTGAAAGGCATGCATACGTCATGCCTTTTCCAGTGCTTAGCCCTCCTCAAGCGCACCAACCAACTACTGAAAACATTTGAGGCACTGTATTTTCAGCCTGTTTTCTGCACTACTTAATCTTTTTAGTTTCCATGTAGGGTGATCACACTGGGTTTTACATAGCACAATCACACTCGTTTTTTTTCTTTAGGTTTATGAGGCAAGAAAAGTCCGGTTAGAAGTTTACAAAGCTAATAGCTCTAACTCGAGCAAATGCGAGACCAGTTGCATTGTAAATGCTTGTTAAAATGATACTGCAGGAACAAAGTCTCCACTTCACTCAGGGCCTCTGGCTCCTGCCTGGAAGTCCTCTTTGACCTAGTGCAGATAGGAGGTGTATTTACTGTGGCATTAAGATGAAACAATATGGTGTGGCCCTCATAATGACGCAATTATCTTCTGACCCCATGTACAAACTCTGACACATGCACTGTCTCCAAATATTTATTGCAATATGTTCAAACTAAGAATATTATTCGTAAAATATTTGTCATCGATTTCATATGTTAATGTGCTTCATAGTACTTTTAACACCATTCCTCTGACTTTGGGAAGAAAAGCTTAACTGAGAAATTAAAAAAAATTGAAAACGTTGGATTTATTGTGCCCGGATTCTTCATATTTATTGGACCATCAACACATTGTGGAACGTGTGGTGTGCTTGCTGCATAGAGAGCTTTGAAACAGTTTGCTTCGACATATAGGTAGAAATCATGGGATGTTTTGTCTGTTTCTTCAAACACAGGAACAGTTATTTTACAATTGCCAATGGTCTATGACATAAGTGCACTCCTGCTGAATATTGGCACAACTCCAAAGTGGTTCTGGGTATGTAAGCCACACATGCTTAAGGGTTGAATCTAGTTGATTCTTGTTTGAGAGTGCTCTTTACCTGTTTAAAGTTCATCCTACTAACCTCACTTCAGAATTAAGAAAAGTCACCTTTGCCCATGACCCTCAGATTTAAGTGAGCATAAGGCATATGATAAACCTTCAGATTATTTAATTCAGAAATCCATTTTTACTAAGAAGATGTACTAATCCCACTGTAACTTGAGCAACAAAGTGAAAGTGCAGGACCTTGGAGGGACCAGATTTGATGTTTCAACTTCGAACTCAGCAACAGCAGGAATATTGTTCGAATTTAAAGGGGTCAGATTTACTGTTTCTACCCCAACCTGAGCTACAGTACAGAAAGGGTTGCAATTTGAAGGAGTCAGATTTACTACTCCAAATCCAATTTAAGCAACACAGGGAAAGTGTTGGACAGATTTACTAATCCCATTTGAAACACAGTCAACAGTATGTGAAGTGTTGGACTTCAGAGGGGCTATATTTACTATTCCCTTTCCAACTTGTAAATTTGTAAATTGTCAAAAACCTTCCCATTGCTCCATTTTTACTACTAAATATCCATTTTCATCCTGAAACCATTGTGAAATTTTTATAACTCCACAATTCTGCACTTTTTTTTAACCTCAAAGCAGTGTCTGTAAGTCGATATTGCCTAACTGTGGAACACGGGTTTGCGTAGTTTTAAAAAATGAGCATTCAGCATTTGCACTGTGATTTGGAGCATAAAGACATAGACGCCCTTGAATTACTGTATCTGTGTAAAATTTAGAGCATAAAAGAGACACATGAGGCAAGAAGGAAGGGTATATGAGCAAGGCACAGTGCGAGGGCGATAAGTGTGTGAGAAGGGCAAGTAAATGGGGTTTGCAAGAGAAAGGAGGATTTTAAATGGGGGAAGTAATATGTGTGTGTATATTAGGAGTACTTTCATTTAACAGGGGAGGATGGGTGAACAGGATGACAGGAGTGTGTGGGACATATAAGAGGATCTTTGAGAAGAAGGTCAGAGTAGAAGATGTGATAAAAGAATGTATGAGATGCAATAGTCATATTACTGTGAGCAACAGTAGTGTGTGTGTATGTGTGTGTGTGAGTTTGAGGGAAGTGAGAAGAACTGAAAAGCAGGGTATCAGAGGACGGATAGACATTGGAGAAGAAATGAAAAGTGTGAAAGAGCACGGTATCTGAGACAGAGAAAGGCAGGTGGAGGGTTACAAGGGAAATTCTGAGCATCATGTGTTTAAGACACACAATGATAAAGAGTTCCGGAGCTTACCTGTGAGAAGGACGGATGGTGTGAGACACAGGACAGAGTATTTTTCGGGAAAAGAATGTGGGTGGATGCCTAAACTACCACCAGCAAGTGGTGTCATATTACCACTACAAGCTCATCGTTAGACACATTGATACTAAAAATGTACATTGACCTAAGATGGCAAAAATCTTTGATGTGAGCTACCAAGACCAATAGAGTTGAGAAATGTGCCTTACCCCATAGCTGCAATATTCAAGTAGAGAAACAGGGTCTGCTGCTCTCCTTGAGCAACTGATGACAAATTCAACTATATTTGAAGTCTATGTTACTCGCTTTATGCTGAATCTTTGCTAAATATTTCTTGCATGTACCCATGGGTTAATCATCTTGGTGGTCATTTGAGTCATCAAGGAAACCGCAGTTCTAGTGGGATATGATATTTTAACATGTGTTGTCAATACTAGTATTTCTGAATTGGCTGCTGACCTTATGTCTTTGCCAATATGTTTTTTGTTTGAGTGTGTTTTTGAATGAAGATATGTTACACATGAGCAGCACATAGGGGGCCTGGCAGCTGTTGGACTTTATCCTATGTAAAACAAGCATAGTCTAAAAGCCAAAATATTTTAATGTAAAAGCACACATTACACAACTAGTTCATGACACTGAAATGAAGTACTCATAGTGCGTGCCTATGTGCACATAGTGAAAGAACGGCATGCTGTTACTCACAGTAAGGTAAGCCGATGGTTGAAGTGGGTGACCTGGTGACACAGGCTGTATGCTGTAGAGGACAGAAGCCAAATGTGAATGACACTACAACAGATCAATGGATGAAGGGTGTATGCTGGAAGCTCCTGCATGTAAGTGCCTTGTGTTGCACTCAGCTCTCTACTGTGAAACTGCCAACAGGTAGACAGGTCAGAGCACTGTTGTTCAGAAATGTGCATCATAACTTCAGGCACTGTCTCTAGCAAACAGCAGCAAGACGGCTGAAGTTGGGAAGCTGGCAGGTGAGAGGATGGGAGTGCTCATAAGACAGGTGTGAGTGCTGAGACCTTTTGTTCCCTCCCTTTGCCCCACTAGGGTGAGTCTCTGTTTGAACCCACTCTTCAGGGGCAGGATCACCCCCCTGGCTGAGCCAGTAAATTAAAAATAAAACAATAGCTTGCTATTGTTTTATTTTTCACCATTTTTCATCTGCTGGCTCAGCCAGCAGGTGCAGGGAGGGCGGGGCTGGGCCACAGGGACGTGGAGGGGAGGATGGGAGAGTGCACTAAGTGATAATACACAAAAGGAGAGCACTGGGAGTGTTGCTAACCCACACCACCTCCCAAGAGAAATCTATATAATCACTAAAGGTGTGGGGTAGTAGGAACTGAGGGTAGGACTGGGTCAGTATTCCCTCAGTAGGCGGTGTCAGTTATGTCGCTTTAGGTTCTAAAGCGGGGAAGGCATGGTTGGAAAATGTCCAAGCAAGGGGGTGCTATGTTGCCCTACAGGGGGAGGGGGGAGTTCCCTTACGGACTAGGTGGTCTCACACACATAATAGTGTCTTGCTTCATCATTTGACCACCATCCCCACCCAAGTAAGATGATACTACTTGGGCGGACCCAACCTCTTGGTTAAAAGAACCAGAGGGAGTGCTGAAATGAGACTGACTGGATAATTACAGAGATCCAGAAGGGGTGAAAATAAAATTACCAAGCATGTCACCAGTTACTACTGCTAGTTTTAATGGGGGTGCATGCTGGTAAGGCCAAGAACAGGTGGGGAGAGGCTCATTAGAGGATAATGTCTCTTGGAGTCTAAAAAGAAATATGTATGACCAACATGTTTCTGCCCTCACAAAGTGCTGGTAGGTCAGGGGCATTCGTCAGGGTCGGAGCACACGCAGTAAGTGAGGTGCTCAAAGTGAATAATGTATGGCCTACCTGAACAAGTAGTTCACGGTGTGGTAGGTCTATAATAGCTAATAGATAAACCACAGATTATTAAGGGTGAAAAAGTGGCAAACCACTGCACACAACACAGCAATAGGTGATAGTGTATGGAAAAAAGGCACACACACACACACATGCAATCGTGACTTACCCCGGAGTTGGGGGCGATTTGCCTCTGGTCTGGCTAGTGCCGGGGGGGGGTTTCCCTTGTAGTCACACTCTGAGGAGATTGAGGGTTTAACGTAAGGAGAAGAAAAAAGAAATAGAACGAAGACAAACAAAACACCGAGGGAAAAAGAAAGCAAAGGGAGTGGGACAGAAAAACAGAAGAGCAAGAGACCAAAAGCAGAGACAAGAGAAAGAGAAAACTCGGAAAAAGGCAAGAAAGAGAAGAAGTGAAGAAAAAATAGAAAAGTAGGAGAGAGCCAGGGGAGAAAAGGGGAAGAGAGAGAGAAAGGAAAGAGGGGAAGAACGGAGGGGGACAAAAGAGAAGAAGACCAAGCTTGAGAAAAGTAAAGAAAGAAGAGGAGACAAAGCTTGAGAAAAGAAAAGAGAGAGAAGAAGACATAAGATGAAAAAGGGTGGGGAGAGGGGAAGAAGAGGGCAAAGAGGAACAAAAAGGGGAAGCCAGGACAAGAAGGAACTGAAAGCTACAAGAGAGAGGAACAGCAGGTCACAGAGAGAGAGATCCAAGGGGCCAAGGAGGCCCAGACTTACCACTCCAAAGGGAATACCATGGGGGGTACCTACATGCCGGAGCCAGGCCGCTCTGGTACTGACTGGAGGGCTGGCCTGGTACTTATGGTGGGCACAGCCAATCGGTGCGAGGCTGGGAGCTCGTTTATTATTTTTTTGATCATATTGGACGCTGGGTTGAAAGTGGTGTAGGAGGCTGGACTGGCTTGTAGTGAGTACCAAGGGGCACCTTGCACCAGGCCCAGTTATCCCTTATTAGTGTATAGGGTGTCTAGCAGCTTAGGCTGATAGATAATGGTAGCTTAGCAGAGCAGCTTAGGCTGAACTAGGAGACGTGTGAAGCTACTACAGTACCACTTAGTGTCATATGCACAATATCATAAGAAAACACAATACACAGTTATACTAAAAATAATGGTACTTTATTTTTATGACAATATGCCAAAGTATCTTAGAGTTTACCCTCAGTGAGAGGATAGGAAATATACACAAGATATATGTACACAATACCAAAAATATGCAGTATAGTCTTAGAAAACAGTGCAAACAATGTATCATTACAATAGGATGCAATGGGGACACATAGGGATAGGGGCAACACAAACCATATACTCCAAAAGTGGAATGCGAACCACGAATGGACCCCAAACCTATGTGACCTTGTAGAGGGTCGCTGGGACTATTAGAAAATAGTGAGAGTTAGAAAAATAACCCTCCCCAAGACCCTGAAAAGTGAGTGCAAAGTGCACTAAAGTTCCCCAAAGGACAAAGAAGTCGTGATAGGGGAATAAGGCAGGAAAGACACAAACCAACAATGCAACAACGCTGGATTTCCAATCTGGGGTACCTGTGGAACAAGGGGACCAAGTCCAAAAGTCACAAGCAAGTCGGAGATGGGCAGATGTCCAGGAAATGCCAGCTGCGGGTGCAAAGAAGCTTCTATTGGACAGAAGAAGCTGCGGTTTCTGCAGGAACGCAAAGGGCTAGAGACTTTCCCTTTGGAGGACGGATCCCTCTCGCCTTGTAGAGTCGTGCAGAAGTGTTTTCCCGCCGAAAGAACGCCAACAAGCCTTGCTAGCTGCAAATCATGCGGTTAGCATTTTTGGACGCTGCTGTGGCCCAGGAGGGACCAGGAGGTCGCAAATTGGACCAGGAGGTAGAGGGGACGTCAAGCAAGACAAAGAGCCCTCTTAGCAGCAGGTAGCACCCGGAGAAGTGCCAGAAACAGGCACTACGAAGATGTGTGAAACGGTGCTCACCCGAAGTCGCACAAAGAAGTCCCACGTTGCCGGAGAACAAATTAGGAGGTCGTGCAATGCAGGTTAGAGTGCCATGGACCCAGGCTGGACTGTGCACAAAGGATTTCCGCCGGAAGTGCACGGAGGCCGGAGTAGCTGCAAAAGTCGCGGTTCCCAGCAATGCAGTCTAGTGAGGTGAGGCAAGGACTTACCTCCACCAAACTTGGACTGAAGAGTCACTGGACTGTGTGGGCCACTTGGACAGAGTTGCTGGATTCGAGGGACCTCGCTCGTCGTGCTGAGAGGAGACCCAAGGGACCGGTAATGCAGCTTTTTGGTGCCTGCGGTTGCAGGGGGAAGATTCCGTCGACCCACGGGAGATTTCTTCGGAGCTTCTAGTGCAGAGAGGAGGCAGACTACCCCCACAGCATGCACCACCAGGAAAACAGTCGAGAAGGCGGCAGGATCAGCGTTACAGAGTTGCAGTAGTCGTCTTTGCTACTATGTTGCAGGTTTGCAGGCTTCCAGCGCGGTCAGCAGTCGATTCCTTGGCAGAAGGTGAAGAGAGAGATGCAGAGGAACTTGGATGAGCTCTTGCATTCGTTATCTAAAGTTTCCCCAGAGACAGAGACCCTAAATAGCCAGAAAAGAGGGTTTGGCTACCTAGGAGAGAGGATAGGCTAGCAACACCTGAAGGAGCCTATCAGAAGGAGTCTCTGACGTCACCTGGTGGCACTGGCCACTCAGAGCAGTCCAGTGTGCCAGCAGCACCTCTGTTTCCAAGATGGCAGAGGTCTGGAGCACACTGGAGGAGCTCTGGACACCTCCCAGGGGAGGTGCAGGTCAGGGGAGTGGTCACTCCCCTTTCCTTTGTCCAGTTTCACGCCAGAGCAGGGCTAAGGGGTCCCCTGAACCGGTGTAGACTGGCTTATGCAGAATTAGGCACATCTGTGCCCAAGAAAGCATTTCCAGAGGCTACTCCTCCCCTGCCTCCACACCATTTTCCAAAGGGAGAGGGTGTAACACCCTCTCTCAGAGGAAGTCCTTTGTTCTGCCATCCTGGGCCAGGCCTGGCTGGACCCCAGGAGGGCAGCTGCATGTCTGAGGGGTTGGCAGCAGCAGCAGCTGCAGTGAAACCCCAGGAAGGGCAGTTTGGCAGTACCAGGGTCTGTGCTACAGACCACTGGGATCATGGGATTGTGCCAACTATGCCAGGATGGTATAGAGGGGGCAATTCCATGATCATAGACATGTTACATGGCCATATTCGGAGTTACCATTGTGAAGCTACATATAGGTAGTGACCTATATGTAGTGCACACGTGTAATGGTGTCCCTGCACTCACAAAGTCCGGGGAATTGGCCCTGAACAATGTGGGGGCACCTTGGCTAGTGCCAGGGTGCCCTCACACTAAGTAACTTTGCACCTAACCTTTACCAGGTAAAGGTTAGACATATAGGTGACTTATAAGTTACTTAAGTGCAGTGTAAAATGGCTGTGAAATAACGTGGACGTTATTTCACTCAGGCTGCAGTGGCAGGCCTGTGTAAGAATTGTCAGAGCTCCCTATGGGTGGCAAAAGAAATGCTGCAGCCCATAGGGATCTCCTGGAACCCCAATACCCTGGGTACCTCAGTACCATATACTAGGGAATTATAAGGGTGTTCCAGTAAGCCAATGTAAATTGGTAAAATTGGTCACTAGCCTGTTAGTGACAATTTGGAAAGAAATGAGAGAGCATACCCACTGAGGTTCTGATTAGCAGAGCCTCAGTGAGACAGTTAGTCACTACACAGGTAACACATTCAGGCACACTTATGAGCACTGGGGCCCTGGGTTACCAGGGTCCCAGTGACACATACAACTAAAACAACATATATACAGTGAAAAATGGGGGTAACATGCCAGGCAAGATGGTACTTTCCTACAAGTGGTCACACAGATCAATGGGTCTCCCTTGTTGGTTCTACTACTAGAATGCAGGAGCATCTCCCTAGGGCTCACGCGGGCACGTTTGTCGGCTCTCCTCAAAAAACTACTGAACAGATTTATGCCAGATACCAAAAAAGACTCTTTCTGGACCTAGAGCTACCTTTCTGCTCAATTTGGCATAATTCTGCTGAGTGGTTTTGGCGCGATCCCTGTTCAAATCTCCTATGGAAAAATGAATGGGGAAAACATGTTTTGGGAGCCTCCTTTTTCTATGCCGCTGCTTGATAGATTGGCCTGAACCTTTCCAGACAGAAGTTGAAGTGAGTGTCGTATTTTCTTGGAACTTTTTGTGAATATTCATCAAACATCACCAAAGTTATTAACAGAACAAAAAATGCTTTTTCTATAGAAACTAGATAGTTGGCAACCGACACTAGGCTAAGAAAAAAAATAAAAATATATATATATATATATATATATATAGAGAGAGAGAGAGAGAGAGAGAGAGAGAGAGTCAAGTATCAAGGTATATATATGTGGCGTTAAATATAAGCAGTCTAGTTTCCTTTCGAAATTTTGTTCTTCGACATTGCCCACAATATTTGGTGTCATTGAGATGTTTGCTTCGGTATTGTTGAGATACACCTAGAAAAGGTCGACTGCTGCCTCGTCTGTAATATTCATCTGAAAAAAGCCTTTCATATAATATTCAGATTTAAGTGAGCATAAAGCATATGATAAACTTTCAGATTATTTAATTCAGAAATCCATTTTTACTAAGAAGATTTACTAATTCCACTCTAACTTGAGCAACAAAGTGAAAGTGGACGACCTTGGGGGGACCAGATTTGCTGTTTCAACTTCGAACTGAGCAACAGCAGGAATATTGTTCGAATTTAAAGGGGTCAGATTTACTGTTTCTACCCCAACCTGAGCTACAGTACAGAAAGTGTTGCAATTTGAAGGAGTCATATTTACTACTCCAATTCCAATCTAAGCAACACAGGGAAAGTGTTGGACAGATTTACTAATCCCATTCGAAATACAGTCAACAGTATGTGAAGTGTTGGACTTCAGAGGGGCTATATTTACTATTCCCTTTCCAACTTGTGCAAAAGTAGCGATAGTGCTGGACTTTGGAGGCGCTAGATTTACTATTCCCACTCCAGCGTAAGTAAAAGTAGGGGGCATGTTGAACTTTGCATAGCGTATATTTACTATTTCCACTCTTAAAATAAAAGTATGCATACATAAACAGTCAATATAAAATATAGTTTAAAGATATATTTTTTAAAATGTATAAATTCTATATCTTTAACATTATACAATTTATAAAAGTTATTACAAGTTACAATTTCCACATTAACATTTAAGATTATTAATAAAACATTAAATAATGTTTATCAATTAAAAGCATCAAACTATGTGTATATATATATATTTTAAAAAAACGTTTGATCTTACCGCCACAAAACCCAACACCACATAAGAAAATTGAAAAAAAAGTACCTAATATTTTTCAAACTAATAATGCAATGAATTAATATATAGAAAAGTAACACAAAAATAATCAAGTGAGAAATCATTAACCACAATTCGGTAATTTACAAAATCAATAATCTAAAAAGGCAAGTTTTAATTACAACAACGACTTACCAATTAATTAAAAATTATCTCTTAAATAATTGAAAAATAAAATAGTTTACATAATTAATAATAAAAAATAACAACTCAAACATTATAATAAACTATTCATAAATGAGTAGAAAATATATAATAAAAACTACCTCCAAATTCCACCACAAACTCAGCTACCCACCAATAAATAAATAAATTGAAATAACTATATTATCACATCAAAATTAAAAAGAAAGCATACAAAAAGTTACACACACTTAACCTTAAAATAATAATAACTTATAATACCAAAAATAATAAAACACAACAAAATTAAAAACATAATATAACATGCAACTGTATTAAACAAGCAGTTGTAATGCAATAGGTCTCGCATTTGTAAGAGTTTGAGCTATTGGTATTGTATTGGTTAAGTTGACTTTTTTCCATATAAATTGATCTCCTTTGTGTTTAATGTTGTCCTTTCCTGCTATATAATTCCAGTGGCTTTGCATATAATTTAAGCATCTTTTCTATCTTCAGCAAAATATGATAATGTTGCTATTTTGCATTCTAATTTTAAACTTTTATGCTACTGAAAATAGAATTCCCCTTTAACCACTCTATTATTAGAGTTGATGGCTGGCTAAAATATATATATTTTAAATGACAGAATACAGCTATGGAGGAGAGCGGAGAGAAACAAACTAGAAGGTTCCCTGAAATTAAGAGTGTTTTAAAGTTATAGTGTAAGAAGGGTGTTATGTTATCTTGAATTGTACTTACAATTGTAATAAGAGTAGATTATTAAAATATATACACTTATGCAAGCTGTTTAAAAACCTTCAGTAGAAATAAAAATAGAGAGAGAAATAGAGGAGATACAGAAAGAAAGAGAGAAAGAGGGAAAGAATGAGAATGAGAAAGAAAGAGTAATAGCAAGAAGGGCAATAGAGACAGCACACACAGCAAATGTAGTATAACAGCAGTATAAGCTTTCTTTACAGAGAGAATGAGAAAGATAAACAGAGGCGAGAGATAAAAACAAAGAGAAAGAGAAAGATAGAAAAGAAACAGAAAAAGAGAGAGATAGAAAAAAGAGATGAGAGAAAAATATAGAGTGAAAAATAGAGAAAGAGAAAAAAAGAAATAGTGAGTGAGAGAGGCAGATATAGTGAAAGCGATATAGAAAAACAGAAAGAAGAAATAGAGAGAGTGAGGAGGTAGATACAGAGAAATAAAGAGAGAGAGAGACAAAAACAGAAAGAAAGAAAGAAAGAAATAAAGAAAAGGAAAGGAAAGAAAGAAAGAAAGAGAAAGAGTGATAGAGAAGGAGAGAGATGAGGGAGAGAATATAAGAGAGAGAGGAAGCAAAGAAGATAGAGCATAGAGAGAGAGAAAGAGTTAGAAGAGACAGATAGTGAGAGACGAGGGGGAGAGAGACAAAGAGAGAAAAAGAGAGAAATAAAGAGATAGAAAGAAAAAGAGAAAGAGAGCAAGAAAGAATGAGAAGGAGAGAAATACTGAAAAAGAAAGATAGTGAGAGAACGAGATTGAGATAGTGATATAGATGAATAGGTAAAGAGAGAGAGAAAAAGAAAGAATGAACGAGAGGAATAAAGAAAGCAAAACAGAGTGAAATAGAGAGAGGAATAGAGAGAAGGACTAAAGAGAGAGTGAGAGAGGAAAGTAGAGTAAAAGAGATTGAGAGGAGTAATAAAGAGGGAGAAGAGGGAGAGAGATTCAGAAATAGAGAGAAGGAGATAGAGAAAGAGAGAGAGAGACTTTAAAAAGGTGTAAAAGGGAGATAGAGAGGGTTTGAAAGAGAAAGAAAGAAAGAAAGAAAGAAAGAAAGAAAGAAAGAAAGAAAGAAAGAAAGGAGGAAAGAAAGAAAGAAAAAGAATGAAAGAAAGAAAGAAAGAAAGAAAGAAAGAAAGAAAGAAAGAAAGAAAGAAAGAAAGAAGGAGAAGGCGATATGGAAAGAATAAATATAGAGAGAAAGAGCAATATAGGGAGAAAATAGAACAAGAGGAGAAAGAGAGAGAGAAAAGAGATATGAAGAAAGAGGAATAGAAGGAGAAAGGAGGGCGATAGTGGTGAGCGATAGATACAGGGAAGGGAGAAGATAGAAAGAGAGAGAAAGAGATAGAAGAAGAGAGTGAGAAAAAGAGAGCAAAATAGAGAAAGAGATAGAACGAAAGATAATGAGAGAGAGAATGAGAGCGAAAGAGTGATAGAAAGGAGGGAGATAGAGAGTGAGTGAAAGAAATGGAAAGAGACAAAGCTAAAGAGAGGAAGAGAGATAGAGATAGAGAATAGATAAAGAGAGAGAGAGAAAGAGAGCAAAAGCGAGAGAGAGGTCTATAGAGATAGAGAGAAAGTAGGAGAGAGAGAATTAGATGAGTTCTTGAAATATAAAGAGAGAGCGGAGGGAAAGATTGAAATGGTGAGAGATAGAAAAAAAAGTAAAGAATTTATATTTTAAAAGATTTAGAATGTGGGAAAGAAAGTGAAAGCATGAGATAACGATGAAGAGAGAGAGAGGAGTAAGAGAGAGAGTAGAGAGAGATAGTGATAAAGAGAGTGGAAGGAGAGAGTTAGAGAGAAGAAAAAAAGCCTGAATGATAAATAGAAAGTTATAGATAGAAAGCTAAAGATAGAGAAAGAACAATATAAAGGATGAAAGAGTAAGAAAAAAGAGAGCTAGAGCAAGGAAATGAAAGAGAGATAAATAGAGTGAGAGAGAGGGTGGAGATTTGGAGGAAGTTAAGAAAAATGAAAAATAGAGAAAGAAATTGAGGGAGAGACAAAGAGTAAAGAAAATAGGAATGTTATTATTGTATTTTATGGAGACAATAACTTTATAAATGACTAAGAAACAGTGGCTCTGAGAACATGTTCACAACTTACATCCTAGAGCAAACATCATTGACAAAGCCTCTTCAATGTAAAAAAAAAGTGTTGGATTAACAGCGTCAATTACAAACGTTCATTTTATAACGTTATGACGGCCACCTCAATCCCTGGTTATTGTAACCCTGCTGCATAAAACTGTTGTAATGCATGAATAGTATTAGAAGTTAAACTCCTGTCTTATAAATAATAAAAAAAGGAGTGTCCAATAGCAACTCACCGTAAAATGTATTAGCATCTTGTAGTAGTGAAAATGCCCCCCAAAATTAGTAACTTAAATTACAACAAAGTAAAAATACGAAATATACTTTTAATTTGTAGCACACAATGTTACATTTAGCGCACCACACGCACTAAGCTGTTTCAAATCGCTACTGTAAGCGATACCTTGTTTACTTATCTTTTTGTGTCATGTCGCTATTTTTCCATGACACTGTTTATTAGTAAATTTCTGAAATCACGCATTTCAAAATAATAACATTACAAATACTCTTGGATTACCGGCATCCAATCAGCTAAAAGAAGATTGGTAGATAATTTAACAGTAATAATTAGAAAGCATACACTTGACACAGCCAAACACACCTCGACAAAAGCGGTATACATTGACACGTAGTTACATAAACCCCCTTTTGCTCTCCCATAAGAAGATGGAATGGCTGAGGTGTCAAACATTTTATAGCCATTTAGATGAGTAGGTTCCACTTGCCAGGTCTCTTGAAAACACATAATAATCCTGCAATAAACTCACAACATTCAGCAGTCCTCAATTTACTTTTTAAACAAGCTATGTCCAAAAAACTACCTTAGTCCTCCCAGTACTCGTGTGGTCATCGGGAACGTAATAGTTATTCGGTGATTTCAATGCTACACTGTTCAAAGGTGAAGGCAATTGCAGACTACATGATTGAAGATTAGCACGCCAATTACAAACAACCCCCTTAACAAGGATCTGAGTATCCAAGGATCCCAACACAGGGGTGGTATGCAGTCAGTCAACACCATCTATTGGGGCCAAACCACTAAACCTATTCATTGTGCGAATGGCATACACAAAACTCGATGGAAAGTCAGGAATCAAAGCTTCCTTTACACCTGAGAATCCCTGCAACATGGAAGGTTGGAAAAAAAAACCGAGGGGAGCGCCATGATATGGTTATCTGATACCCTTGGTGCACTTACCCAATTCAAAATCATTTAAATTAATCGTGGGGTTTTAAAAAACAGCACGACACAGCCCCCCCCCCATGGCTTTACTCCCTTGACCCACCCACTTAACTCTCCTAACCACCTTAATATCTGAAAACCGAGCAAATGATAAACCAGTATATTTCCTTACCCAATGCAGAGACGTTTTTCTGAGTGAGTCCCAAGACTCTTGACCACTTGGTTCAAGAGTAGGTACATTAGCTAGTACTACTACTTAGGGTGTCACCTTTGGTGGAAAATCCAGATGGTCCACAGGAGATGGTACGTTCTTACTTATGGAAGGACTGTTTACCACAACGGGAAGATCGAAGGGGTGGCAAGTCTACTACTAATAGTCTTAACTCCCTTATGTAAAGACGTAACACTATCCTGAGTGCTAATGCCGCATTTTGGGGAGGATTAACAGATGAACCTGGATTATTGTCATCCCCTCAGGTTATGGTAACAACTGGTTGAGGTAAAGAGATTCCTCCTGCTAAATCAACAGTATTCCGGGCGTCAGAATGCTGAACTGTGGCATGCATCCCCTTTAAAAACTCTAAGCATGCAAAAACAGAGCTTTCAACCTGATCCACTTTCACACTCAAAACCATCATTTCAGACCTTATGGTGGAGTCCAAAGCGTGTACAGCCATGATTACAGAATTAATGTCCTCTGAAGAAACCTTACTAGAGGATTTCAGAGGTACTTTTTTATGCTTTGATTTAGCAGTAGTTGGATTAGCATCTGAACTCAAGGTAACCTGTGACTCACGATTACCAAAAGGGGGGCAAACTGCTGGGCTCCTTGGACACTTGGGGGGAGGTTGCATATCGGAGTCACACATAGTTAAACAGTCCGATGCGTCTTGTACACATCCATTTGCAAGCATTCACAAGGGGCTTGGCACTCGGCCAGTGGTAGAGTTAGAGAGCTGAGGTTCCTCCGACTCTATGAGGTTTTCCGCTGCCCCTCCCTTGCACACAGATACAGATTCTTCTACATTTGAAATTTACTTTTCTTTTGCCCTCATTGCACCTATGATATAATTCAAAAGGCTCAAACAAGTTTTAATTGGTGATTTTCTCCTACTCCCCCCATTTGACAGAGCCTTTCTCTTACCTATGGTCACAAACTAGCAAAAACGTGTCCTGATAATCCAAAAAGGCACTGTCCAAGGACAGAGTGGAAAAACAGGCAGATAACGTATATAACAAAATGAGATTCAGATCAAATCAGGACTGACCACAGAGTCATGCTGCTTCCTGAACCACTGGACCGGCCTGAAAGTTGTAAGCCAATCCGAGTTAAAAAGGCCAGCCTCATCCGCCTGCGGAAGGGCACAGACAGGCCCACTCTTGGCCTTGTCTTTGCCCAGCTACACACCCAGGCGTGTCCTGCATGCATCCTGTGCCACAGGGAAGAGCATCCCTCTTGAGTCTCCCCTAGGCGCTCAGCTGACAGCAGCAGCCTCCTCCACCGCAAGTTACAATGGGGGTTGGAGTCCCTCTCCACCCCTGGTGCAAACAGCGCGCCCCTCGGCAGAGTCCTTCAGTTTTGTACCCAAAACTAACTTTTTTTGTCTTTGTTATTTTTCACAGCACTCTGCCTACAAATCCATTGAGCACTGGATTGTTGCTGGAGTAAAATTTGGCAGAGAAATGTTTTCTTGTGTGTAAAAGAGCCTTAATCTGCACCCCTGCTCCAGATCTAGGTGAAAAAGAAAGCCAGATCTCAGTGCATTGAGGGAACTGGTCAAATAAAGACAGAGGTGCCTGGGAGTTAGTACATATTCCTACTAAGCCACATTATAAATGTAGAGACCTCTCTATTTGTTCCACACTCATCTGCACAGGGTATTCATGCTTATCAGAAGATTTAGTGAACCAGTCAGGATTCCCCACATTGCTAGTTGTGCTGGATTGCTGAGTAGATTCACTGGGTAAATATAGTTTTAACGTAAGTGCATGTGCATTAGAGAGAGGCAGTCTTTCATAAGCCTCATCATTGTACCTCTCGCACCAGTCTAAAAGCTCAATGGTGTGCAGACCAACATCTTATTAAATACTGTACTGTCTTTTTAATATGTTTACTAGAACTTTTAATGCAAATCTAACCCAAAAGATTCCTAGAGGATCTACAGGAACTGTCACCCAAAAAATTAATGGTGTTTTTGTCTAATCTTTTTTAATCATCGATGCTCGGATACCTGTGCCCAAGACTTTTTTTTAACAGAGAAATCAAACACACAATATACTGGCCACATTATAGTGAATCACAGCATGACAGGTATTTAAGGAAATCATTTCACAATATTCTAGACCTATGTACAAGACGATTTGCTTGGGTAATTACTTTGCCAGTCACCACGATACATTTAATTATAAGGAAATTCCTTTCAGCCTTCCAAATCAGAGTAGATTAATGACCATCTGTATTTGCCAACTGGAGCTTCAAACATGTTTTCCATAGTGAGGGATGATTTGCCTGGTATTGTAATATACAAGACAATCATGTTCCAGATGCCAAGATTGTCCCTTTGATGTCATATTTTTAGTCCAAGCCCATCACTTTTTAGCCTAATTGTTGCAGTTTTTAACCCACAGTTTGAGCTAACACCTCACTGGCAGGGTTGTCAAAGATTGTGGTAATTTACATCATGTTGGATTTGCAGTGTGGCTTATCTTCTACCCTTCAGGATCCTCCACCTTATAGGCATATCTTTCTCTATGCAGGTCTCTACAAGGGTGGCGCTGCTAAATTTCTATAATGCCAAGGCTCTTGCTATAGAGGTATGTCATATCCAATTTTTGGGCTCCTTTTTGAGGAAACTTAGCAGATCTAAATGGTCCGGAGCACATCTCATTGGGCAGGGATGACCCTAGCGAGACCCTGGCGAGAGGTTGACAGGTTCACACTGTTGTTTAGCTCCTTTTGGATTGCATTTGGAACACTCCTCAATGTTCTGCTTTACATGGGATATTGAGTGAGTTTAACCTAGTGTTTTCACTCGACAGCTTGTTGCTTGGAAAAACAGTATTATTTTTCCTATGTTCCTGTGAACATAGGGGGTGCAAATCTTTTATCAACTTCATTTTTGTTTCCGCTGCTCTGTACTCCTGTGTAACTAAGGTGGATATTTTGTTGAGTCCCTTTAGTGACCACAGTCTGGTGACTTTATCCCTAGGGTGGCTTCTACTGATGTTAGATCTGGGCCTGAAGGTCTTGGGTGCTATAAGAGCATTTAATAATGGGAGAAGACTTAGGTGGTCCCAGGTTGTTCATGATAGTTTTCTTAGGACCCTCTACTCTTGTTGTGAAATGGAACTTAGTATTTGTCAATCTCTCATGTCGAGATTTCTGGTGGAATTCTAGGGGCTTTCACAGGGATTGCCACTACTGTATCCTCTCTATTGGTGTTGGAGGGGAGGGAGATTAAAACTGAATTCCCTAAATGGTTTGACAAGGGATGTTCTTTAGCCTTCAAGAACCTGAAACGTGCCTTACTTGGACTTTGTTAAAACTTGTCATAAGCATTATAAACATGAATTGGGGAGGTGTAAGCGATGCCTCAGGGATACTGCTTGGGAGTCCCTCTTAGGGGCAAGAATGCTGAATAATAGTGCCAAATTCTGGAGTGTAATTAATAGTCCTTTTTTTAGCTCCAGAGCCAACAGGATCTCTGAGTTCCCATTTAACCGAGGTCAGTTGAGTGTCCCATTTTGAAGAGGCCTTTGACATAGTCGTAAGCACTGATCATAGTGAGCTTAATCTGGTTAAGGGGAAGCCGAAGTTGTTCTTTACCTTGGATGAAGTTAAAGAGGTGATACTGTGTTTATCTAAAAACAAGGACCCTGGCCCTAATGGCATTCCCTCGTATTTGTACATTGATGATCATGAGGGTTGGTATTCTGTCCTTTTGTCAGTTACCAATGCAGCAGTTGTTGTGGGGCCTCCTCAGTCCTGGGCTTTCTCAGTTATCGTCCTGGTATTTAAGAAGGCCGGAGACAACCACAATAATATTCACCCATCTTCCTTCTTGACTCAGTGGTGAAAGTCTTGGGACAAGTTGTATCGAATAGACTAGAGACCTGGGCTGAGGAGCACAATATTTTAGCTGATGTTCATTGTGGCTTTCGAGCGGGGTGCTCCACTCTCGACTAGTGTTTAAAATTGAATATGGTTTTGGGTGAAAACACAATTGTTCGACAGGGAGCCATGCATTCATGGATCTTACCTGAGCATTTGACTGGATATCAAGAGATAAACCATGGCATATTTTGTTATTTATGGGGGTGGAGCAAGATATTGTTTTGTTTCTCAGGGACCTGCATTTGAACACCAGGGCCACAGTGCGTTACACTAAAGATCTTCAATGCACACAAGATTTTAGTATTCGTAGGGTTGTGAGGCAGGGCTGCATTTTGGCCTCCTTTTTAAAAAAAATTATATGTGAACCATTTAGAACAAGTTTTAATTTCCTCCAATGTGGATTGTCCACAGATGGGGCAACAACGTTTACCAGTGCTTTTGTATGCCAATGATGCCAATATTATGGTGAGGACTGCAAAGGTGTTGCATTCCTTGTTGAATGTATTTGTCACTTTTATAGAAGACCACTCTCGTGGTAAATGTCAAGAAGTCATTTGTCATGGTGGTTGGCCTGTGCTCTACTATAACGAATTTGTTTTACATTGGCGACAGTGCTTTGCCTAAAGCAAGTAGATTCTCCTGTTTAGGAATAATGGTTGATTCACTTTCGAATTGGTGCCTTTTGGTCAATCAGAAAAGAGAGGATTTTGCATGTGCAGCGGTTTCTAGTTTTGCTGCACACTTGGGTAGAAAACCGGCGAAGGCCCTGCTACAAGAGTATAGAGCCAAGTGTGTTTCCAGGAGTGAGGTTTGGGGTTACGCCAAGCAGTCTGAGTTCCAAATAGTGGAAAATGCTTTTTTGAGCATCTTTTATGTGTATCTCTGTGTGCCCCCATTTTCACAGTACATGAAGTACTGGGAGGGGGTTATATTTGAGATGTTATAGTGTTTCGCCCCCTTTCCCTCTGGTTAGAGGTCTGGGTTAGACCAGAGGCTAAGCTAAATAGAAATGTTTTAAAGGATTGTCTCTCCCTTGACCACGCTCACCCCATTCCTTGGATCAAGTACATCAAGGATACTTTTCATACTCTAGGCAGCAGTGAGGTATTTGTTGCGCCCAAGCGTATAGTGAAGGCTGGCCAGTTAAACACTTTCTGTTGAGAACCTGTCCCAATATGGTGCTCTACCTCACAGTGGGTCTCAGTACGTATGATCATTTTTTACTTACCAGGTTTAGATTGGACTTGCTTCATTTTCTGCTTGCTGTTCCGCGGGCTGTTCGAGGAGCCACAGGCTGGGGCCTTGCAGTTGCAACAACTTGGACCCATGCGCTTTATAATGTTTAGCAGTTTTTACGTGGTTCCTAGGAAAACTTTTATTTTACCTATTTTTAAGCGAGTGAACTTTAATTAAGTCTGCCCAGCCCTTGAGTATCTTCAAATGCTTCCTGTAGATATCATTTTGAATGTGGTTAGTTTTTTAAAAGCCGCTTTGAGACTAAGAAATAGCCGTGAGGATTAACATTTTAATTGTATTTAATATATATTCTTGCAGTTTTTAGGGAGGGTTTCTATGGATGGTTATTTGTTGTAACATTTTCATATTCAATTGATTGCTTATGGACTTTGCTGCTAATTTTTGAATGTATGGTAAATAAATGCTGTGCTTTTATGGCTTGTTCACTAGTCGAATAAAGTTTATTTGATGAAAATAACTGGCATATTTTAAAAGCTATCTACTGAATGTGCAAAAGCATCTTGTGGAAAAAAATCACCTTTTTCGAGTCTACCTGTCATGGCTGTTGCTTTTATTGGTGCAGCAGGTGCAATGGCACCAGGGCCCAAAGGACTGAGGGCGTGCTGAATCCTGATTACTGCTGCATTAGCCCTAGTACAAGGAATGAAAGGGGCACCCTGGCTGTAGCCAGGGGGTCCATTTCCTTCCTTGCACTAGGACCAATGACACACTGACTACGCCACTGCTACCTGTGAAGCCAAATCAGGGTAAAAGTTCATCCACCCCTCAGGTGAACTGGAGACACCAGCAGATTTGTAATCCAAATATCCTGAACTGCCCAAAATGCAAACTGACACAGATTGATACCTTTCACTGTGATTTGTGGACTGCTGTGAAATGAAAGCTTGCAGACTGGAGAAGTTGGTAATCTTTGATTTACTAAAATCATTGTTATAAAAATTAATTAGATACAAGGTAACACCCCTCTTATAACTCACTACCTGAAAATTCCTACTGTTGAATTTGATGGCTATAATATGACCCCCAGCCGAGAGGTTCACCCATATTGGCATCCCACCCAAGGCTCGCCCAGACCGAGGAGAGATAGCCGGGATGCAGAGCATTCAATCCCATCAACAGGCAAGTACCACGCTACCCAAGTTTCCTGAAACTACCTTGTATCTAATTCATTTTCATAACAATGATTTCAGTAATACAAAGAACACCACCTTCTCCAGTTTTTTTGTATCTTATTACTTGCCTGCAAAGTAGAATTGACGTTAAAGGGACCTGGGCAGGATTTTGCTTAGCCGGGGATTTTAACACCAAGCTTTGCATTAATCATAAACCAACTAGCAGATCACTGACTGCTAGTCTTAATCTTGTAGACACTCGGTTTGATTCAGACTTGAGGGGACTAAATTGGACTCCTTTGATTTTAATAATATCATGCCTGTGGCTCGGCATGCTACTCCTTTGCATTCACCCTTCAGGGGTCATTCCATTATAGATTATTTTTTATATCATCCAATCTTATGGATTTTTTGGTCTATGGGAGGGTAGTCCCTTCTGATTTTGGGGACCATAATCCGCTACTGGCAGCTTTTACCCTGTCTCCTAGGCCCACTCTTAGATTTGAGTATGGCGCCAGAAGTATTCAGCCATCTACCGACGAGTTGCGATTAGTATGGTGAGTGGTGGAACCTAATTGTCTCTTCCATGGCATATTGGCAGAGAACTTTGGACTAATTGTGGTCTGCTTATCTGAGAATATGATTGGCAGGCAGATCATAAAGACGGTTGCAGATCTTTGTGAGAGTATTAGGGCAAAGTTATGGCGTCCCGCTCAATTAGTTCCAACACAGGATGGTTTGATCATGAGTGTACGGTTGCCAACTGCTTATTGCGGAAAGCACTGGCTGCCGTAATGAGAGACCCCATAGAGTTAGCATTCTGGTGTAAGGCTCATAAATAGGAAACCACCAGAAGAATGTCGGTAATGCTCCAGTCCCAATGGGACTCCTTGGCCTTACTTATTGGTAGCTAACAAGAACAGTAAGTTGTTTTGGGAGAGAGTGAGGGACTTGGAGCACCTGAATCAAGCAGGGTCTTTGATTAGTTCTCATGTTTCCAGCGAGGCATGAGAGAATCATTTTCCCAACATTTATGCAGCACCCCCTGCCTCAAGCAATTTTATTTTAAGGCCTGATTTGAGGGGAATTGAGGTCTCCTTAGAAGAGGTAATGAAGGCCATAACTCAAAGTGTTGGAGATAAGACTCTAGGTCAGACGGAGTCCCAATAGATTTGATAAACCCTATTCCTAAATTTGTGACACCCTTGCAGGTGAATGTTTTTAATGGTTTGGCTCACAGTCTACTGCCAGGTTCATGGAACACCTCCATCATAGTCCCCATTTTTAAAAAGGGTAAATTGTCACAGCCAAGTTGCTGTAGGCCCATCTCTTTAATCAATACAATGGTCAAACTCTTGTGCAGAGTTTTGTTTAATAGGATAAGAGACTTGGTGAAGGAGAAGTCTAGCCTTTATTTCTGCCAGTATGGCTTCAGGAGCCATGTGGGGACTAGGGAGCAATGTTTAAGTTTGTCTCTGGTAATAGGTAAGTATACAATAGCCAAACGATCTCCCTTGTATTTGGCTTTCTTGGATCTGATGTCAGCATTTGACTCTGTTATTTGGTCAAAACTGTGGTCAAATCTTCTTAAGTGCGGGCTCGATGTCGCAGTGGGGCAATTTTTGGCCTATCTGCAAACGGACATGAAGGCCAGGGTTAGAATAAATGCAAACGGGGAGTTCACTTCAGATATAGGGGGTTTTCGAGGTGTAAGGCAATGATGCATCTTAGCCCCACTTTTATTTATTTTATATATTAATAAATTACATCCTTTTTTGAGTAATTTAACCCCTGATGTTCCATGTATTGATGGTTCCCTATTGCCATCATTATTGTATGCAGATGATGCTGTTTTAATGGCATAGATGCCCAGAGCATTCCGTCTCCTACTTTCTGGTTTCGTTACATTTATGGCCGATTTAGATTTACTGACAAATTTTTGCAAGCCCTACACCATGGTTTGTGGCCTGAATAGATATTGACTGTCCAGCGTGACTATAGGCAATGATAGCCTGAAATGTACCCGTACCTTTCCTATTTAGGAATAACCTTTGCCGGCTCTGGCTCCTAGTTCCCACACATTACTCAGTAAAGGGGGAAACTAATGAAGCCTATTAATACCCTGTTAAGTTTGCCTCAGCCTAGGGGTGTGGGCACACTTATCCCCCAGATAGCAAGTTATAGATCCCAGTGTATATCTTCAGCAGTCTATGGTGCGTGGTGTTGGGTATCCAGAAGTGCGAAATGCGATTCAGATAGAAGAGAAAAGGTATGGAAAAATAGGGGTGCAGATCTCACTAGAGATATTATTAAGGACTGCCTGGGTTGTGAAAAGAGTCTTAAGATTACCTGGCTGGCTAGTGTTAGGTCAAGCCTGTCTAAGGTGGGTCTTGAACAGGTGTTTTCCGATCCTGAGGGTAATCTCACTATAAATAAAAACAGTTGCAGTCAAATCTGTTTAATTTGGTGGAATCTGAAAGATTGTTTATAGAAAGGAAAAAAGCCAAGTGTGGACTCCTATGTGAATCTCACAATAGCCACCTGGTCTGCGGGGTACATCAGTAGACCTATGGGCCAATGGGAGCAGAGCTTGTTGGTTCGCTATAGGGCTGGTCTGATAAGATTTTTGCTAGTTTTAAGTCGGCCTCGACTCTATAACTTGTCCCTGTGACAGGAGGTCCAGGAAACAACAATACACTTATTTGTCTGTAAATAGTACCAGGCTTTTTTGATCCGCCTTGTAAAGAGCTGGGGCATTAAAAACTTCAGCGTTGCACTAGATACACTTTTTCAACTTAATGGAGAAGTGGTAGTGTAGGAAGCTGGCCCTGTATATACTATATCAACATGAGATATAGTGCGCACAGAGTCCAGGGGTTCCCCAGAGGCTTAACAGAGGCTAAAGTAGATAATACTAATGCTCTCTTTTGTGGCAGTCTGTTTGAGCAGTTAGGCTCATCAGAGGGTAGTGCAAAGCATTTGTTGTTCACACACAGGCAATAAATAAAGCACACACTCAATAACTAACTCCAGGCCAATTGCTTTTATATAGCAAAAATATAGTTTGTTACTGGATTTCTAGAACCACAAGATTCAGTTTGCAGGTAAGTGCATTTGTAAGTAAGTCTCTAACATATGTATCAATACTACTTTGTTTCAATTTGGCAAGTTAAATGGTTTTCAAGAAAATAGAAAATATCTGTTTTAAAAGTTGACACTGCAATTTTTGTAAACAGTTCAAGAGGGGAAGAAAAGTTAGTACAGTTTTGAGGTAAGTACAAGACTTACAGTTCCAGTCTCCAGGGGTTAGGATGCCCACAGGTTGGGGGTCAAGTGAACCTCAAACACCCACTGCAAGCAACACGAGGCCGGTCGGGTGCAAAGGTAAAAAATGATGCAGGATTTAAAATAGAGGCCTGTGGTGAAAAGGGGGCACTCGGAATCAGGCCTGCTTGCAGGTAAGTACTTGCGTCTTCGCAGGGCAGACCTTGGGGGTTTTCGGTGAGCACCTGGTGGGGGGGCACAGGTCAGCACCAAACGCACACTCTCACCAGCACAGGGGCTGCTGGGTGCAGAGTGCAAACACAGCATCAGGCTTCCAATGCTTTCCAATAGGAAGACCCCGGTGTCACAAAGCTGCTACAGGCTAGGTCCAGGCTGTGAGTTCCAGAAAATCAAAGGCTTTACAAGGAGGAGGACCACCTGCTGGATGTCGCTGGACTGGTGGTCAGATTCCCCAAGGCCAGGAGGCTGCGGGTGCAGGGGTACCTTTGGGCATCAGACACCTTCGTCTGTTTCTCTCACAATCAGGGGGGTCCTCCGGATTTAGGCTGCAGGCCTAGTGTATACTAGGTTAGAATCACCTGGGGGCCAGCTCTAGTCAGGTGGGCCACCTGGACACGGGCCATGGGTTTTGGGTGCAGAGTGAGCAGAACTTGTGGATCCAGGGTGGTTCTGGAGTCCTTTGCTGGAGTTTCTTTCTGGTCAGGGCCACTGTCCACAGTGGATCTTGGTCCTGCAGTGTGCAAGCAGTCCTCTTGAGGCTTTTAAGAGGTCGCTGGTCCTGCAGGATGCGTTGCCTTTTTGTAGCAGGGCTTCAGAAGCCGGAGACAAGCCATTAGTGCTGGGACTAAATCAGTTGGTGTCTTTAGTCTTCTCTGCTGGGGGTCAGCTTAGCAGTCCTTATTCTTTCTTCTTCTTGCCTTCTTGAGGTCGACAGGAATCTGAAAAGCTAGGTTCAGGGGGGCCCTTAAATCCTGGATTTAGGGGTGTTACAGGGGTCAGAGGGGTCAGAGGGCAGTAGCCAATGGCTACTGTCCCTGAGGGTGACTACCCCCTTCCATTGTCCGCTCCCTTTTGTGAGGGGAATACAGACCTAATCCTATGGGTCCCTATCCTCCAATCCAAGATAGAGGATTTTGCAAGGAGGGGGTCACTTCAGCTTTAGACACCTTAGGAGTGGTCCCAGCTGAAGTAGTCATTCCACCTTGTATTCCCTAATTTTCCAGCCGGACTTGCTGCCAAGAGTATGCCTTTGCCTGGGGGCCAGCATCTCCACTAGCTGGAGTGCCCTGGAGCACTCTAAGAAGAGGCCTGAGCCTTTGAGGCTCACCACCAGGTGTTACAGTTTCTGCTGGGTGGAGGTGTGAAGCACCTCCACACAGTACAGGTTTTGTTTCTGGCCACTGAGAGCACAAAGGCTCTCACTCCATGCGGTTGGAAACTCATCTGAAAGTGGCTGGCTGGTACAGACCGGTCAGTCCTACACTAGAAGTTTGGCTGAAATACAGGGAAGAGATGCCCTCTGATGCATTTTGCAATAAATCCAACAGTGGCATCATTGTGGGTTTATTGTGCTGAGAAGTTTGATACCAGACTTCCGAGACTTCAGTGAAGCCATTATGGGGCTGTGGAGTTCTTAATGACGAACTCCCAGCCCATATACTCACTGCACTTGCAATGTCTAAGAATTGACTTAGGCACTGTAGGGCATATTGCTCATGCTACTATGCCCTCACCTGTGGTATAGTGCACCCTGCCTTAAGGCTGTAAGGCCTGCCAGAGGGGTGACTTACCTATGCCACAGGCAGTGGTTTGTGGGCAAGACACCCTGAGAGATGTACCATGTCGACTTTGTCTTTTTCTCCCCATCAGCCCACACAAGCTGCAAGGGCAGTGTGCACAGGCTTGAAGAGGGTCCCACAAGGTAGCATAATCCATGCTGTAGCGCTTGGGGACCTTCCCTGGCCACAGGACCCTTGCTACAATGGGTGCCTTTTATAAGGGACTTTGTGCCAGGGATGTGCCAATTGTGGAAACAATGGTACAGCTCTGGGAAAGAACACTGGTGCTGGGGCCTAGTTAGCAGGATCCCAGCGCACTCTCAGTCAAGACAGCATCATTACCAGACAAAAAGTGTGGGGGGAGCAACCATGCCAAAAGGGGTTCTTTCCTACAGGTAGTCACTCGGGTGGGGTTATTTTTGTGTGCAGCAGTCTGTGCGCATCACTTTATGAATAGTGATTAATTTGGATGGGATTATTTTAAAATTCTGTTATGTGTTAGCATGGTGTATGTGTTTTAAAGCTTTGTTTATTTTACATGGATATGATGCACTTTTAGATTTGTACATAATATTTTATTTTGTGATTGATCGTATTTTTATTATACTTTTATGGATACTCTCGTTAATCGAATAAAATTATAATGATGATTAAAGCTTACAGGTACTGTAACTGATTGCTGACCTGACAAAATATGGAGATTCATGCTGTTAATTTGAACCTGCACACCACAGACAAAAAGAAAAATAACACCCAGCCCTGCTTGATAATATCACATTAAAAGTTTCTCTGAAGATGTTATTGGCTGTTGTACCCACAGCAGCCCAAACTATAGTTTCAATTTTTTCTTAGAGCAGAGAAATGTGCTTAACCATGAATTTAGTGAAACGTATTAAGGACAATCAATGAAAAAGTTGAAGCAAGGTTTGTACTAGAAAGTACTGAAGCTGCCTAGAGCTTGAAGCATATTAATCCAATTAGTCCAATAGTGTAAACTTTGACATAGCCAATTCTGTCTGAATATGCTCCATTAAAATAACAAACTAAGAGACAATTTGTCACGTGCTTTCTTGGAAACCAGAGAAGTCAAACTGCTTTGGCAGCTTTATATGATATGAAAGTTTGTTGAAGAAACCATGTCTCAAAGCCTTTATTGAGATATAATTCATCTTTGGCTTTTGTAAGAGCTAAATTAAGGCCAAATATAACAAATTTGTGCCCCTTAAACTAATTGTGCCATGGAGTACAGTGTGGCTTAATATCAATACCCTTCTTTTGCAAGTAAGGATGTTGTAAGGAAATCCAGTCATTGTTAAATTCACCCACAATGATACCCATACTATCAATTGGTGTGTAATAACATTCTACTACTCTGAGTGTGTGAGTTACTGCGAATATTATATTGCATTGGCAAACACAAGATATTTTGAAAGGTCAAATAAAAAAGCGGAAACAATTAGTCTTCAACATTTTGATACTGAGTTGATCTGTGGAAGCGTTACCTACCCATCCTGAATAGAGTAGAGCATAAATTGTAAATAAGATTAATTACCCACCACCTGGTTGATGTTATTGTGATTTCGGCACCCCATTGACTGTGTCAATGCGACTCCACCTCCACCTGAAAACTTGCTGTGTGTGTTTATTCTGTACCCACTTTAAAATATGAGAGGCAGATAGCTAATAGTTCTCAGGCCAGATTTAGGGATTATGCTGCCTCTCATGCAACGCAAAACATCACGAATCGATACAAAGTGCAACAAACAGCAGTGACAGGCCAAAGTTCATGCAAAAAAGCTATCTTACATTGAAAATTGACCAACATGCTGCCCCAAATCCCTTTACACCATCACCACCCCTCTGCTTATGTATACAAGGGGGTACATCTGGAACGGACCAGCAAGAAAAACTTAGGTTTTGGTGTAACATCAGATGTATTAAAACCGTGTGATCTGGCTTTTCCACAAAGCCTAATAGTAGATACAAAGCAAGGGCTCAAGTGGCACAGATCCTGAAATAACTATGTGTAATGTGTGTTTTACCCTCAAGCACACATCTTATATGTCACATCCATGTGCTGTTGCCTACACCTAGGAATTTGTACTGGAGGTGTAGCTCCAGAAAAATCCTATACTAAACAGGGCAGAGTCTCATTTGTGCCACAGTGTGATGCAGAAAATCTTTACTTAGTGCGAGCGCCACTGATGATGTCATCTGCAGGTGACTTACTAAATCTCATGCTTGCTCTATTTGTCATTCATACAAGGTAGTGCTGTCTGCTATTAAGAATAGTAAATCTGTGCCTTTTTCTGGACAAATAGCATTCGGGATACACAGTCTGCTTTTTACTTGCTCACTGTTACTGAGAAGTGAACTGTGTGGGCAGCAATTGGCCAATGCATCTGCATCTTGAGGCATTGTAGGAAAGTCAGCGTATGACAAATATATATTTAGACTCCAGTTAAAGCAGCACATAGATGCCCCGCAGTTATGCACTTCTTGTGGTGGTAGTAAGGAAACAACAAAATATTTCCAATGGGAAATCCTGTTTTTAAGCATGCTACACTGTATTCCATGCAATCTTGATTGCTTTGCTGCTTGTAATGAGTATAGAATGTTTAGATTGTTTTTAATAGCATTGATGTTTAAGACACCAAAAGAATGTTAATTGCGATAGAACCTTTTATCATACTGCTCCATTTTCCAGCAGATTGCTCCACCCCAAATGGCATTCAGCTACTGCTCTGTTCATTAGTAAACACCTTTGTTACTACTTCCAGACTGTCATACATTTAGAAGGCCTTCATTAAGTTATTCACCTTCTATTCCTTTCTTTTCTATTTAGAATATTACAGCTTCAGGAAAGGTTTAAAGATTTAGGCCCTCACTATGAGTTTGGCGGGCAGTGGAGGCATCCCGCCAAACTCGCCCGCCATTAGCCACCTGTGAGGCCAGAACACCGTTAGGCCTATCAGGAGTTCATCGCAGGGCTGGCGGGCGGAAACAGTGTTTCTGCCAGCCAGCCCTGCATTGAGCAGGGCCTTAACACTGACACTGGCTCATTTTTTTAGAAGTAATAATCAGATGATACAACGGTTCATGCAAAAATAGACTTCAAACAGAAATAGCAAGATAAAAAAAGATCAAAGATCCAAGCGAACATAGCTAGGGTAAAGACAACGAGTGATTAAATGTATAATAACAGCACAGTCAAGTTATATAACAAAAAAATAACCCAATGCATTAAAATGGTCTGCAGCTCCCAACCTTTGGTTGAGACCTACCCAACCCATAGCTTATCCTAGAACCGGGGTCTCCACCCTTTTCCATAATGAGAGCTACTTCTGCTCAATAAAAATAGTCTAGTAATGACTTTGACAGTTGTTACAGTCGTGACCACATCAGAAACAATCAGAATAGAGCCACAACTTGCAGAATTACTAATAGTGTCCACTCATAGGTATGCCACAATATTGAGTGATGGCAAAATATCATATCTAGCATATTGACTAATACCATATCAAACACGTCTATACATAGGTGAGTATAGATTAACAATTTAAAATTCCACATAGCTAGAAGATACATATCTTCAAGAAAAATTGATGTAGAGTTAAAACATAAATACAACTATTTTACCTTTACATATTTACCTTAATGATATTGTGGTAGACTATGTGCTGCATACAATATTTTGGCTGAATGATATTTAGAGTTTGATGTTGTACCTGATGCATAAGACTCGGTTATTAATAGCAGTGTCAGGAAAACCGTTATCATAATAAAATGCCTCCATGTGCTAATGACATTACAGTTGTAGCAGTAATTGCTCACTGGCAGAAAGGAAACACAGAAAGCTATAAATCTCCACAACTTGCTATAAACTATCATTCAAAGAGCAGTTTAAATATGTTTGGGATTTTCAATCTGTTTGTTTACATACCTCAACACATCACTTTCTACATGGTTTTCTATCAACCATGCAGTTCCCAATTTGAGTTAATCCACTTAAAGGAAATCCTATAATTGTTTTGCAAAGGGTCTTTGGTGTCTCGTGATCTCTTGACCAGTGATGTAACATGTGGGATGTGTTCATACAGTTGGTGAAGAGATCCCAGAAGAAACGATTGAAGACTGTGGATGAGGCATCTAATGGGTTAAAGCTCTTTTTTAAAAGAAAGAATAATTAATTTGTCCAGCCATGTCATTCCTTCAAGACAACTTCACATTTGGCGACAATTGGGATGGGATCCTTGATGCAGCTGTGTGGTGCCCCAACATGCACTGAGCTGCGCTTAGTGCTCTGGTTCATGTCAACAGACCTGTGGAAAAGGAGTCCACCTGCCTGCAGGATCTTGGGTGCCATTTTTGCAGAACCAGATTCGTTCAGGGGCTGTTCAAGATTGAGGGTTGTTTTTTGAGCCGGTGTCTGTGGTCAGCACATGAGCAGCACATGCTGGCTCATTTGAAAGTGGTTTCTGGCAGTCAGTGCATGAGCGGCACATGCTGCCTTTTGGTCAGTGGTTCCCGGTGGTGTCAGTGACTTTTGTGAGACTTTGGAAGGCTGTAAGGTAGGCTCATGATAGAGTGAGATGTGTAAGGCTCACAGGAATGCATTTACTTACAAGGCAGTCTCGTGATCGGTGCAAACTGCAGGAGGATCAAGGGAACCCCCATGCTCTAGCTCTGTAAATAGGTGTGATGTGTCGACGTCAGCAGGGGCGTGTTATTTAATGCCCTTTGATGTTTTGGGAAGCGTAGCATAATCGTGCTGCAACACTAATGCTCACAGACATCATTAGGTGGTGTCATTCTTGGAAAAGAAAGTAGTGGAATTTGGGAGTTCTAAACTGTTAGGTACATTATTGTCAACAGGCCTCTGAGAGGAGTAGTATTCACGCAGTGACTGGCCCACCTATCAACAACCCTGTTACAGGAGAAGGAGTGGACATGCACAAAGGGAGAAAGGGACATTTTGCAAAATGTAGGCATGGATTTGTGGCAGAGAAAAATGTACAGGAAATACAGGAAGCAGGTTGTTATGAAATAATACTGAAGGTTACAGGAAAGGGTGGAGGAAATCCAGAAGGTTGGGTTACCACTGGGGGTACTGAAATGTTGATGATGTTTAATTCCTGTTCTAAACTTACAATACTTTCAAAAAAGTGTTTACAAAAACTTACTTGAAGGTCATGTCAGTCTCAGACAAAGGAATGTGAAACCTGGAGGGTATGGAGGGAAATGCTAGAATATTTTGTGTCTAAAGTTCATCTCTATTAAGGAAAGGTTTATGTGGCTGTGGAAGGCGATCACATTTTAAGTACACTAAAAAGGATAGGGTGTTTTCTTGGATCCTAATGCTTTGCCTGAAGTATAGATTAAACAAGTGGACAAAGCACAGCTGAACTTTGTTGACAAATATCCAGATGCATTCAAGGAACAGTTAGGATGCCTCAAGAACTATGTGCATCATAGAAAAGGCAGCAAGACCTGTTTCATCCAGAGTAAGAAGACTGCCAATAGCGGTAAAAGATGAGTACAGAAGGAATTGGACAAGTTGCCTGTAAAAGCCACTGAATAGTTGCCTCCTATTGTAGTGGCTTGGAAAGCTAATGAGGTCTGTTATGTATCAAGTTAAGTGCACCAACACTTGGAATGTGTTGATGCAGCTGGTCAAGAGATTCCAGAAGAGACGGTTGAAGGCTGTGGATGGGGCATCTAATAGATTAAAGCTTTATTTTAAACAAGAGAATAATTACCTTTTGTCGCCGTGTCATTTCATCAAGACAACTTCACAGGGTCCTTCTTTATTCTGACTAGAGTAGAATCCCTGAATTAAGTACTGCCTGGGCTGCACTACTGGAAGCTACTTCCGGAATAGTGGTGAGCTACCGGTGTTGCATAGGCTCTCAATAATCTAATGAGACTACTGGTCTGAACCCACTACAGGTGTCACCTGTCGGCCTAATCCGGGTTTTGCTCCGGCTAACTAGCAGTGCCTCATCTCTACTCAAGAGCAGGAATGGTTGGGCAGCCAAGCACATGACATAATTGACTCCTCAGGGAAATCGTGGTCACTCAGATCGCATCCGTTTCTCTCAGTTACATTAGTCTCACATGTACAAGGACAGTCAGTGGCAGTATATGTTTCAATTATGTTTTAATGAAACAACTGCATCTTAGATAATAAAGCATGTACTGCAATAACGAGGACAATAAAGCACGACAGGATTAAAATTGTGACAAGGAGAGTGAAACATAAAAATAACGCTACCATATTGTCACTAAAATCATTAGAATAATTCCTCCCTAGCCTATGATAGAGCACAGCATTTTAAGCTCTATTTCTGCCCTTCAGGATCCCCTGGAAGATATCATCCCTCATACTTGAGCAAGAGGCCTGTAGTCTACATATGGAGCTGTAGCAAAACCTTCAGGAATCAGCATTCAGTCGTGGTCCTCAGGCTGGATTCTCCCTCTAAAGTGTATGGGACATTGAAGAGTTTTTATAATGAAACAGCTGATGTTCTGAGAAAATGTCCCTACGTAAGGACATGTATGTTTCTATGAACACTAGAGACAAAGCGTTACCAGATTTACTGGCAGCGTATCGCACTGCAGCCTTGAGAAAAGCACAGAGTGAAAGGAATGTCTTGTTTAGGAATGCAGTGCTGGCCTAGGCAAAGAACAACTAGATAGAGAGAACTAAAACAAGACCACAAATGTGGCTATTGTTAAAATAATAAACAAGGCAGAATAAAATATATTTAGGTTATAGTGCACAGCGGCAGGCCTAGTTTGCTAAAATAACATGTATGGAGCTTTAACTAAAATGGCTACACAACACCTTACTCTTGCCGGTTCAAAGGTGGTTCAAACCCTAATTATGTATAAAAGCTACTAAAACTCAATCATATATATATATATATATGTATATATATATATATACATATATATATATATAAATATATACATATGTATATATATATAAGAATGTCAATAATGACATGTTAAAAAGACACAGAAGCATATGTAAAAAGGACAATTTAAAATGGTAGCTGTGGCGTAAAAAAGATGAATTTCATGAGTCAGAGTCATTTTGGAAGTTGCCAATCGAATCCGGGATAATTGAAAACAAGAAATCTTGCACTTCGGCAGGTGATAAAGTAGGAAGTTCATCGCTAAGGAAAACCAAGAAGCATTTGTGTTCCAAAGCCCGAGCCCTAGCCAAGGCAGCAGCATTCTGTGGTGTGCCCAACAATGAGTTTAGAGCTGCATCCTTCATGAATGGCAACTCATAAGCAGCTTCCCGTAGCAAACGCACCCTCAACGTGCATGTCTGGTAAGAAGCCCTCAGCAAGAACATCAACAGATCAGCATGCAATGAAAGCAAGCGCTGCATAGAAAGACAAACTTTCAGTGCATGTTTGAACGAGCACCAGAGACACCGAAACACAGGCTGCACACAATGCAAAACCAGTCTGAATGACAGAGACCAGTCACACTCCAATTGCTCCAGGAGTGTTGCTCCAAAATACTGCATCATGCGTTCACGACACAGCTGCGCTTGTGGGAGCGCTTTCAGTCCAGGTCTAATCAAGGGGACTGGAACACCCTTCAGATAACATGCCAAGTTCGTTGCCAGGACAACTGTTTACAAAACTTTGAGAATGGCTGACAGAAGTTTTGCTTTCACTACCGCTAAGAAAGACCTCTTTCATGCCACTGGGACATCAGTACGAGAAGGGCAGCTCCCACACCTCATAGATATAAATATCTCCTAGCCTTTCATATCAGCCTACTGGAATGTGTTGTAAGCAGGACATGAATTGAAGTGTTGAAATAGGCAGATTAATGACCCTGTGTATTAACCACTCAACAGATGGTATTTCAGCCACATTAAAAGGCAACTTTTCTAACTTTTCGATATTTAACATGACATAAGTCACTTCTTTCTTAGCCATTAGTTGTTGTTGTCACGTTAAATTAAAGGTAGAAAATATATCCCTTGCTCTAACGTTTTGCCAGGTAACGCGACCTGCCTTCAATGTTTGAAGTGTTCAACCCAACTGCATAATGGACCTTAGTTGATTCTGTCCATGGTGTAGGGAAGACAAGCCACTTTGTATTATGTGTATTGCAGAAGAAACAATGTTGTTTAAGGTGTATATCCAGTTGGACAGGGCATTAATCCTATTACCTACAACAGCTAATGCCTTCTGTAAGTTTTCCTGATCTATTTGCCTTAACCGGGCAGCAGCTTCTTGTTGAGAAAGCTTCCAAATTTCATTATAGACTGCGTATAAGAAGCGCTTTCTGCGTTGTTTCCTGCAGTCTAACAGGAAGTCCTGTAAGTCAGTGTTATTTGACCGGAGACAGAAGTGTTCTTTAACAGCATCTGGTGAGCAACTCTTCAACCATTGCTGGCATAGTTTCCATATGCTGTTTTTTGTTTCTATAGCTGCATGTTCAACGCATAGTGAGGGTCCAGCCTACCTGTTCTAAAACCCCGTCGAGTTTATAAAACATTTATGACACCCATTGGTACATATTGGCCACAATAATCACCCCCAGGACGTGACAGTGAAGAATTAAACGTGCCATTCTGTACCTATTCATCGAGCTGATCTTCAGTTGCATTTATAGAGATTTGCCTTTTTTTTTATTTTGCAGGGGCAGGAACACTGGGCGCATTAAATTCCTTAATCTTTGCTAGGCCTAAACAACTTGGCTGTTGCACAGTTTCATTTAAAAGTATCATCTGAACAGGTATCAGGCATGCTCTAAATAAAGCTTCCTTCTCCCATATTTGCCAGTTTCGTAAGTCAATCGACTTGAACCAATATTCATATACTTCTATAGCCAACCGGGAAACAAGGGAGTCAGAATAATTGAATTTCGTATCTGTCAATAATATATGTACATTTTCAATCAATGGCAATTTAAAATAACATGACTAAGCATTTTTAACATTGTGCCCAGAACAATATGCGAACTTTTCAGAATAGGTTTTAGAACTCCCTTGTGGTGAAGTTGGGCATTGTTCCCATTGTGTGTAATTAAAAATAGCCTTTGCGGTACTAATGAAATGGTGTCCCTAATAATTATAGCAAAGCATATCACCATAATTCTCTTTAGATTGATAAACATCAAAACTTTCAAATACAATAAAATACTGCAATTCAGTCATCATAGAATCAACTGTTTTCACATCCCAGTCATAAGAAACAACTTGGGTATTATTACATCATTCATTGAAATTTTAAACACATATGGTATTTGAATGACCTCCGTGGGGCCGTATATATAAAAAAAATGACTTTATCCCACACAATCCAATCAGGAATTGGTATAGTGCAAATGTTCACAAAAGACAAGTCTTTGCGGACCTTGTGAGAAGAAAAATTGGGTTTTAGTACCTCATCCACCAGTTCAACTGTTGATCTTTCAGGAAGAAAATGACCATGTATTAATAGAAATAATATTATGACAAAGCCAATCCAAAGTAGGAAAGCTAATGCAGACAAGGAAAGCCACAGATAGTTCCATGGGAAAATAAAGTAATTTGTTTTAAGCCAGTTTATTAGCTTAAGTGTTTTTGGCAGTTCAGATGTAGAAGAGGCAAATGAGTCCGAGAAAGTGTTGTTGATGTTAGCAAAGTATCTAGAAGCAGTTCAGTAAAAAAACTGGAGCCGTATTTGTAGGAGGAGAACTGGATAGGGGTCTCCCGTGGTGGTTCACAGTATATGACGCCATCCGTCTGTGTTGAAGTTGTGTCAGATCGATCAGTAGTTTCTATATCGTTTGTTATAACAGATGTTAGTGGAACTAATGCAAAATCATTTTCCACCCTCCCCAAGCTCGGAGAGGTGTCAGCGTTGCTGCTCAAAACTTTTAAAGGGATTACTACTACTGACTGGTGGTGAGAGGGATTAAGGAACTACTGGCTGCACCTCTTGGTCTGCTGTGCAGGGTCAGCTACATGGGGTAACTTGACATTGTCGATAGATACAAAGCGATTTTCTTTAGCACCAGCCAACGGTGGTAGAATGACAGTTCTGGTACCGTGTATTTCCAAGACTGGGTCCGGTGCACGATAAGAAGGACCGAACTCCTTTTTCACAGCAACCTTTTCACGTACTAGATCCCCACCTTTAGGAACCCAGCCGGTAGGTATTATTGATACATCCTTAATTCCTGCGGAGGCAGCACTGGCTGAAACATTGTCATCATGGAACTGTTGAAATTCCTGCAAGACAGTGACACATTCATTTATATCGAAAGGTGTTTCTGCTGCCTCCACGCCAGGACCATCAAGATCTGGAACAAACATTTGAGTTCCAAACAGGCACTAGTATGAAGTACGACCCCCCCAGGGACCTTCTAGACAGATTATTAAGTGCTCTCTGGACTCCAAGGTGATTAAGCCAACTACATCCCAAACCTAATACACTGGCTATTAAGGAGTGCTTTAAATCACAGTTTTGTCACTCCACAACACTATTTCCCTACGGATGAAATGGAGACGAGTAATGGAGTTCGACTCCTAAGAAAGCCAAGGCGTCCCTGAATGCCCTTGAGACAAAGGCAGGGCCCTGGTCCAAGTGGAAAGCCGCAACTGCATAAGTGCCGATAAAGACTTGCAAATCTTTAATAACAGTCTGAGCGTCAGCCGAGTGTTGTGAGCACACCCACAGAAATCTGGATCAAGAGTCAACAGGCATTAAGATGTATTTGTATGCACTGTCCGGTGTTAGGGGACCACAATGGTCCAAGTACACACATTGTAATGGTTTGTTTGAAAATAGGAGGGCTGTCTGCGGTGGGCGTTTGACAGTGGCGCCCTTAATTTGTTGGCAGATGTTACAACAAAGGACATACTGTTTAGTCTCTTTGTATAGACCTGGCCACCAATAACATGCCTGCAATAATGATATTGTAGCTGCCACACCAGCATGGGCAGAAGCTACTCCCTCATGCGCTGCTTTATTCAATTCTGGTCTCTTGTCTTCATTAGGAAATACTCAAACTCCCATGCCTGGTATTTTTACTTCGGCATCACAGAAGCCTCCCATTCAGTAGGAATACTTAGCAGGAAATGCTTTTGGATAGGGTGTGCCTTCAGTCGTGGCCCATGTGTCATCATCCGGTTTCGTTCCAGAACGAGTTACTGCAGCAACAGCAGCCGTAGCTACTGCGGATTTGGCTGCTTCATCAGCCAGTGTGTTTCCAGCAATGAGTATTCCAACGTGCTGGTGTCCAAGTGCATGTACAACATGGACGTTTAGTAGCGTTTCCTTCAGAACCGCTACTTTCCCCCACAGAAGTCTGTGTTTAATAGTGTTGCCTTTAAAATCTCTGAACCCATTCTGGTGCCAGCATTGAAGAACTGGACACAGTAATACAAATTACAGACAATCAGTGTTAGCTGTGCAGAATCCGTGTGTTCCAGTGCCATCACCAGAGCATTTAGCTCTGCTAATTGTGCTATGCAATCCCCTAGGGTTTGCATGAATGTATGCTGGGGACAAAATGTATTATCCTCCATGTAGCCACTTATGACTGCGCAAGCAGTGGAGTATTGATGTTTTGTGCCAATTGCAGGTTGTGCCAAGCCATCGGTGTACATGACTCTTTGATACTGATCAATAGGCAATGTATTTGCTGGTACTGGGTATTCTAGTTCATACTGGAGAAATTCTTGAGTTTGTAACTTTGGTTCAAAAATGTAGGCTACATCAGTGGCTGTCAAAGACATTGCCCATTGAATCCAACATGGATATAATGTTTTAGGGTTTGGAACACTGGCTTTGGTAACAGCCTTAAGGGCTGGAAATGAATTTACGACAAAAATGTGTTTCCCCTGGGCTAGTGGTCTTTCTTTAATGATGGCATCTGAACAGCAGTGAGACTTTTCTCAGTGGGAGCAAAGCGTTGTTCTGCTGCTGAATACAAATGTGATTTATATGCATTCAGGACTGTCTCACCCTCATTGAAAGTTACATAGGTGAAGCCAATGGCACTAGCAATTACTCTGATAACCAGATTTTTTTTTGTTGTCCCTTGTGTGTAAGTGTTGTGCTTGCAGCATGTCTGTTTGCAAAGCTATGAGAATGCATGTGTGGTCGACTGTCCAGACTGGAAAAGTCAGGACATATTAAGTAATATAAGGGTTTTATACATAATGCGTAATCTGGAATGCAAGTTCTGCCAAAATTTAGGAAACCCAATAGGGATTGGAGTTTTTAAAATGAATTTGGAGGTTGTAACTGCGTGCATTTTTCCAAGAATTGTGGTGCTAGGCTCTTTCCTTCTCTTGATAGCTTGTATCCCAGAAACAGGATGCTAAGAAAGGCTATTTTTGTTTTTTTTAAATTGAATTTGTAGTCGAACTCGGCAAATCCCAGAACAATGTGGGCTACCCGTCTTAAATGTTGCAGTGATTCCTCATCTGTGAGATAGACATCATCTACATAGGACAATGCCTCAGGGTCAGTGTCGTGCAATATTGAAGCCACACAAGCAGCAAACAGTCCTGGACTGTTCTTGTACCCCTGGGGTAAACAACAGAATTTTTCTGGGAACCTAGCGCACTGAAACTTGTTAGGTTCCTTCTCTTAGGCGCTATATTTTGGCAGAAGAAACCATTGGAAATGTCCAGTGTTGTTTTGTATTTTTTTCGCACTATGTTGTTCATAAATGCTGTGCTATGTGAGTTTTGTATAGCATATGTACGTGTATGAATATTTAAATGTTTGTAGTCTAAGACTATTCTGTACGAATGGTCCGGGTTAGCTACTGGGAATAAGGCATTATTCATTGTTGAGATACAGGGTTCGATTACGCCCTGATACTCCAGTTGTGTGGGGATTTCCCTCACGGGTGCTTTAGCATCATACGTTTTATTAAATACTGGGGTTGTGGTTGCGGTTGATTTTGAATAGGAAATACATGATAGAGGGATCTTTATCCCACGCTACATGACTGCCATATAACGTGGGTGCCTTCACCAATGCCCAATCAATGGCACAGGAATTTACGAGCTCATCGGGAACAAGGGGTGAGAAAGAAGGTTTGATAACATCTTCCCCATATGTGCAAGTACGGACAATGTCAGGTGGCCAATCCCTTTCGGCCAGTAAAATATGATATATATTTACGACGCTGTCCCAAAAGATTGCGCTGATTGTGCTCTCAATGTATCCTTCTAACTGTAAAAGTTACTTTGTACTCCCTATCAGGCGTGGAGACTCGCATATCCGCAGTTTCTACCTGTAGGAAATTATCCATTGCTTTCACCTCCAGATGCTCTAGAAGATTCCGGCAAACTATTGTGACCTTTGCCACACTGTCTAATAGCGCTAATGCCCACTTCTTGTTCTTCAATAGAGCTCTTTTCTTGAGTGGCATGGCGAACTGAAACTGCTGCCACTTTTTTCTTTTTAAATTGGGGTTTTTGTTGGGGAAGTTTCTCTTCTTTTTTAACAGAAACTTCTTTTGAGTGTTGTGATTCCTGTCTCAGTTTCACTTACTCAGTTCTTCGCTCTAACCGCCCACCTCTCTCACTGTGTTTTTCCGGTGAGTCCTGTAAGGAATGAGCTTGACATGTATCAGTACATTGATATCTGTCAGCCATTTTTATATTATCTCTATTTCTGAGATTATACTATTCTGTGGGGTCTTCCTATGCGGAGATTCTTCCCTTTCTTTTTTAGGTGTTGGTTGTTTTTTATCCCAGCGTTTCTTAGTACCCTCAGGAGCTTGCTTGGTAGAATCTTTATTCGATTTCCCCTGAAGCTGTAGTTTTGTGGGTCTGGCCCCCGGACTATCTCGACCAGTGCCAGAGTAGGTCCCCCGATAATCTTTGGCAGCTCACGTTTTTGATCCTGTGGAGGAACATCCCGGAGCCGCACGCACACAGCTAGTGCAACTCCTTCCCATGTAAGGTTATTTAATATAATTGAGGATATTGTGGCAAAATTGCCCATTAGTTGCATCCCAAAGTCCAGGGCCGGAGCAGCCCTGTATTCATCTTGAATTTGTTTCAACACTTCCGGTAAATTGGCAAGTGTCAGTGTACTGTGTGTGGTAGTTTAGAGTGTGGCAAAAACTGTGCCCCCAGTATTGCAGTTATCTATAGTGGGAACCATCCCAAATGGCAAGCACATAGTTAATATTCTTTGCTTATCCTGAGGTCCTGTATGCGGAAATACTGCTTCCAGTGCGGTTATTTTTTGACCTAACCAAAATGAAATTTCTTCTTCTTTGGTGGGTACTTTACCCATGATCGAATGTACAGTCGTAGGATTAATGCCTGGCATTACTGCATGTGGTTGCACCGGAGCAGCACATGCTGGGTTTATATTCAATGTTTACATTACAAACTGTACTAATACAAATGTAACTGGACCCCCCCCGCCATTAGGCCATGTGCCAGTAAATGTGCAGTAAGGGGTGGTTGCATATTGACTGCGATTGCTACCTGTTGAAGATTTGCCATGATGAATGGTTCATTTGTTCAGAGATAACCACACCAAATAGGGATTATCCTTTTAATGGTTGAAGCTTGAACAACCTATAGCGTTAGTTAGGTACTCCCTACTTAGCTGAGGAGGAAAATTCTCAGTACCACGGACATCTCCGTATATGGTACTGAGGTGCCTTTGTATGTAGTGAGACAGAGATACTCAGGAGTCCCCAAAAATTTGAGCCTGACTAAACGTTGGCGGTATTTGGACAGCAGAATCAATTACTTTTTTTCGTCATGTCATTTCTTCAAGACAACTTCACAATCTCCTTCTTTATTTTGAATAGAGTAGAATCCCTGAATTAAGTACTGCCAGGGCTGCACTACTGGAAGCTGTTCCAGGATAGTGGTGAGCTTCCAGTGTTGCATAGGCTCTCACTAATCTAATGACACTACTGGATTTGGATGGGAGAATCACTTGCACTGTGGGGGACTGAGTCTGAACCCACTACAGGTGACACCTGTCGGCCTAATCCATGTTTTGCTCCGGCTAACCAGCAGTGCCTGATCTCTACTCAAGAGCAGGGATGATTGGGCAGCTGAACGCATGACACAATTGACTCCTCAGGCAATTCGTGGTCACTCAGATTGCATCCGTTTCTATCAGTTACATTAGTCTCACATATACAAGGACAATCAGAGGCAGTATATGTTTCAATAAGGTTTTAATGAAGCAACTGCATCTTATATAATAAGGCATGTACTGCAATGACCAGGACGATAAAGTATGACAGGATTAAACTCGTGACAAGGAGAGTAAAGCATAAAAATAACGCTACCATATTGGCACTAAAATCATTAAAATAATTCCTCCCTAGGCTATGTTAGAGCACAGCATGTTAAGCTCTATTTCTGCCCTTCAGGTTCCCCTGGGAATACATCATCCCTCATACATGAGCAAGAGGCCTGTAGTCTACATAAGCAGCTGTAGCGAAGCGTTCAGCAATCAGCATACAGTCGTGGTCATCTGGCTGGAATCTCCCTCTATCGTGTATGGGACAGAGAAGTGTTTTTATAATAAAACACCTGATGTTCTGAGAAAATGTCCCTACGTAATTATGTTTTTGTTTCTAAGAACACTAGAAACAAAGCGTTACCACGTTTACCGGCACCTTATCTTACTACAGCCTTGAGAAAAGCACAGAATGAAAGAAATGTCTTGTTTAGGAACGCAGTGCTGGCCTAGGCACAGAACAGCTAGATAGAGAGAAATAAAACAACATCGCAAATGTGGCTATTGCTAAAATAATAAACTAAGCTGAATAAAATATATCTAGGTTCAAGTGCACAGCGGCAGGCCTAGTTTGCTAAAATAACGTGTATGGAGCTATACTAAAATAGCTACACAACACCAGTAACCCTGAGCTACCCTTTGGAGACCGGTGGCCTAGAACTACAAGAAGAGCAACTTTGCATAATCCAGGAGAAACTCACTTTTAAAGTAGTAAGGCGATTTCACAAATCAAATTGGCATTAAAAGGCAGAGGCTGAATTTAAAACACTAAAGAGTTAGTAATCTTCATAAAGTTCCAGATGCCCACCCTCACCACTAAAAAATAAAGAATGTCAACCTGAGCTAAGTTTACAATTTGACCTTAAGCCAATTCCCAGGTTAATTAAATATTTCCAGTTTCTCAGCAGTTTCTTTTGGATGCCATTAGACTCCTTTCAATAATCAATGGTTTCTCTTTTTTTCCACACATGTACCTGGACAAGTTTATTATTGAAAAAGGTAATGAATGTGTTAATTCTTAGATCTTTTGATGACACTTAACTTCTTTCTCCTATATCATCCAACCATTATCAGCTTTTCACAGTCCATGAACAAATGAACTAGGCTTCTAAAGGGGTAATTTCCAATGTATTATTTTAATTCCATCCGAGAAGATGCATGTCAGCTCTTCAAACCTCTCTGCCTTGTTACTGATGAAGATAGAAAAATAAGAAGATGCAAGAATGATATTGTGGTAGCACATGAATAACCTGCATCACCAAAGTTAACTAGTCACTACCACCTTTTGTCTCAGGTCACACAGGTAGGCTTCTACTAGTATGTATTGGCATTCATATAGCAGACACTTAGCTGCGAAGTAACAGAGCACTGTACATTAGATAAGGGTCTGGGTGATGATTATGCACATCAACTGGGGATTACACAAATACATTTACACACATTTAGGTATAAGGAGGTTAGGTGCTGTGACCAGATCACACAATGTTAAATCTATTGCTGAGGCCACGATTTGCAAAACGTGCCATTGCAATCCGCAACTGTAATGGCAGGACTTGCAAGGAAAAAACTAAAAATGCCCTGCTGATGTTTGGCTAGGTTTGGGCTATAAGAATACAGTATGCATATTTACATCCAAGAAGTCGGCTTCATGACAATAAGTGTGTTTCAATGTCCTTGCTAAAGGCCAGCTTTGCAAGCTTTTCGCACTCCCACATCTAACCAACATAATTACACAAAATTCTAAACTTCACAGTGTGAAATTTCAGTTACCCTGATCTTAGGATTGAAATGGGCACTTACTGAGGTGAAATATCCAACAGTACATTCTACGGTTTACTATCAAAGGAAAACCATGAAAAATGTTTCTCACTGTTCAACTCAGAGGAAGTTTTTTGGTATTCCTTAAGGTTTTAAAATGCAAATTCTACTTAGAAAATAAACTCAAAAAAAGTTTAAAGCAACTTTATTTTGATGGCAGAAATTGTAAAAGAATATGCCCTTATTTCATTGGACATTCTTTCTGCACGAAGAAACATAATTTCCCTGTAGAAAAGAAAAGTATTAATGCATAAGCGCCATCATTTTGTAGATTAACTTCTTACTTGTCAAATAGCCTGACTGATTATAAAGAGTACAGATGAGGAAGAAGGGTACATCTGAAAATCTCCTGTTGCAGTTATACAGAAGTATGTCCTGGGATTTTTTAGGAAACCCAAAAAAGGAAATCTCCAAGAGCGTAGTTGTGATTTTTTAGGTCCTGTCTAGAGACAACTTTAGTTGGTAATAATAAGACATGCATTATACATCCATCCATGGATCAAGTGACATTCACAATTTACTTCCACCCACCACATCTACAGGGTGAGGCAATGGTGAGCCCAATTTAACAATTGTCTCTCTTCACTATGATAAATGATATTTAGCTCTTACACCCTTACCTAAAATGTAGTCCACTTCAGTGGTGGAGTAACAGACCTTTTACTTTTACTTCATGTGTTTTTCTTAAAGTATTATTGAGATAGGTCATGCCACTTTTAGAAGGCAGCTTTTTTGCTTTTTACTCATTTTAACTTCCAATGTCTTTTGTAATTATATTTATATAGCGCTTACTACCCCTGACCAGGCACTCAAGTGCTTTTGGTGAGTGGCACTCTACTCTGGAACGCATATGGATTAGTGGTGGATTAGTATAGGGAAATATAAATTGTTAATTCAAGCTGTGGGTATGTGAGCCTGTTGGTTGGATTTCATAGGCTAAAGGAGAGCTAGAGGACGGAAGAATCTAGAAAGTGTTATTTTGGAGATCATAGTAGTAAAATGAGATTTAGGATGAGTCAAAGGATGGCTAGAGGACGGAAGAGTTAAGACAGGGCTATTAGGGATATAATAGAAGTAAAAGGAGGTTTGGGATTAGTCAAAGGAGAGACAGATGAGGAAAGAGTCTGGAAAGTGCTAATTTGGGAGATCATAGTAGTAATATGAGATATTGGATGGGTCAAAGGAGCAATGAAAGAGAGAAGAGTCTAGAACGGGTTATGAGGGAGATAATATTAGTACTATTGCATATTTTTTAGGAAAAAAATAATTAAATAAATAAATAAAAAGTAGGCTTGCCAGGGCACTCCTATTAGTTTTGGTAGTGCTTGTTTAAAAAAGGGTTTTGCAAACCGGGATTTGAGTATCTAGCACTCTGTTACATATTTAGCCATTATTTATTGGCCTTTCTGCTCCTAAAATATTATTTTGTCCTGCTGCCAATTACAATCACCTGGGGATGAGAATTATGTAAATGTGTTGGGATAGGATAGCAAGCACCTCAGTATTTGTCAAAAATATAGATTTATCCAGTTTTAAAGTAAAGTTTACAAGCTTTATTGTGGTGAACTAACATTGGCCTGCAGAGAGCTTTATAATGCAAAAGTCAGTTTAGTGCCCCTGGCCCTGCTAGCATGCCTGGTCCTTAGTAAGTAAACTTACAAGGGGACACGTATAGGTTGATTAATCTTTTGAATCGCAAGGAGTATCCTAATCATGCAGTGACTACTGAATCAATAATCAACATCAATAGAACAAGATAAAACACCTTAAGTAACCACGAGAAAACCACCCTATCCAGAAATAACCATCACTCATGGAAAAGGTTACACTTTTATTCCCTATTGATTACAATTCTAATCAAATGTTAATTGTATCTTTATCAATCAATCGTTATTAGTTCATCAAAAGAAAACATTTTCTCCAAGGAAAACATGAGCAACAATGCAAATCATAAGTCAATGTATATCAGCATTAATGATGCAATTCAGCAAATTAATTTGTCAGTCATTTGTCACTGTCAACATCTCCCCTGTCAGCCTACCTAACCAAGATTAGCATTAGCATGTGGATCTTCATGCAAAAACAATTTAGTGAATTAATTTGGAAAAATCTACCTAAAAGAGAGAAATTCTATAAAACAGCGTAGTTGGTACCTAGAAGAAAAGGCACAAAACTGTTAGTCACATTTTCATAGCTACCTATCCAGGATGGATCAGCAACAAGTCAGTCTTCATTCTCAGGTCATCAATAGTCAACTACGGATCAGGCTCACAGAGTATAAGCCCAATGTCAGCACCTCGGACAGCATCTTCTGACATCATCAACTTTCTTCTCACAGTTCTGGTTCCTCACCCCTTGTCATGACTTTTTATTAGGGTCCTTCAGTCCATCCCAATAATTGCTAATTGGTCAGTCTGTCAGAAGTTATGACTCTAACCTATAGTTTTTGTTTACCAAATCTTAAATTTTGCATATGTCTTATGTCCCATAAAACTGATCATCCAGCTCTTCAGGTAACTAAATTGTTGCATCTATCTCTTCAGTCAGTTCCTCTATTGTTCAAGTCCTGGGAAAGTACATTTAGCCTACACTACACATAATTGTATCAAATTGTCTTCATCATCTCCTGTCCGTCTGTACATTGCAGAATGTTTCAGCTAAGCCGTCTGAACTCTGCCTTGCAAGGCATTCAAAGTCTCCACGTTAAGAGCAAGCGAGGCCCAGTGAAACCAGGCCCTTTAGTCCGGCTAATTTAAGAATATGAATTAATTTAAAACATAAGTTATACATTTCGTTATGGTATATTAGTGCATTTTCTTATACATTTTTCTCATATTTTGCATCTGTTAATACACATGGTGACCACTCTCCGAGGGCACATTTTCAAATACACATGTTATTTTCTAAAATCAATTTCTCTATGCATATTTCTTATTAATAAACACACATAAGTCATTAGAAATTTCTTAATTAATATATCTACGCCATCAGTCCCTCCTCTGATGACTAAATTTGTCATCACACCTTTCTTGTCAACACTTTACACATTTGTCTCAGATGTATTTTACCTTCTTCTTGAGTTTTCCCTATAAATGTGTCTACTAGGTGGTTCTTCCCTCCTCTGATCATTTTTAGTTTTCCTTAATTTTATCATTTGCCATACTTTGCATATACCCCATAATCCTAATATGGAAACAATCACAATTAATATCCCCTGGACAATTTTCCATAATACCCCATTCTAAATTTGACTAAACCAATTTCCCACAGGGGGAAATCCCTTTCCAACCTTCTCTCAAACCCCTGGTTCCTTCAATTCTTTCAAATGCTTGCTGGAATTAGTTAGCTTAGTAAGTAAGTCTCTTATCTCTTTATCATTCTCTGGAATATATGAACAACAGTGCCTGGCCTTAATCATTTTACAGACTCCACCGTATTTCGCCAAAATTATGTCTGAAGCAAGCCTATTTTGGAGCGTCATAGCTCTATCCGCAGCCAATTCAGTATTTAACAGGAGTATTGCCCCTGTAAAGTTTGTCAGCATATTATCCATAATAGTAGACAATTTTTGTATCTTGTTTGCATTCAAAATAACCCCTACGGAAAGAATTACTGCACCAAAAATATTGCCCACAATTCCAGAAGAGGTTTCCCTCCTCTGTCGCTCATGATGTAATTCAGTCACTTTCGGTATTTTCTTTAGATCATCTATCTGATGAATTTTAGGGAAAACTATCCCTAAATAGCACATCCCATACCATCCTCTAGGAAGATGGTAATAAGCATTAAGTCTACAAATATAGTAAATTCCAGGAATCACAGGGTCCTGACCATTCAGCATAAAAGTCCAATTACTCTGAAACAAAAACACATGCCTACATTCACTCATTCCCACAAATAAAGTATCAGTGTGCGGCTTATATATACAAAGTTTCCCTACGTGTAATGCATCTAAGGCTAATCTTACTTGTGTTTTAAAAGCAGTGTAAGCATAGTCATTTTTATAAGTCCTTTTCTCCAGCCCTTTCCCTAATTTCTCCTTCAGTGCCCTCCTTCTCTCATCAGTATGCCCTATAAAGCTCGTTTCTAATGGAGTTAATAAGCAGGTTAGATTGTTACGGTGAGCATAAGCAGTTCCAAATGTTAGTGTTGGTTCAAAGAATCCCCTAACTAATACTATATCATGCTCCTTAGCTACTTTACTCAAATATCTAATAATGGGTACAAAAGAAAATACTAAATCATGATTACAATAGAAATACTGAATATACTCTTGGTTATAGAATCTGGTTAATAGCAAACTACAAGTTATGCCGTACGTCAGAGGTATACTATGGTACTCAACCCCTTCTTCCACAGAGGAACGGATTTGCGTACACACAAGGCAATTCCTTGCATCCATTGTCTCCACATACTCATTCAACAACCGTTAGAAAACATTAGAGGAAAGCTCTCCTCGTGCATTCGTATAATCTTGCAAATATTTTTCATCTAGCTTGAACCTCTTTAAAGCTGTTAGCGTAGTAGTCTCAAGGACAGGAGAGATTGCAGCTTCTTTCATCTCATGAATAGACATACCCACAATCATTACTATAAACATTATTCCACATATGATTGCCATTCTAACACTCAGATACTTGCAATATCTAATATTTTTAATGTGATTATTTAATTCAGCCATGATCTGTAAAGAATCAGAAAGTAGAAATAACTCCTAGTTAAGTTTTACAGGAAAAATCAAAATTGGAAAATCAAAAATGCTTCTTTCTCACAGTTCAATTTCACACACAAGAACCCTTTTCTCCTTGTCAAAATCGGTTAGAAGCTTGTCACATCCAGGTTTTCAAATGTCATATTAGGTTATCAATGTCTTTTCCGGGTTTATTTCAAAAGTCTCTTTTTAAATTCTTCTTCAAATTAGCTCAACAACTTAGCCCATTGATTCCCTTCAGGTTGCGTCAAAGTACTGATTCGGAACTTCTCTGTCAAAGCAAAGGGACAGGAACTCATTTTGCCATTCACTTGTTGCTGCATATGCCCACTCAGGACCTGCGTATCTTAGACTTGCTACTCTTTTTCTTTTTAACCTCTGTTCTCCACCTAATTCTCCTGCACTTAGTTTGTCTTGTAGTGTCTACTTCTTCCTCTATTGGCTCATTTATGACCAATTCCTTCTTCTTTCCAATTTGTGATTCAGGCCAATTTTCTCCTTTCCTTGATCCCTCTGTCAATATTCTCTTCAAAATTGGAGTCTTCTCTTTTCCCCTTTCTATGGTGTTTTCTCTTGATGGACCTGCAACGGGTTCAGGAGGAGTTGGACCACTTTGGCTTTGATCCGTCTCAAATCTTCCCCTCTCTTAATCTGGTACTTGCTCTGGTTGTGCTTCAGTACTGTCTACTTCTGGGAGAACCCTTCCTGTGCTTGGTTCTCCAGGTGTCTCTGTTGAGTTAGATTCTTGCTCACCCTCTTGTATTTCTGCACTTTCGTCTCTTAAGGTGTGATTGACCCATCTTCCACCAGCTCTGGGTCAATTTCAGGCTCAGCTTGCTCCGGTTCCGGCTCAGGGAAAGCCACTTGTTTCGCTGCTGTTGGTGCTCTCAACAACACTTCTTCATGATCTTGCGGACTCACCACTCTCTTGGTATGGCTCCCATGTATCCAGTTTGGTAGTCCCACACACTTCACGTCTCTCGTAGTTTTCAGTACCACCTGGTATGGGCCCTTCCAACGTAGCTCTAGGCAAATCTTTCAAACATGCTTTTTGATGACGACCCATTCTCCAGCTCTCAGATTGTGTCCTGGGTCATGGATGGGTGGCAGGGTAACAGCCTGCACCTGCTGAGAGAAAGGTCGAACCACATCAGCCAGACCTTTGCAGTAGTTCAACACTGTATTATCTGTAATATTGACAAGAGCATTTGCTGGAATCTCTGGTAACCTCATTGCTCTGCCCATGAGAATACCATGGGGTGACAGTCCTGTCTTTCAGTCAGGTATATTTCACATTGACATCAACATCAAAGGTAATGCATCCGGCCATTTCAGATTTGTGGCGGCACACATTTTGGCAATTCTTGATTTCAGTGTACCATTCATTTGCTCTACAAGTCCTAATGCTTCTGGGCGATAACTGCAATGCAACTTCTGCTCAATGTTTAATGCTGCACATAAGAGTTTGATCACTTCGTTATTGAAGTGTGTTCCCCTATCTGATTCTAAAGAGATTGGATATCCGAACTCTCTAAGCAACAGCTTTGCAACTGTGAGACTATCATTTCTGCGTGTGGGGTATGCTTCAATCCAGCATGTACTTCAACCCACCACATGCAGGCATCTCAATGAAATCTAACTGCATTTTTCTGAATGGTCCTCCTGCTTTTGCAATGTAGCTCAAATTCACCACTGTCCCTTTTCTCACATTTAGTTGCTGACAGATTACACACCGATAACATACTGCGTCTGCTGCTTGTCTGAAGTTTGGATTAAACCAATCAACCTTGAACAATCTAACCATGGCATCTCTTCCAATATGTGCTTGGCCATGATAGTAACAGGCCATCTGAGTCAACAAACTGTTTGGCAGTACTATCTGGCCCTCCTCAGAAACCGAAATCTCATCTGGTCTTTGAATGAATTTAAGTTTTACCCAAAGCTTTTTCTTTTCCTTGTCTGCATTTTCCTGCAATATTTTCAATTCCTCTAGTGTGTCAATTATTTTCAAAGCAAAACTTGCACAATTATTTTCTTCTTCACGCATTAGTTCCCACTTGCCTTTAAATGATATACAGTTCAGTGCTCAAAACCTTGCGACTTGATCTGCATATCCATTTCCCAATGAAATGTAATCCTGTGTCTTTTGATGTGCATTACATTTTACCACAGCAGTTTCTCTAGATAACTGAATTGCGTACAACAACTCTTTTATGCGGTCACCATTTCTCACTGGTGTTCCACTAGAGGTCATGAAACCTCGCTGCGACCACAACTGGCCAAAATCATGAATAATTCCAAATCCATATTGTTGGACCTGGCACTTTTTACAGGGTCATCCCCAAACTTTTTGCCTCCTTCCTCCTATTTTTCTGACCTGTTGTTTTTGGCTTTTGAACTCTGGGCAATTTACAACTGCTAACCAGTGTTAAAGTGCATATGCTCTCTGTGTAAATTGTACTGTTGATTGGTTTATCCATGATTGGCTATTTAATTTACTTATAAGTCCTGAGTAATGTGCACTGTATGTGCCAGGGCCTGTAGATTAAATGCTACTAGTGGGCCTGCAGCACTGGTTGTGCCACCCACTTAAGTAGCCCCTTTACCTTGTCTCAGGCCTGCCATTGCAAGGCCTGTGTGTGCAGTTTCACTGCCACTTCGACTTGACATGTAAAAAGTACTTGCCAAGCCTAAACCTCCCCTTTCTCTACATATAAGTCACCTCTAATGTGTACCCTAGGTAACCCCTAGAGCAGGGTGCTGTGTGGGTAAAAGGCAGGACATGTACCTGTGTAGTTTACATGTCCTGGTAGAGTAAAACTCCTAAATTCGTTTTTACACTACTATGAGGCCTGCTCCTTTCTTAGGCTAACATTGGGGGTACCCTCATACATTATTGAAGTGGTAGCTGCTGATCTGAAAGGAGTAGGAAGGTCATATTTAGTATGGCCAGAATGGTAATACAGAATCCTGCTGACTGGTGAAGTTGGATTTAATATTACTATTCTAGAAATGCCACTTTTAGAAAGTGAGCATTTCTTTGCACTTAAATCTTTCTGTGCCTTACAATCCACGTCTGGCTGGGTTTAGTTGACAGCTCCTTGTGCATTCCCTCAAACACACCCCAAACACAGGGTACTCAGCCTCACTTGCATACATCTGCATTTTGAATGGGTCTTCCTGGGCTGGGAGGGTGGAGGGCCTGCTCTGACACCATGGACTGCCACACCCCCTACTGGGACCCTGGCAGACAGGATTGAACTGAAAGGGGACCTGGTGCACTTCTAAGCCACTCTTTGAAGTCTCCCCCACTTCAAAGGCACATTTGGGTATAAAACAGGGCCTCTGCCCTACCACCTCAGACACTTGCTGGAGAAGAAACCTGAACCAGAACCTGCACCCTGACAAGCAAAAACTGCCTGGCTGCCTAAAGGACTCACCTGACTGCTTTCTACAGAGGACTGCTGCCTTGCTGTTGCCCTGCTGCCTTGCTGAACTCTTGCCCTGCTGCAGAAGTGCTCTCCAAGGACTTGGATAGAGCTTGCCTCCTGTTCCCTGAAGTCTCAGGGCCAAAAAGACTTCTCTCTTTCAACTGGACTCCTTGTGCAGCAAAAAATTAGACGCACAGCTTGTTCCGCTGTGAAAAATTCACTGCACGCTGAACCGGAAAGACGCCGCTTGACCCCGCGAGGAAAAGATCGACACAATGCCTGTGGTGCGACCGGAAACTTCGACGCGCGGCCTGCCTGGACAACGCCACCCGAATTCCAGAGAGGAAATCGACGCAGCGCCTGCCGTGAGGGAGAAAATTCCACGCACAGCCCACCGGAACGACGCGCAGCCGGACTACAATCCCAGGATTCCACGCACAGACCCCGGGGCATCTGAAAACCCCGCGACCCACAGAGGAGACCTGTCTGCGCACTGGAAATCGACGCAACGTCTTCCCCTCGTGAAAAATAATGACGAAAGTCCGTGTGTGAAGGGGCGAAACAGACGCAAACACCATTTTCCATCCATCTCCTCCTCTGCGGCCCTTTGCAGCAGAGATTTTTCACTCCAAACCAGGTACTTTGTGCTTGAAAGAGACTTTGTTTACTTTTTAAAGACTTAAGACACTTTATATCACTTTACAGTGATATCTTTACAATCTCTTATTGCATCTTTTATCCTTTTGAACTACAAATATCCAGATAAATATTATATATTTTTCTAAATATTGTGTGGTGTATTTTTGTTGTGCTATATTGTGTTATTGTATGATTTATTGCACAAATACTTTACACATTGCCTTCTAAGTTAAGCCTGACTGCTCAGTGCCAAGCTACCAGAGGGTGGGCACAGGATAATTTTGATTGTGTGTGACTTACCCTGACTAGAGTGAGGGTCCTTGCTTGGACAGGGGGTAACCTGATTGCCAACCAAAGACCCCATTTCTAACACATATTGACTATCGGTGTAGATTGTGACTCTTAACCTTGCAGAGACATAGCAAGCCCTAGTGAGAGCTACTAGCTCTGCCACTTGTGCAGAATACACACCTGGAAGCCATGAAGCTTCTAATGTGCCTGTAATTGTGCACACAGCATATCCTGGTCTCAGTGTGTCTGTTCCATCTCTGAGACATGAACCATCAACAAAGATAATTTGGTAATTTTCTTCTAAAAGCATGTCTCTAATGTCAGGCCTCGGTTTTGTACACAGCTCAGTTACCTCAAGACAATCATGCTCAATATCTTCCTCCTTTTCAATTTCAATAGTGTCACTTGGAAGGAATGTTGTTGGGTTCAGCACCGTACATCTTTTTAATGTTACATTTGGAGCACCCAATATGCTTGTCTCATACCTTGACAGTCTTGCTCCCGTCAAATATTGTGTTTTCTTCCTTGTCACTAAAATCTAAACAGAGTGTGGTACCATTGCCGTCAAAGGGTATCCCATGACTACCCCTTCATATTGGGAATGACTTTGACCAACTGCAGCTACTGTGTGCAGACAACATGGTAAAGCCACTGCAACTGGGTCCAAGGTAGCTGAAAAATCAGATACTGGGTGATAAGCACCTTCATGGACCTGTGTCAAGACAGACAAAGAACAAGCATCACATTCATGAAAAAACAATGTGAAAGGCTTTGTGTAATCAGGCATTCCCAACGCTGGAGCTCTGCACAAACTCTCTCTCAATTCAGTGAATGCTTTCATCTGGTCCTCATCTAGGGTAATGGAATCTGCAACTTCCTTACGTGTCAATTGCTGTAAAGGTTTGGCAATTTCAGCAAAATTTGGAATCCACTGTCTACAGTACCCCACCATTCCCAGAAACATTCTGACATCTCTCTGTGAAGTCGGGGACTTCTCTGCAGAATCATAGTAGTCGTCTCCCTGGAAATTCTCCTTAATCCTTTCTCAATCTGGTGTCCCAAATATTTCCCTGACTTTTGGCAATACTGCAATTTCACAGGTGAGACTTTATGTCCAAACTCTCCCAAATTATTCAACAGGGCAATCAAGTCATGTTTACACTCGTCCCTTGTTCTGGATGCGATTAGTAAGTCATCAATGTACTACACAAGAGTCGATTGGCATGGCAATTCCAACAACTCTAGGTTCTTTTTCAGGATCTGATTAAACAGTGATGGTGACTCTGTATACCCTTGTGGAAGCCTACACCAGCTGTAGACTCTATCCAGGAATTTGAAACTAAAAAGAAACTGACTATCCTCATGAAGAGGCACAGAAAAGAAAGCTTGTGACAGATCTACCACTGTGAACCACTCGCATCGCAAGGGATTTGAAACAGTATCATTGCTGGATTGGGCACTATCGGACACCATTTAACCACCATGTCATTCACTTTTCGCAAGTCCTGTACAACTCGTACTTTCCTACATGGCTTTTTCAAACCCATTATCGGTGAATTACATGGGCTGCCCAGCACTTCTTTCAAAACTCCTTGTTTTAAAAAGTCTCCGATTATTTGGGCCACTTTCATCAAGACATCCTGTTCCATGTTATACTGTGGAAGCTGCGGGAACACTGCATTTGCCTTCAAAGTGATTTTAATCGCTTCCACCCCCTTAATCAGACCTACTTCCTTTCCTTTCAGATCCCAGACCTCTTCCTTCACAGTTCCCTGTAAATCTGCATGCAATTCTTTCACAGTGAACATTGGGAAAAATTAAATCAATGGGTATTCTTCATAGGCATTGTTAACCATCATTTCAGTTGCCTGCTCTTCTTTATCATCACTATTTGTCTGGACTTCTATCCCTGTGTCTGAACAGTTGATGTAACATTTTGTTTTACACAGTAAGTCTCTTCCCAATTGTGATATGAGACTTCAATCGCACACGACAAATCTATGCAATCCTTGGTAATTTCCAATTTCAACCTGCACTGGTTCCGTGATTGGATTGGTCAACTGTCTATTCTCCACACCCACAACTTGAACTGTCCTGCCTGAAAGAGGTAGATTTGGGACTTCTATGCTTCTTACTGTAAAATGCGTAGCTCGTGTATCCACCAAGAATGAAACTTTGTAACCCATCACTTTCCCCTTCACAAAAGGCCCTCTCTGATCTACTTCTAGGGAAGCGGCAAGCATACAGGCTCCTTCATCCGAACCGTCATTCATCCATTCTTCGTTTATTTCATCCTCACTGTAAAATGGAAACTGGTGCACTGTGTTATTATTACTGTCTTGTCTTTGACTTGTGACCTGCTGAGTAAGCATCACCTGGTGCTGCTCCATCAGAGCTTGAGGTATTTGCATCTGCTGTCTAGGTACCATGGGGACCTGCTGCTGAACTGGTTGTAATGGAGCAAATTGTGCATGCGGCATCTGCATTTGCTGCACCCGTAGGACATTCTGTCCTCGATTCTGAGCATTAGGAATAAATCCTTACTTTCTTGGGACTTTCACAGTTTGAAATGTACTGACGTCCCCTTGCTGAACCATACCATCCTGCGCCATCAACGGAGACTCCCGCTTCTAGTGTCCCACATTTCCACACAAATGACACAGTAACTTCTTTTTCATTAATTGCATGTAATTCTGAACAACCACAGTCCCTAAGTCCGGACCACGCATCATTTCCATTCCACGCCCTCTACCCCTCACTTGAGGTTGGAACATAACAGCTCTCTGTTGCAGCAGCATAGGGGGTACTATAGCTCCCTGCACTCCTGTTTGATCTGCCTTTATTTACATCACCATCGCTTTCTCTTTCAACTTTTTCTGTTTCAATTCAATGTTGTCACTACAGTATTTCGCATATTACAACACCTCATCAATCAGCTTTGCTTGCCAGCAAATTAAATGACTCTTAATCATCTGCCCTACCTCTGGTCTCAGACCTTGGACAAACCAGAAGACAAAATGCAACATATCTTTCAGCTCAATTGTTTCCTTACCACTGTATTCCTTGAATGCTTTCAACAATCTTTCATAGTAGGTATGTATTGACTCTTTAGACTCTTGGACCATTCTATCAATCCGCTGCCAATCAATATTTTTGGGAGGAATCCTGGTGTTTAGAAACTCAATCACCTTATAATATTTTTTCATTACCTCAGGTGAAGGTGCACCTGTTACTTTATCCCTTTCCGGTTCACTTGTTGCCCAGTCTACTGCTCTCTTACACTCAACCTACAAGTCTGCCGGCACCACTATTTCCAATAGCGTGTTCAAGTCTTCCCACAAACATTTGGAAAGCTTCACAAATCTCTCTGTCTGTTGATACCACTCAACTGACTTCTCTCTCAATTTTGGATAATCATTTGTAAATGACAATATATCACCCCTGTGCCATGGAACATGAACAAACTGCCCTCCTGGAATTTCTCTCATTGGAAGCATCTTGACTGATTCCCCCTTGTCAACACCTTCGGACCCTTCTTGTGGATCCCGTTTTCATTTATCTTTTTTCTTTGTCCATCTACTTTCCCACTTCTCTAATGCTCTCCAAATCTGTGCACTCTGCAGCAGCTCTCTCAAGTGTCCTTTCATTCCTGCTGATCTCATGTTTTCGAAATCCTTTGCCTCAAAATCTAATCTGTAGCTGTGTTTCAAATGTTTTGTTTCCTCAATGTCAATGTCATGTTTTTCTGCTAACTCTGCCAGCTTCTGATGTATTTTACTTACTTCTCTTGGGATCTTAGGGCATACGTACCTCAGCTCTTCTTCTGTGTAAGATTCTAATCGGTTCACACCCATTGTTCCCTCGACTAATTCGGTGGCTTCTATATTCAACCTTACATGATTTATCTGATCCTTGCCCTTTCATGCATTCTGAGGAGTGTTTAGACTGTCTCACCACTCACTTAATTGCTGAGCTGACAATCCCTGTAATGAAATGTTACTTGCATGTGGCACTGGTCGCTGTTGCACCACTGCACCTGAAGCTTGCGGTGTCAGAAGTCTGAAACTCTGACACGCATTCGGGCCATTTACTGCATCTGGAAGTGCTACAAGAAGACTAAGATCCATTAAATGTGTAGATTCATTAAAAGTTTGTCCTGCAGACGACATTAACTGCACAGGATCACTCACTCCCCTCCTTACGAGACTCTGTGACATTTCATTCTGCTCCCCTGCATCTGACTTCTTCTGTGCAAATAAGGGTACAGCTGGACCAACAGTAATCGGTAGCCATATTGCATCTGGAGCTGCCCTAACACCTGCCCCTTGCGGGACTGTTACCCCAATTGCCTGATTCATAACTTGTGTGATATCTGACTGCGTTCCTGTCAGTGGTGTAAACTTCAGTAGACCCTGTGCTTGAGCTGAAGGCAATAACATTGGTGTTGGATCTGTCTGAATAAGCATTGGCTTGGAAGCACCTACTCCCTTGGCACCATTATGTTCGAGACTGTCTCAAGATCTGGCACATCTGGATAGATTCTCTGCACCGAAGGTGGATGCATCTGCTCTTGAACTACAGTAGTAGTTCCTGCATTAGGTGTACTCTGTATTACCCCTGTTATTTGCCCGCCTTTTGACTGTACAGCTCCCTTCGGCTACCTGGGCTTGTGCCGGAGCAGCTGTAGGGGCAGTAGCGCTAGTGCTTGGACCTCCCAAATAGGTAATTAAAGGTGGAGGTCGATCTCTTAACAGCTGCGTAATGAGATCCTCAACATCAGAATCATCATCATCCACATAAGACTTTCTCTTTTTCTTTCTTTCCCTACTCTCATCCTCTTTAGCACTATCTTCCTTCTCTGCCTCATCTCCCTCCGTAATTGCAGGAAACAATTTGACATCCTGTAATGTCACTGCTCTCCATCTTTTTTGTTCCCAGACCCATCTAGCTTCAGCTAATGATTTTTCTACTTCCTTCATCCTCCTCTTGAACTTCATCTCTTGTTGCTGTCTGGCCACTAGCTCCCAAACAGCTAAGGCTTCAAACTGAGCTGGTCTCGGGAATGGCTTCATATCATACAATGAAATTTGCAGTTGATCCAAAATTCTCAAATTAAGCGTTCCATGCTCCGGAAACGCTAAAGACCCCTGTTTTTTTGTTAACTTACACCATTGCTTTAACCATAAACACGGGGCTACACCTCGCTCCTCCATCACAATATATGCCAGAGTATTCTCCGGCGGGGTCGGCTCCCCCACTGTTGCTTTAATATAAGTATCACCCTTCATCGCACTCATAAATGCCTTGAAAAACTTCATTTTGCCTGTGTAATTTACCTTTGATTCAATAATTAAATGACTTTTACTTCCAAGATTCCCTTTACCCGCTTACTCAACCAATTGCCTCTTACAGATGGCTGCCAATCCGCTCGCTGCTCTTCTCACTAACCAGGCAATCCCAGCGCAGCACTTTCTGATATCACACTCACACATAGCGGCTGACAAAGTCTTGCGGCCCGTCCTCCTTGACTCGATTCACACAACTAATACAAATTAATGCGAGCACTTACCAAAACCCAATAACTAAAACAAACCTGCTGGTTTACTACAGGAAGAGACACAATCGCTTCAGAGACCTTACGGATTTTCACAAATGGCTCTCTTGGCTCATATAGCTATTCCTCTTTCTCAGCCTCCCACATTTGCAAGCAAAATTCGACCCACAAATTTTACCCTCAACTGATCAATGGGTCTGTCCTGGTGCACATAGAACTCGCCAAATCTCAGACAAAATCCCTTTTACCCAATTATCACACACACCTACTTGTTGACCACGCCCGGTCAGCCTACTAAACCAGACAGATTACAACAATTTACTCCGGAGTCTTAGACCACGCAGGGTCCGTATATCACCAACAACCGCATGGATAATTTTTTAGCACAAAGCACCACACACATGTGAAGTTCAACGACTTTCCTACTCTCATACTACAGAGTACGCACACCCCTACTGACCGCAATCAAACTACTCAGACTCCCTACTATACCTCACATACCTCACAATCCACCTGCAGTTTGCTTAGGCCTGTGCAAGCGCAACTTACCACTTTTGCACTTTCACAAAACCCGCCGAGAACAGATACAACTTTACTAGCAGGATCCGGGATCTGGGAAAGTCATTTCTGGGCTTAAGGGGGCATCATCCTTGCTACAATTGCCATTTCAGAAAAACAAAATTCGAACCACATAAAATACGAATAACTAACCCTAACTTAAACTACCACCATAACCAGTAGTCACCACATAACCATCCCTCCAAGGAAACTAACCATCAAACTGCTACCAAAAACTGCTGGCGTGCCTGGTCCTTAGTAAGTAAACTTACAAGGGGAAGCGTATAGGTCGACGAATCTTTTGAATTGCATGGAGTATCTTAATCATGCATTGACTACTGAATCAATAATCAATATCAATAGAACAAGATAAAACATCTTAAGTAACCACAAGAAAACCACCCTAATCAGAAATAACTATCACTCATGGAAAAGGTTAACAACTTTTATTCTCTATTGATTACAATTCTAATCAAAGGTTAATTATATCTTTATCAATCAATCTTTATTAGTTCCTCAAAAGAAAACATTTTCTCCAAGGAAAACATGAGCAACAATGCAAATCATAAGTCAATGTATATCAGCATTAATGATGCAATTCAGCAAATTATTTTGTCAGTCATTTGTCACCGTCAACATCTTCCCTGTCAGCCTACCTAACCAAGATTGGCATCAGCATGTGGGTCTTCATGTGAAAACAATTTAGTGAAAACATTAATTTGGACAAATCTACCTAAAAGAAAGAAATTCTACAAAACAGCGCAGGTGGTACCTAGAAGAAAAGGCACAAAATTGTTGGTCACATTTTCATAGCTACCTATCCAGGATGGATCAGCAACAAGTCAGTCTTCGTCCTCAGGTCATCAATAGTCAGCTACAGATCAGGCTCACAGAGCATAAGCCCAATGTCAGCACCTCGGACAGCGTCTCCTGACATCATCAACTTTCTTCTCGCAGTTCTGGTTCCTCACCCCTTGTCATGACTTTTTATTAGGGCTCTTCAGTCCATCCCACTAATTGCTAATTGTTAAGTCTGTCAGAAGTTACGACTCTAACCTATAGTTTTTGTTTACCAAATCTTTCATTTTGCATATGTCTTGTATCCCATAAAACTGATTGGTCCTTCTTGCGATGAGAACATCATCCGGCTCTTCAGGTAACAAAATTGTTGCATCTATATCTTCAGTCAGTGCCTCTGTTGTTCAAGTCCTGGGAAAGTACATGTAGCCTACACTTCACATAATTGTATCAAAATGTCTTCATCATCTCCTGTCCATCGGTACATTGCAGAATATTCCAGCTAAGCCGTCTGATCTCTGAGCAGTTCAAAGTCTCTACTTCCAGTTACCGGTCCTTGCAAGGCATTCGAAGTCTCCACGTTATGATCAAGCGAGGCCCGGTGAAACAGGCCCTTTAGTCCGTCTAATTTAAAAATACGAATTAATATAAGTTATGCATTTCGTTATGACATATTAGTGCATTTTCTTAGACATTTTTCTATTATTTTGCATCTTTTAATACATATGGTGACCCCTCTCCGAGGGCACATTTTCAAATGCACACATTATTTTCTAAAACCAATTTCTCTATGCATATTTCTTATTAATAAACACATATAAGCCATTAGAAATTTCTTAATTAATATATCTGCTCTATCAGCCCCTTCCAGTGACTTGTGTTAGTCTTGTTGTTTTTTATACTACTGCAGGTCTAGGGGTGGGGACAAGCACACAACCATGGGACTCAGGTCAGCTTATACACTCTGCTCGTTTCCATGGCAACTGGACCATGGCTCACTTGAATCCTGGGGCAGAGCAATAACTGGTTCCATTGACTCTCAGTCACATCTATGCTCAAATACAAGTGTTTTATGGAACAAAAAGCAGTCTAAACCAATTGTCTAGCCAAGAAAGGGACACTGTTCAGCCCAAAGCTTTTGAAACAGTGAACGGGTCACTATAGGTCAAATCCTAGCATCGATGAAGTGCACTAAAGGCTTCAACCCTACTAATGTGTATGGCGCTGTGGCATGATGTCTGATTGCGTGTACCTGAACTAGTGTTGTGCGTAGCTTTTCCTGATGTCAAGAAATACATAAAGGGGGTTATTCTAACTTTGGAGGAGGTGTTAATCCGTCCCAAAAGTGACGGAAAAGTGACGGATTTACCACCAGCCGTATTACGAGTCCATTATATCCTATGGAACTCGTAATATGGCTGGTGGTATATCCGTCACTTTACCGTCACTTTTGGGACGGATTAACACTCCTCCAAAGTTAGAATAACCCCCAAAGTGTCCACAATTGTTTTTGATGATTCCATTAGTGAGTTCGATGTATTTTCTTTCCCTTGTCAACAAATACAAACCAGAGATGTAATTACACTCATGACATGGGATTTGAGTAAGAGATTAGGGTCACAGTATCTATTTCAATGTTTTTTTCTTTAGAGTGTCATGTGAGTGGGAAGTGGTGCTTCATAACACTTAATGGGTGAAAAAGAATCGAAGATATTCACAAAATGCTGTGGTGGTGTGGAAGGGACTGCTATGTACTAAGAAGGGTTATTGGTACTGCGTTTGTTTGCTACTAATAAACCCAAATTCAAAGTGTATGGTAGCTTTTGGGAACGTCTGTTAATTACTGGACTGCAGTATCGATCGCATCTGAAGGTGTTCAACAATGACATGTGATGAGTGATAAAAAGGCAACTATCGATACTGTACTGAAACAATTATGTACTGTGCCACTCAATGGGCAGAGTTGGGAGACCATCTGAGCAGCTAATTGTGTAGGAGGAAAGGGGAGTTCCCACGATATCCCTTCAGAAGAAGCTGCAGTAGGTCTCCTGATAGAGCACACGGTGCTCTCCCCTGCCCCCCACAAGAGGCAGTCAGCACATAATTAAATAGCAGAGCTCTGTGCAGCCGATGCAAGTGAAGCTTCAGCAGGGTCACCATTAGAAAACCACCTTTTCTAACGGGGCGATGTTGAGTGATTAACTTTAAACGATCAGTACCTGGCCTCTGGCATGGTGGTGTGTTTTTACAGATGCACACAAATCAGTGCTTAATTTGTAAATAAAAAGGTGCCGGTGCTCAAAGCCCTCCTCTCAAGCACGAGGCTGCTGTAATTAAATCTGCCAGCAGTGGATACTGAGGCAGCGTAATCCTGAAGCCATCTCCGGCCTCTTCAATCCATTTACGCCCCCCCCCCCTTCAGCTCATCCTGCAGCTTTCTACTTTCTCCCTTTATGACGCGTTTTCGTTTTTCCTTCTTCAGTCTTTTCCACAAGTCTATTGCTCACAGCAAATTCTTGAGGCATAAGAATAAGCCCCGGCCCTCATAAATAAGTGCCGGTGCTCAGCACCGGAAACAACAAGCACAAATTAAGCACTGACACAAATAATAACAGTGGGTCGAGTGCATTCAGTAGAACTACTGCCGTGATTTCTGTTTATGGTCAAGCACTAGGCCAGTTGCTTGTCGCACTTGTTTGTGCGTGTGCCAGCAGCGGTGCGCACCCTAAAATGATTATGCATTTATGTGTACAAATATTTTGTTCTGCAAAGATCCGACAACAAATCCAATTATAGTTAAAATATGAAAAATAGCGTCACTGATAAAAGGTATGAATGTCATTGGAAAGCATGAATATGTAGTTGTTCACACTGCTTGTACTTAAAAAAAAACACACCTTAGCTCTACAGAGACATTGCGGAGGAGCGTGTTAAGTTGGGGTATGTAAACGCCTCTTTCTACATAACATTTAATTGCGGCAAACAGCAAGCTTATCAGTGTGCACAGTTCTTGAAATGCTAAATGAGGCGTAGGTACGGTGTACGTCATCCCTTCTGCAAAGGGACCTAACCCCCACCGCCCTTCAATTTAAAAGCACTACGCGATACTTAAACATCAGCGATCCAAGCTTGTGGTCTACATCTGTTTGACAAATATTGTGCAGTGCTCCCAGGGGGAAATGGAACATCTAAACACATAAGCAAAACGTTTAACCCAATGCACAATGCCCTTATGTTTAAAAAGTTGCAATGTATATATATTGTATAGGTAGGTATACGTCTTGGTCGAAACTCCTCCCATAATACGTTGCCATAGTGACAAACATTTTCCATTTTATTTCACATTGGCTCTGTATGGATATATAAAAAGACATTGAATATCGTCATTTAAGCCTTTGTAAACTCCCAAGGTGCCGCATCAGTATGTTGGCCTATCATGGATATTAATTGTTTGCAAATGTCAGGGTTCTCCAACCCTATTGTAGTGAAAGCTACTTGTGATCACTGAAAATCATCTTGAGCTACTGAAGGCTTAGCAACCTGCGCATTCTTACCAGGAAGCAATCTGCTCTGTTATTTTTGTGGCTTTTTTTTCTCAGCCATATAGTGGAGTGATAGGCAGCCATACCTTTAAAAGCTGTACAAAAACTGAGTAGCAGGACTTGTTAGCATTGAATCGTGAAACGAAATATCCAAAGCAGGCAATCACTTCTGTAGTGAGTACTTTCTTACTCACTACAGAATCACAATTGTAAAATGGTGTATAAATACCCTCACTTAAATTTTGTTGAACGTTGAATAACTTATTGCTTCAAATTGCTCCTTATACAGTCACCAGCCACACACCCCTAAGCACACTACGTTTTCTAGTGGCATTACGATTTTATAATAAGATCGAACTCTGTTGCCAGCTTTTTATCTGCTTTAAAAAAAGTGAATTGTTTCTGCCACATCTTTGCTTTTAAAACTACTACGTCAGTGTAAGTGGGTGTTTTTTAATAACCGTTTTCAAAAAAGTCTACTCATGATACATTTGGAATTTGCAGTATGGTTGCACTATTTGGTATTACTCAAGGACATTGCCAGGTGATATATGCTTCTGTGGATGAACAGTAGATCCTCTCACAACTTCTTTTAAAATAGCCAAGCTAGGATTTAAACATGGGATCACTAGAATTGAAATACTCGTTCTTTAAACTCCTTTATTTTCACTTGATCCACATTCAAGTTCACCTGAAGCCACTGATCTCAACATAGGTCTCTTGTTCAATCTTCTTTAGATGAATGTCTTAGGAGTGGTTATCAAAAAGTAAGTGGAAATGCATCCAAAAAGTGAGCAAAGCTTTACCCTAAAAAGTCATTCACTTATCAACGGGAGAATTTGGTTAATAGTGAAAGGACAATAATAAGTAGCAGTAGCAAACACATGGTCACCATTTTGAGCATGGCTGATTAGTCATTTAAGGAAACAACATTCAAAGGTATGTCACTGAAATACTACATATTTCCACTACACGACTTCAAACCCCACCACACAATTCCACACCACACAATTTGATAACACACAGTTCCAATCTAACACATCTCTCCCTTGTGCTTCCATCAACCCTGTTAACTCTCCCCACACACACCCACTGCCCCTTTCATCTCTCCCTCACACTGACACTACCGCCTCATATCGCAATCCCACTGCCCCCCTCATTCTTCCCTTAAACTCCCTATCTCATTTATATACTGCCTTCTCATAAATACTAAGCACAGTTTCCTTTCCGTGCCTTTTCAAAGATTCTGTCCCTCAAGTCCACATTCTCCTCCTCCCCTTAGGGTGTCTTCTTTGTACACAGGTCCTCCCTCTTTGTGCATCTGTGGCCTGCTCTCCCCTTCTTTCTCTCTTTTTCACACACTCTTTCTGTTCCTCTGTCTCAAGTTCATTCACCACTTCCTGCACAAATCACCTTTCCCTCTTTATCTTCCTTTCTATCTATTTTGTGTAACTCTCATCCCTATCTATTCACCATGCCACATAATTCCACCACACAAATACACTTCACAGCACATAATTCCACCCCACATGATTCCACAACTAACAATTCCAATACAACCTACATAAGTCCACTACACAACAAATACATCCAATAAACTCCAAACCAAAACATATAGGTAAAAGACTTTGGCCCTCTTTATGACATTGGTGGAGAGTGATAAAGTGGTGGAAATACTGCCAACAGGCTGGTGGTAATTACTGCCAAATTATGACCATGGCTATGAAAACTCCCATAGACAGCCAATGTACCACACCAACCGCCAGGGTGTTAGCACCACTCACCACGGGGGTAGCTGTCAACAGCCAGGCAGAAGAAAAAGTTCTGCCCAATACATCATGACCCAGAAAACCGCCACAATTTCCGGGGCGGTACCAACGCCATCAAAAGGCTGGCTGAAACAGAACACAGAAGACCCAAGACTCACCATCAGACATACAGGGAAGAACAACGCCGCCATGGAACCGGAACTTCATGTCTTCCCGATGCTCATCTACGCCATGCTCCACCTGGAACACTAACACCGAAGATCACGATGATGAGTACAGCTGCCTAGCACACAAGGGAGGGAGGGAGGAGAATGAGAGTGACACACACATGCATGACACACACCTGAAACACACACACCATACACATAACCAGCTGCAGATGAAAAACAATGGCACACGACACACGGTATAAAGAATGCAAGGACAACAAGAATGCAGTAACGAGAATGTATTGATTGTGAACAGCTACCAAATGAACCAATTGTATGAAAAACAGATGGGTACAAATGTACTCAAAGGGCTAAAGCCCAGTCCAAAGTACTAAGAGCCCACACGGCCACAGGGCACAGTCCAAGGCCCGACTAGAGTCCTTACTTCATCTAGATAGAACTCTGCAGGGGCATTAGTTTAAAAGTGGGCAGACACCTCAGTGGAGAGTGTGGGGGCCGGGGGGTACCTCAGCAAAATATGGAAATAAGCCCATTTCTCTGTGCTATGGAATGCAAGGCCACAGTCTCTGGAGTAGGTGACTTTCCCACTGGTTCTGGAGGGGGCTCCATGCCCATTACTCTGTGCTGGGGAGTGCAAGGCCACAGTCTCTGGAGTAGACGACTTTCCCACTGGTTCTGGAGGGGGCTCCATGCCCATTTCTCTGTGCTGGGGAGTGCAAGGCCAAAGTCTCTGGAGTGGGTGACTTTCCCACTGGTTCTGGAGGGGGCTCCATGCCCATTTCTCTGTGCTGGGGAGTGCAGGGTCACAGTATCTCAGGTGTGGAACATTCCCACTGCCTCTGGAGGGGGCCCCTTGTACAACAGTCCCTGGAGTGTGGCCTACATGGCTTCTGCCGGTGGTGAGGGCTGCACTTTGTCATCTGGAGGTGAGGGCTGCACTGTGTCAGCAGGTGAAGGTGCCTCTTGAGCAGCCTCTGCAGGAGGTGAGATCTGCACTGTTTCAGCAGGTGAAGGTGCCTCTTGAGCAGCCTCTGCAGGACGAGTAGGCTGCACTTCCTCAGGTGGCGGTGAGGGCCCCGTGACCACTGGTGGTGGTGGTGTCACCCTGACAGCCTCCGCTGGAGTCAAGGGCTTCTTCCCCTTCATTGCAGGAGGTGTTGGATCCTTACCCTTCCTGGCAGGGGTGGATGGCTTCTTCCTCTTCATGGCAGGATATGCGGGCTCCTTAGCCTTCTTGGCAGAAGTCAAGGGCTTCTTCCCCTTCATGGCAGGAGGTGTGGGATCCTTAACTTTCCTGGCTGGTGGAGTGGGATCCTTCACTGACTTACCACCACGACTAGGTGGTGCCACCACTGTTTGCGTAATCTGTTTGGCTGAGGTGCTGGGCTGGGTCATTGGGACCCTGCTCTTATGGGCAGGATCGGGGGAGGGAAGAGGTCAAGTTGGGCAAGGAAAAGCTTCTTAGGGATGGTTGGGCAGGGTGAGGGATGGCAGTGAAGGTTGAGGGAGTGGTTGTTGGAGGTGTATGTCTGCTGGACCTGGGTGCAGGTGCATGGGCAGTGTGCTGATGTGAGGTGGATGGCTGTTGGGTGTGTGAGTGCTTGCATTTGTGTCCTTTAGGAGGGGGGACAGACAGGGTGGGAGAGGACACAGAGGATGCATGCAAGGATGTTGTGGAGGTGTCTGCTAGTGAGGTGTGTGTGCTGTGGTGATGCTGGTAATGGATGTTGATGCAGTGCATGCAGGTGTGAGTGTCGATGTGACTGTGAGAGAGATGGAGGAGGAGGGGGAGACAATGGAGGCAGTGGATGTGGTTGTGTCTGCAACTGTCTGGTGTTTGCATGAGTGCTTGTGGGATGAAGTGTGGTGCCTGTGTTTCACTGTGCCACCCTTGTATGTTGTCTTGTGTGCATGCTCGTCTGTATGTGTGCATGGGATGGGTTTGGTTTGAGGATACTGGGACTGGGAAGTGGTAGTTGGAGGGGGATGGAAGGAACTGGGACAATGGCTGCCATCAGAGAGGAGGCCAGAGCCTGACTCGATCTCTGTTGGGTTGCCAGTCCACCATGGATGCCCTCCAGGAATGCATTACATTGCTGCATCTGGGATGCCAGCCCCTGGATGGCATTCACAATGGTTGACTGCGCTACAGAGATGGATCTCAGGAGGTCAATAGCCTCCTCACTCAGGGCATCAGGGCTCACTGGGGCAGGGCCTGAGGTGCCTGAGGCAAAGGAGATGCCCACCCTCCTGGGTGAGCGGGCATGGGCAACTCATTGAGGGGCTACTGGCAGGGTGATGCTGGTATGGGGGCTGGTGGCTGTACCTGCAGCTGAGATGGTCACAGAGGTGTCCGCCACACCAGGGAGCTTCCATCGGAGGAGGTATCTGAGTCTGTGTTGTTGCCTCCTGTCTCCGCTGTGGTGCTCCCCTTGCCCTCCGACCCACTGGTTCCCTCGACGTCAGTGGACTCTGCCTCCAGGGTCCTGTGGGATGCAGCTCCCTCTATCACCGGTGCCCCTGTGCCTCCTCCAGATGATGCTAATGCACACATGGACAGGATGACAGAAAAAAACGGGGGGGGAGAGAGAGAAAGGAAACACTGGGTCAATTACTGCACCAACACCACAGGTGGCATACACAGCACTGTCACACACATGGATCAGGATTGAGCAATATACATTGCACTGCCAGTGATTTAGCTAGATGCCACGGCAAGATGAGTGCCACACACCGCCAGCTGCATCCCTTTGGTTACCCACAAATCCCTGACTGACATGGAATGCTAATAAGCTAGGTTACCTGCATTTGCCATTCTCCCATTACCCTGGAGCTGGATCACGCTGCAATGTCTGACCTGGCATTAAGGGGCACCCATTAACTCACACCCACCACCCGGATCCCAAGCCACCTACCAATTATTTCAGTGATGCTCACTGTACTTACCCCCTTGTGGCTGCTGTGATGCCCTCAAGTGCCTATCCAGCTCTGGGACGGCCACCTCCAGTATGGAGACAATGAGCGGGGTCAGATTCTGACATGCACCCCTTCCTCGTTGGGAGGCCATCCCCAGCTGAGCCTCTGCGGTCTTCCATGCCCAGCTTCTCAGGTCCTCCCACCGTTTCCAACAGTAGGTGTTCTGCCTGCCATAGACCCCCAGGGTCCATACGCCCCTGGCGATGGCACGCCATAATCACTTCTTTTGATGGGCGCTGACCTACAGAGGTAATGCAAACAGGAGGACACCATTACACATACAATCCAACCTGTCACACAAATGGCCCACCAGTCCTGTTTCCAAATCTATTGGCACACACATCCCCCAGCGCACACCATGTACACCCCCACAAGACATCGCCCCCGATGACACGATGCTTCAACACACATATCCATGTATCCTTTCCAAATGCATTGTGTCCAAGGTGTACTTACCTATTGGTCTGGAGGCCCATACAGCAGTCCGTACTGGTGTAGGACCCCATCCACCAATCGCTCCAACTACTCCGCAGTGAAGGCAGGGGCCCTTTCCCCGGTCACACGGGCCATGGTAGATCCCAGACACAGTTCACAGCAACACATGCAGTGTAGGTGTTCTCCTGTTGAAGGTCAGTAAACAAGCGCTGATCCCCATTGGCCACTGTACTCCATAGAGCCCTATATGATCCAATGAGGAATTGCACAGCAGTGCAAGACTGCCTTCCGCCATGACACCCAACATCGGCTGTGTTACCTTACTTTCACCTGTCCCTACATTCAGGACATGTGGTCGCCATTTCATGGTGGTGGACAACGATCATATCAACTTTAACTGCGTCACAGCCTAGATAAGCACATCCCTTGCCATTCCCACTGTCCCATCACAAAAATGCACTATGTACACGCAGGTTGTGGTTCCATTGTTCAAATTGTGACAGCCTACTCACTCTTGTGTCCATTTGATACCTACCGCTGCAGATGAATAGGAGGAGGAGACAAACCCCGTGTACAGACCCCATTGCGGACTTGGCTACACTGGAGGACTGGCACATTATACTCATCTATAGATTGGACATTACAACAATCACAGAGCTGTGTGCCCAATTGGAGCCTGACCTGATATCTGCTATCCGTGGTCCCACTGGGATCACCCCTCTTGTGCAAGTGCTATCAGTGCTCAATTTCCTGGCAATTGGTTCTTTCCAAGTTACAGTGGGCTTGGCAGCAGGAATGTAACAGCCAATGTTCTCAATCGTGCTGGCAAGAGTTTTGTCTGCCCTAGTGAAATACATGTGCAGCTACACAGCTTTACCCCAGGGGGAAGATTTGGCCACTGTGAAGGCCGGATTCTATGGAATGGGACAAATCCCCAATATTGTTGGAGCAATTGACAGGACACACATTGTTTTCGTCCCCCCTGCCAGAATGAACATGTGTGTTCAGGAATCAGAAGAGTTTCCACTCACTGAATGTGCAAATGGTGCGCCTTTTTCCTGAGGAATAGCAGCATCCCAAATGTGATGGCCCAACTACAGAGTCACAGGGTGTGGCTAACAGGTGAGCCATGGTCCCCACCCATTGTATGTTAGTGTATGCCTTCAGATGTCATCCCCATAGCATTGGGTGAGGCTAAATGTTGTCCCTCAATACTTGCAGGTGACCCTGGCTACCCAAACCTATCGTGGCTGCTGACCCCTGTGAGGAATGCCAGGACAGGGGCTGAGGAATGTTATAATGAGGCACATGGCCGAACCAGAAGGATAATCGAGAAGACCTTCGGGCTCCGGAAGGCCAGGTTCAGGTGCCTCCATCTGACAGGTGGAGCCCTGCGCTACTCACCCGGGAAGGTTTGCCAGATAGTAGTGGCATGCTGAATGTTGCACAACCTGGCTTTCAGACGGCATGTACCTTTTCTGCAGGAGGAGGAGACTGTGGTAGCAGTCGACCCTGTGGACAGTGAGGATGAGGACAGCCGAACATCAGTTATACGTCAATACTTCCAATGACATACAGGTGAGACAGTGCAACTGACCATTCCTCTGACTATTGATGATGGCATTAACTTCCATTACATCTCAACTTACTGTCACCTATGGCTTGTCATTTTACAGATGTTGGTGAGATAACAACTGTGTACTGATGTGATGACTACAGACAGCTACAGGTCATCATTTCTATGCTCTCACAGTGTCCAGATCATTTGCACTAGATGTGACTGTTTCCATAAATGCACATTTTCAACACATAAAATACTAGTGGTCAAGTTGTGTTCAAGGGTGTTTATTGTAGTGCTATAAAATTGAGGGAAAAGTGCAATGGAATGGGGTGATGGTGGAGGAAGGCCCAGGGTATTGTTCCAATCTGTTTGTAGCACAGGTCCAGTGTCCAAGGGGCCATAGGAAGGGGAGTAAAGGCAGCTCAAAGTGACAGTGTGGGACAATCAGGAGAGGCTAATTTCGTGGCCGTGGTCTTGGCAAGTGTCTCTGGCTTCTGTCTGGGTTGCAGGGAACATTTACGGGGTGGTTCACCTTCTGCACGGGCAGGGGTGCTTGTGACCTGTAGGTCCTGTGGCAGGGCCTCCTGACCACTAGCTGCAGCAGAAGTGAAGGACTGGTCAGTGGACTGGCTAGTGGTAGGGGCCCATTGGTGTGCTGTTGCTTCCCTCATGATGTTGGCCATGTCTGCCAGCACCCCTGCTATGGAGATCAAACTGGTGTTGATGGCCTCATACTGTTCCTCCTGCAGCCGCCTGTTCTCCTGCACGTTCTCAAGGATCTGGCCCATCGTGTCCTGGGACTGTTGGTAGGCTCCCAGGATCTCAGTGAGTGCCTCCTGGACAGTCGGTTCCCTGGGCCTGTCCTTCCCTTGGTGCACAGCGGTCCTCCCAGTGTCCCTGTTGCCTTGTGCCTCTGTCTCCTGAACGGTGTGCCCACTGCCACTGACCGCAGGTCCCTGATTGTCTTGGGGATGAGGTATGGACTGGGGTCCCTGTACACATGGCACACTGCTGATTGATGTGTCCTGGGGACAAAGGTGTGGGTACGCTGGGTGGGTGCTGTTGTGTTGTATCCTGATAGGGGAGGCTCTGTGATGGACTGTGAGTGGGCTTGGGTGACCGACTGTCCAGTGGTCCCTGATGGGCCAGGTTTTTGGTCCAGATCCTGAAATCCAGAGTTACTGTCATCACTGGGGGTATCTTCTGTTGGGGGACTGGATAGTCATGGCACCTCTTCTCCGCTGGGACTGGCTGGGGCACCTGTGGGTATGTAAGTGATGTGTTATGTTTCATGTCTGTGATGTATTGTGCATCCCTGGCTTCCCCTCTATCGTTGCTGTTGCCCTGCCACCTTTGTTTGTGTATGGTGATGTATTATGTGATTGTTAATCTCCCTATGCTGTGCATGCTTTACTGATTGCTGTCCATGCAGGGCTGGGAGGGCTGTCCATGCATTAGTATGGAATGCAGGATTTGGCATTGGGGTTAGTCATATGTGTAGGTGCAGTGTGTGGGATGGAGTGGAGTGATGGGAGGGAGGGTGAGGGGTGTGATGGCATGCAGGTATGAGGGTGATAAGTAGTAAATATTGACTTACCAGTGTCCAGCCCTCTGGCTACTCCAGCGAGTCCTTCAGGATGCAGTAATGCTAAGACTTGCTCCTCCCATGCTGTGAGCTGTTGGGGAGGAGGTGTGGGTTCACTGCCAGTCCTCTGTATGGTGAGCTGGTGCCTTGCTGCCACGGAACGTACCTTCCCCCGTAGGTTGTTCCACCTCTTCCTGATGTCATCCCTTGTTCTTGGATGTTGTCCACGGCGTTCACCCTATCCACGATTCTCCGCCATAGCTCTATCTTCCTGGCAATAGATATTTGCTGTACCTGTGCTCCAAACAGCTGTGGCCCTACCCCGACTATTTCCTCCACCATGACCCTTAACTCCTCATCAGTGAAACGGGGGTGCCTTAGTAGGGACATGGGTGTAGTGTGGTGTGTGTTGGTGAGAGTGTGTTAAATAATGTGGTGAGGTGTGTGATGGGAGGGAGGGTGAGGGATGTATGGGTGTATGTGGTGTGTGTGTCTAGTTGTCTCTGTGCTGTTTGTGTCAATCTCCTGGCAGTAATTGTTGTTCGTAAAGATTTGTGGGTAATGTGGGTGGGTGTTTTATGGTGCTGTGGTGGGTGGGTGTGGTGTGTGTACAAGTGTCAGGTGTGTGTTTTTAATATTGCCCAATGTAGTGTTGTTTTGTTTGTGGGTGTCCATTCTGAGCATGGCGGTGTGTACCGCCAATGGTTTATCGCCATTGATTGTCCGCTGTGTTGATTCATGGGTCATGATGTGGTGGGCATTGTTTTGTTGGCGTAATGGTATGGGTGTTGGTACCGCCACTTTAGCACTGATCTTTGGGGTAGCGGATTTGTGTATCTGGCTGTATTCTGTCAGATTGGTGTGTGTGTGTCATGATATGTAGAACGGATATTCACCATCGCAGCTGTATGTTGGCGTCATCGTGGGGGTAAGCGGGATTTACCGCCAATGTCATAATGAGGGCCTTTGTCATTTACAATGCCAATAGCTCTAACTCTCCCAAATGCAAGATCTATTGTATTGCAAATGCTTGTCACACTGTCTGGGCACTGGTTGCACCTCATTAGTATCAGTTTGGCACCCAAATATAGCAATAAGCAACCGAAAGATGCCCAGTCAGACTTTCCAAAGAACCTTTCAATGCGAGGCAACATCTCACTGTGTTTTCAGTAACATTTGAACCACTTGAGGTAAGAACAATTTTTGTTGAAATCTTCAGATTATCCAGCAGATGATGGATTATGTGGCAAATCAATAATTATGTGAAAAAAGCTGTAGCCACACAATCACATATTTTTAGTGTCCCTGGCAATAGATCATGCATCAGAAACTCCAGAAACAAAAGGTCAGGCAAAGCGGCACACTCCTACAAAGTTTGAGTGAAGGAAAAGAATAGTGCTTTATAAGAGCTCACCAGGGATCACGTGCCTCAGATATGATTAAGCTAGGACCTGTCACCCGCCAGTGTGCTGATTCCTCCACCAATCCTTGGCCTGCAAGGGTTGAGCTGAAGTTACTACTTTATTTTCAGGCATCATAGCTCAGAAATAGAGAAACAAGCATTGCTCATTGCTTCAAGGCTCTGCTACTTGAAAGCCAGAAAAATTGAACATAATATGGCCTCTGGTGTCACATGGAAAAAGACCCAGTCTAGTTCCTAATCCTATCTACCATTCTGTACTGATTGGATAGAAAAAGAGCAAGCGTCCTCTATTTCTAGTTTGTTCTAAATGCCATGAAAACTCACCGAATTGTTCATAACCAATTTGACAACTATACCATGCAAGATTAACATGTGTGCTTTTTTCAATTACACCCAGGAGTATCTCACAATAATAAAGTATGTAATTAGTGCCTAATTTGAACCAGGGTTGCAGGTGGGGCCCGCGGCTCTCCTTTTTGGGGACTGGTACTTATTTTGCCTCAACAGACTTGGACCCATAGCAGAGACAGAGAAACACATAAGGAGGAGGATGACAGAAAAACAGTGGCATAAAGAGAAAACAGAGATGAACAATAATGTGCAAGAGTGAGTTAAATGGGGAGGGAGTGCCTGGTGGTTGCTGAAAGAGGCATGAGGCCGAATCAAAACTAGACAGCCTTGGCATTTGGCACTCCTAACATTCGATTAGTGTCGACCACGGGCTTCTAAGCAAAACATTTGCCACTGGCTCTTATTCTTTTACATATGAACACTGTATGTAACACATATCAAAAGCTAAACTTGCAGCTTGCAGAGAGCCTTATGCAATGTTCTCTCTATCTAAGTGTTTTGTGTGAGATGTCCTCATCAGCATTTGTGTGTCTATTCCATTTTAGCGGTGTTCTTGCGTCTTTGAATGAAATATCTGTAGCCAGTATAAGTATACTTAACTTGCAGTGTTTAGTCATATTGTTATACACACACAATTAGTATGATTTCCAATTCCTCAAAAGAGCATTCGTTATGTTCTTACCTCCGTGCTCTCCTTTCTGTTGGAATTACACTGTGTTCCTGTGACCGAGTATACTGCTGTCAAGTGAGCTGCTTCCTTCTATGGTAATGAATACTTGAAAGATATCGAAATTGACAGAAACAAGACAGCCACCTTTATAAATAGTACAAGACAAGTGCTTATCCTCTCCTGTTTATTGAACACTCCATTAGAGATGTCCTGTTCTCCTTCCATTCAACAAGTCATGTTCTACGTGTGTGCAAAATGCTGATTTATTTTGTTATATACCTTATAAACCAAATCCTGTACCCCTCAGTATACATGCCACCTAGCACTACATAGCAAACTAAAGCAACATTGTCGAAAAACGTTCTCATAACAATAACAACCAACCACATTGACCCACACACCACCTATATGCTTCAGAGGTTGTCACCTTCTTCATATTGTTCTTGCTCCTATGAACTGTTGATATTTTCCTATTTAACAAGCCACGTGTTCATCTCACGCACTTGAGCTGGTTACCATCTTAACATTCACCCCAAATCAATTAACTTTAAACACTGATAGAAATCCTGATGATGACCCTGGATGATCAGCTATTAAGCAACATCCATGTTTGTAAAATCAAACTCACAGTGACAAAACACAACATAGGATCATCCAAATTCCTATTTAGGTTATGCTAACATAGTGTCAACCTCCCACTCGTGTCGTATGAGGTTTAGTCATAGTTCAAAATTGGCTCAGGAGCTAAGTGTGCAAGACATTCCTTGTGTGTGCATATGTGCTCTCATGCGTGTGTGTGTGTGTATATCTGAACATGTTACTTAGGACACGCATTGTGCCAGCAACACAGACTGCACCCAAACCTGGGCCATTACAGCACCTGAACGTTTTTGGCTCAGGATACATAAGAGGGTGCCTCCATTTACAACATACCTCCTTGGGTGACAACAGTGTGACACTCTTTTGATGGAGAGTTATGTTTTTTAAATAGTCTGATAACTTACATAAAGGTCTGATATATAAAAGCAATTCCTTCCCTTGCCAACTTGCAGATTATCTGACATATGTTTGAAACCTAAGCAGCGAGTAACCAACTTTCCATTGAAAGATTAATGAACAACAATCCTGTGGTATTGAGCTTGTTCTCCTAAGTTAGGACCTGACGGTCCTCTTTTCAACAGATGGATATCAGGTCAACATGTCTGAGAAATGGTCATCTAAACCTTAACAGTTCACACCAATTTATCAATATAAACGTTCCTACGTGTGTTCACAATGCACATGACACCCGAGTTCCAGGATATGCTTTGACTTTTAAAATGCAGTCAACGTTTTGTTCTTAAAAAATATGTTTCTTAAATAGGGGTCATCCACATTGTTCCTTTATTATAGAGGGTTAATTTTATGACAAAGAAGCTACTCTCATTACTCTCTTGGAAGCTTTACTCTGTGTCACCATCACCCTATATCTCTATCAATCTGTCTTCTATCTCCAGTCTGACTCTTTCCAAATCCATTCTATTACTATGATCTCCAAAATAACCCTTCCTAGCCTAGACACTCCCCTCCTTTACCCCTCCTGGCTCACCCCAAACCTAAGTTTTCTATTATGATCTCCCAAGCAACCCTACTAAATTCTCCCTCATTTATCTCTCCTTTGACTCATCCAAAACCCATTTTTACTACTATGATCTCCCTAAGCCCTTTCAACAGACTCTTCCCTCCTCCATCTCACCTTTACTCATCCCAAACCTCATCCTACTACTATGATCTCCCAATTAATACATCTGGATTCTTCCATCCTCTATCCCTCCATTATTCTATTCAATCCAACTGACTCACATGTCCTCTGCTCAACTTAAATTATACCTCCCTATACTAATATTGTACTCATATTTCCCTATACTAATCCACCACAATCTTTTTTAGTTCCAAAGTAGCGTGCTTTCTCAGAAAAGCACTTCCACGCCTAATCAGTGGTAGTAAGTGCCATATAAATACAATTACAATTACACTTACAGTAATCTCTGCATTAAAAAATCCCTTCACTTCTTTCCTGGCTTAACGCTCATTACAAGTTTAGTTTTCTACTACCCTTTCCACATCCTGTGAGAAAGAAGGAGATAGTCACCTGACCATTTCCTTTGTCTGGTAAATGTAGTAAAACAGTATCACCATATATCCCTTTCTTCTGCACCATTATTGGGAACGGAAGACTAAGACAATCTCTGGGAATCCCACCAAGGCTACCCATGGTGGCCCAATTTTCATGAGTTTCTTAATGGTGCAGCCAGTGGGTTTTCTGTTTTATTTGTAGTGGGAAATGCCACTGAAATGATGGCCTTGCCTGTAAAGTCCAAAAGTCATCAGTGCAAAATGCCTCTATGCTCTGCATAGCTTATGGTTTGTCACCATACTTTTTAGTAATGAGCAGGCTCAGTGGGCACTTAAACATTGAGATTAGACCTTGATGCAGACACCCCAGGGAGGCATTAAAATGGCTATCACCCCTTCCCATGCTCCAAAACAACTTAGTTTTCTTGGGCACTTTAAAAATAGCAATATTAAAGCAATACTATTCTCTGAGCCTGCATAATGGATGTCAACGCCATAAATTAGGATCTTAATGGTGTTATTTAGAAAAGTAACGTACAATTGTGTGTAATTTGCATGTGTAATTTACTCATACACTTTTGAGTAACTGTACTGTTTTTGGCTATTCACAAACTGTAAAGTTACTCAAAAGTGTAGAGTACCCCTGAAAAGGTGGTGGAGCAAAACTTACACTAGTAAGCCAAAAAAGAAACAGCAGTAAGTCTGCAACATGGCCAACTGCTGGCACTGCAACATCCTCCCATAGAAAATAATAAAGGTAATGAATTAAAGTAAATTCCCATAGGAAATATTGTTAAATTAAATCACACTATTTAACATAGTTAAAAATCTAAATGAATATAATTGAATGTTTCAAAACACTAAATAAAAACATTTATTTATATATAAAATATTAAGAACCATTTTAATTTAATGTGAATGAAATATTACTTTTTAATGAAAATATAATTAAATTACTTTTAGTTATTGTATACATGACTTTTAATAATTATTAATGCATAATACATGAAATATGATTCAAAATTAAGTTAATAGTGCTCTAGCATTTTTTATTATTCTGCATTTGAAGTAAATGTGTACAACCAATTTATAATTAATATTTAACCTAAATTATGTTTGCTAACTTTTTTCAAGTTTAATTACGTTTTTCAGTTTTTCCTATACTTTGCCATACAGAGATCTCCTGCCTGACTGTGCAGTCTCTCTGTAGTAAAGAATAGGGAAATGTAAAATAGTGTTTTGAACATGACACAAATTAAATACAAAAAATTGTATGTTACATATTATTGTAACTTCATTTTATACATTTATTTTAAATGTAGAAATTAAGAACAAATGCCGCAACACTATCAACATCATTTCGAATTAAATCTTTAATTAATTTAAACACATACATTAAACTAAAATATTTTTTCTAAAGTTTACATAAAAAAACAAGGCCCACCTAAAGTGAAAAAAATATTGTGCATCAATAATTATCAAAAGTGATTTATAGAATTAATCATGTGTAGTTAAATAATATTTTATTACAATTTAATATTACAATAATTTTTAAGTTTATACATTTTTTAAACATATTTTATGATCAAATAATAAATATATTTCATTTTTATTTTTTTCTCTTTTGTGAGCGGGGTCATGTCCCGTCCTAAAACAACTCTCCATAACCCACCTCCTTACTCCTTCCTAATCCCTTCCCATTTAGTATTAAGTATGGTACTTCTTCCAGTGACTCCCCATGGTCTCTCCCACGTTTACTACATAGAAGTAAAACGTGTGAGGGTCTCCTTGTAGGAAAGATAGGATATGTGGAGGTAGAGATTTACACTTGTAGGTTTGTGAATAGCATTTCGTATTACTTTAGTAGTACTATGTAAGTATTACAAAACGTACTACAAAATGCAGCTGTTGAATGGGCCTCATCCTGTTTAAATGAACAATGAGACTACCCAAGTGAAAGATTTACAATATTTTACTGCTAAATAAGGATTGCGAAGTTTAATGAAAGATACTGAAATTCTTCTACTACAATGCCATGAGGTGTTAATGCAGACACACACCCATGAAAGTTAAGTGCTGTTTATTTGTGTGCTACTGCGGTTTGCATTTGTGCCTTAAAATTCGTGTGTGTCTGTTATAAATTTTCCACTTTAGAACTTACTGGACGAAGTATTATGGTGAAATAAAATAAAAAACGCAGCCAGCCTTAAAAAATTAGTTTTACGGAACTTTGTGACCCACAAAAGTATGTGAATGTGTGTACAGAGAGCAAGAATTTTAATAGTTTGCATAAGAGAAATAAAATACATAACTTATGTTTCGACCCTGGTGGAATGTCAGCTGTAGAGCAGAAAAAGGAAACAGAATCATGGCTTTGGCAAGCCCTATAATTCCCAGTGCGCCTTAATGGTTTATTTTATGATGAACTGTTTTGTTTCTAAGCAATATCTGTGTGATAAGAATTGTGTGCGAGAAAAACAGAAAAACTTAATAAACCACTCGATTCTACAGCACAGTTCTGTGACCCAGTTTACGAACCACGCTCTAGGCAGGGCCACTGGAATTATGCGGTTGGGGAACACCAAATTATGCAGCAGTGTTGATTAAATTATGCGGCAAGAGTAGGCAAATTATACAGCATGATGCAGCACATTTTTTGATAGTACTGATTCATTATTTTGCGTTTTTTACACATGGTAACACTGTCTGAGCAACGATTTCACATCAATAGGATCAGTTTAACAACTAAATACAGAAATAAGCAAATAAAAGATGACTAGTTAACCCCTGTGGAGGGCCTTCCACTGCTTGCGAACTCGTTGCTGTATTTTTAGTAAGATTTGATCATTTTGAGCTAAACATTTTTTTTTAAAACTGCATATTATGCTACAGATAGATTATGTGGCAAATGTGGCAAATCTATAATTATGCAAAAAAAAAAGCCACAGGCGCAGCGAATCACAAAATTCCAGTAGCCCTGACTGTAGGGCTACTCAAAGATCTGCCGCAGGAATCTGTGACGAGCACTCCTGCATGCATCAGTCTCATTCGGCCGAGAAACGTCTGTTTCAGAACTATGAGGTATCGAGTACATTTCCTAATTCGGATAAATTTCCAATTACGTGGTTGCGTTTCAGAAAATGTAATTAAATTTAAAAAATGCGGGCCTCTGCGCCTTGCGCGCGCACACCTCTTTTCGTGATAAACGTGTACAGCTGTTTATTCATGAGAGTAAAAACCAGGCAGTTCTCGCAATAGAAAATATGTAGGTACATAAATAAATATAGACCGGGGTCGGGCTAGGTCATGCGTCTGTGTTTTAGGTCTGGAAAATAGCAGCTCAAGCGGCAAACATCGAATGTTTCAAATATGCCAAATAGTTCTCATGTTTCCTGGAGGGATAAAACTGGGACTACTGCAGTGAACTAAAACACCTCTTTATCTTCACCAATTAAAATAAATCCTATTTTCTTAATCTATTCAAGCGACGGCTGCTTTAGATCAATCGTTTCACATGATATTTGCTGCAGTGAGTGGGTGCCTGTGTGTGTGTTAAGAGCCTTGTCGGCTTCCCTTCCTGCGGGTGCACCATGCAGCGAGCTACTGCAGACGCTCCCACTGCTGTTTATTTACTATAGAGGCCTGGCATACGTGATGACTAGCCAGAAGTGGAATGACAATATTTCCGACCGCATCAGTTTCACGTGCTTAAGTTCTGCCACAAAAGAGATACACATTTCTCCTTCCAAAGGTAATTCTCCCACAGCCATGGTCCTAGATTGTAAAGAGCACCGGTGCTACAGGGAGAGCCACTGTGCAGTTTACACGCATTGGAAATATAAAGCAAATAGAAACACATCAAGATGCTCGTGATTTTGCACCTGACTATGGTGATGGAGGTTATGTATAAAAAACGTCTCAAGGCTAAGTCTGTCTGCATAGAAATTGTACTTTTAGAGCAAAAATATTTGTTGCGATGCAAAGTTTAGGCCCATTTGACTTTGTACATATATCCATTTTCTCATGACAGGGTAGGTACCTTAAATACCAGATAATGGATTCAAATTTAGTATTTGCAGGTCAAATAAGTTTGAAGGTTACAGCCTTACTGATATTTTAGAAATGTTTTGAAACATACTTCCATGGTATTACCTCTAGATATCGAATCAACAATATCAATAGGACAAAATATGGCGAACAGAAAATTGAAAATAAAATATCGACTGGCAAGTCTATCTTTTCTTAACCTAACTCAATATATATGCACCTACACTGTACATATAACTTCAGGGAATGGACATGTATAGTTAGGAATAGTAAACTGTATTCCCTATATGCATTAACTTTCCATATTTTGTCCAACAAAATTCTGTGATCAATCTTATTATGCCACAATATTATTGGTGTCAATTTTCAGTAGTACCATCTACTTACACATACAATTTTGTCTCCTGTCCTAAGTATACACTAATTGAGTTACAAAGTCTGATATTCTGTTGTTTCCTAACAAGCAAGCGCAAGGACTGTACAAGAAATGAGGTGTGACTGGGACCACTGGAATTATGCGGCAATGGACAGCCAAAATATGCAGCATGGTAGACTGAATTTTGTGGCAAGAAAATATAACTTTTTTGACATAATGCAAATCATTTGTTGTTAGTATTACTTCATTATTTTGTCATTTTTACACCTGTTAACACTGTCTGGTGATCTATTGTGCTATTACCAATTTAAAACCCTAATATAGGAATAAGCCATGAAAAGGTGACCAGTCAACCTTTCCATAGGACCTTCCATTGCGCCGCCACACATGTTGCTACATTTTTAGAAACTTTTGAAACATTTGCGCTAGGAACAAATTATTTTAAAAAATCTGCTGATTATGGAGCAGGTGATGGACTATATGGCAAATGTGGCAAATTTATAATTAAACGAAAAATGAATCATCTGCACAAGTGCATAATACCAGTGGCCCTGGGTGCGGCTTGTTGATGTACTGAGGACAATTATTAGCCAAGCTGACTGTTTATTTTGCCTCCTATTAGGATAAAGACATCTGTTATGGAGAACGGGAGAACTGGCAATGCTGCTGCACGTTACGTCACTGGAACATGTTCCTTGTAAAAGCCAGAACACACAAGCCGTTCTCTTTTGGGTACTTCAGATCTCCGGTTTAAATGCGCTGCCCCACTCCTGTAGCACAGACCTGGAATGGGAAACCACAGCAACAACGAATCCTGTGTCATCGATGATTCCTTCAAGTACAACCTCTACGGGGCTGTGTACAGTGTGGTCTTCATCCTGGGTCTGATCACAAACTGTGCCTCCCTGTTCGTCTTCTGCCGCCGGATGAAAATGCGTAATGAAACTGCAATTTTCATGACCAATCTTGCCATATCGGATTTGCTCTTTGTTTTCACACTACCTTTCAAAATTTTCTACAACTTTAACAGACATTGGCCCTTTGGAGATGGGCTTTGTAAATTTTCAGGCACAGCATTCCTGACGAACATCTATGGCAGCATGCTCTTCCTCACATGCATCAGCGTTGATCGCTTCCTGGCGATTGTCTATCCCTTCAGATCCCGCACCATCAGGACCCGAAAGAATTCAGCCATTGTCTGTGCAGGCGTTTGGGTGCTGGTGCTGAGTGGTGGCATTTCAGCTGCTTTGTTCTCCACAACAAATGTTTCCGATACAAGCACAACCTGCTTTGAAGGCTTTTCTAAGACCATTTGGAAGACATACCTATCTAAGATCACAATATTTATTGAGATAGTTGGCTTTCTAATTCCTCTACTACTGAACTTAACTTGTTCTTCATTGGTTCTCCGAACTCTGCGGAAACCTGCCACACTCTGCCAGATTGGAACCAACAAGGAAAAAGTGTTGAAAATGATCATTGTGCATGTGGCCATATTTATTGTGTGTTTTGTGCCATACAACTCCGTATTGTTCTTGTATGCGCTTGTTCGCTCTCAGGCTATTGCTAACTGTTCAGTGGAGCGATTTGCTAGGACCCTATACCCTATCACCCTGTGCATTGCAACTCTGAACTGCTGTTTTGATCCTTTTGTCTATTATTTCACCTCAGAAACGTTTCAAAAGTCTTTCAAGGTGAACAATCCGATAAAACTTGACTCTCTTTTCAAGACCGATGCCCCCCTAACAGTCAAGAATATAATACCAACTATACAGGAGGAGCTAAGTGAGCACACCATCACAAATGGGGGAGAACTTATGGCAGAGTCCAATTTCTAACACTGTCCTTTGACTACTACATTCTTTCTCTAAATGCTGCGGGCTAGAAGGGGGTGTATCTAGCAAGTAAACAATGATATCACTTTTGAGCAATGGGGAACAAGCAAGCTAATTGAATGCTTTTTAGCAGTTCATGACATGAGTAATGCATCAAATGTAAAACATCTGCTGTCTGACTGCAACACGGGGCACGCTTTCTGTATGGTTTTCAATTGTGTTTATATTCTTTAAAAGATATAGTTGACACAGTATTGCCATCATCACACTTGTTCCCTTTGTGTGCTAACTTTAAATTGCTTGTGTTGAAGAGCACTGCTCACCTTGGCTTGTTTCATGATAATGTTCTCTGTGTTTACTAGCTACAACAGTGACGCCTGAAGCCTTTCTCCAATTCCTAGGGTTGTTGAGTGTATACATTCTAAGATTAAGGCATAATTGAGGCAGATGAGTTGGTCCGGGAAGGAAAACGTACAGCAATTACACAGGCATCAAGGAAATTGGACCTGGGAATGCATGTCAGCCGTTAATATAAAATGATGTATCATTTACAACTAAATGTAATAACTGGAAATCGACACATGGTTTCAGCCTCTGACAAACAACAGATTCTTGATGAAAGTATAGAAGTTCCTTGCTCCACTGTGGCATATGTAAGATGCATACTCACATATTCCCAACAACAGGGAACAATTTGATACTGCTTCTAGGATTTTGGGAAATAGAAGGAAACACTGGTAAATCTTAGCTTATCCCGAAACATGGTTTAATTTATAGGACACCATACACAACATTTGCCAATTTGTGCAGTAATATTTTATTTTAAGGGCTTGCTTTTGACATTTTTCACTTCTCGAAATTAATAGTCGAAGCTTCAAAGAACAGAAAACTACATTTTTTCGAGTGCAGCCTTACTGACACTTTATTAAATGTCTCGTAATGTGTGCATACACCAGTGCCACTCTTTGTATGTCAGAGAAGACAAACTCCAGAGGTTTATGCACCTTTCTTCCCTTCAGATCACTAGGGTTTGATGTTCCTAGACACAGTATTGCCTATGTAGCTGTCTATGTAGAAAGGGACATGATAAGCTGATTATTGTGTCCATTTGTTCAGTTTTGATTGTGATCCATATAAATTTTGCATATCTTGCATCATTCCAGCAATAAGCATTTGCACTGTAGAGGTAGGGCACATGCAATATAGTTTTCGATTGTGTGGTGCGTATTTTCATTTTTTTTTAAGGTCATGTAGATCTTTTTGGTGGGCAACACAAGAGAGCATCCGGTAGCCATTGTCACTGGGCTAACAGCCTTTATCTAAAGGTAATCAACTAGGTTGGATACAATAAGAAATCATAGTAGGAATTACAACATTAATAAAGTGAACAATTGTTTATTGGAAAGTCTAGGACAATGTAGAGTAGGCCCTTGAGTTTGTCAGAACCACTTCAATTCTTTGAGATGTTAAAATATTGCTAGTATCAACAATGTCTCTTCTTTAAAGACAGTAGGTCAGATTGCAATCCCCATGTGGGCTGTATAAGTGAAAAGGAGAAACTCTTGGGTTTTTTATAAGCAAGAGAAGATGGCACTGCGCCTTCTCATATTTTTCTACTTGTTTAAAAAATGCAGACACAACAGGTTTGACCTCTATTTAGTCATAAAACTGATTCCAATCAGCAAGGAAAATCAGAGTGTATTATCATTGTGATTCTAACCCCAGACCAGTGAGCTATTCTTTTCTTGATTACAAAGTGGGATTTTAGGATCCACATTTGTTATGGAAATAACCGGAAGTTTATCATGCGAAGCGTGTTTACAAATAACACAGATTCTTCATAATAAAATGTAAGATTTGATTGCAGATAAGAACCATCTTTTCTGTCGGAGTCTCTGACTCGATATAAAGAGCAAATTCTCAATCTATAGTATACTGGATTTGTTGTGTAGAATATAGCAACGTTTCATTATGTCAAAGAGATTTACAATTGCAAACACATTGCAAACATTGGTCTACAGAAAGTGCTCCAATGAATTTCTCCATTTTCAGTCTGGTATTCTATGGAAGATATACATGAATAAACATGAAACAAAGATCAAGGAAGAGCATTTAAGAGGAACGAGGAAAGAAGAAATAACGGGTGATGAGATCAGAGAGGCCAGTATGATTATGCTAGAGAAACCAGAACGTATCTGGAAGGCACATGTAGAAGAAAGGAATTCTACATGAGAATTGTAGAATGGGGAGGAGGTGTGAGATGTAGGAGGGAGTGAGCCATCAGGAGAAAAGAAGGAGAAGGGTAAATAGAAAGACCATTCAAAACATGTGAAATGGGAAAGATGCAAATCCCTAAGAGGGCAAGATGGAGACATATGGTGCGGCTGAGTAAGTTAAAGAAACGTTGAAGGGAAAGTATGGAAACCAAGTAACATTGGAATATTGGAATAAAAGTGAAAGCTAAAGGCTATCAAGAAATACAAGGGACCAAAGGGATGGATAGAGCTCTGTGCCACGACAGATCCGTTTTGACAAATATAGCATCATAAGAGATGCAACATCTCATGTGAAAGGTGCAAAGAAAATAAATGGTCTTGAAATGTGGAGTACAGAACAAAAAGGAGAGAGATAGAATGGAAAGTTAAAGACATGCAGCACAACAATACAAACAAAAATAATTGAGAAGAAGTATTTTATTCACACAGAAAACATAACAAAGTCCGATTTAAGTTAATCACATTAAATGTATAATTGTATTTACTAATGTTTTAGCTGGCATTGGATTTGTTTATTAATCTCTTCTTTATTCATTGTTGTCCACTAATGTATATACCTGGCAGAATGCAGTAACCCAATTCCCAAAGAAATGAGGCATAGTTGTATATTTTTATTTTGTGGTAGTAATATTGAAGCTATAAGCAGCATTGCGGTTGGCGACTATTTGATTCCAGTGTCTGTCCTATTAAAGGGTCCATTACATATCGCCTTACCTTACATTTAGTACCTTACATATTTATGGACAGCACCATTTTTAAAATTGGTTATTTAAAGACGAGGGTCCGTATTTATACTTTTTTTGCGCCGCATTTGCGTCGTTTTTTGACGCAAAAACGGCGCAAACTTGCAAAATGCCATTGTATTTTGTAGGTGTGCGCCGTTTTTCGTCAAAAAGCGGCGCAAATGCGGCGCTAAAAAAAAATATAAATACGGGCCGAGGTACCTCGTCTCACCGCAAACAAGCCAGACGACGTGACAGCCGCCTAATGGAAAGCGTGTGAACTTGGGAACTGCAGTAGACAACGCCCACTGCGGCCTTCTAGTGCTTGATAGTTATTGCCAACAATATATTCACGACTCTACCGCTTTAACATCCATTACATTCTCCTTGACCAGTGACCTACAATAGAATGTGCTATTAGGTACACAATGTAGGGATGGAAATTCACTATTATTTGACAAAATCTCTATAACTCGCAACAACATCTGCTTGATCTCAAATGAAAAAGAACACGACCAAAGCCTTCGCTCCCTCATGAATGGTGCAGCCAGCTGCTGAAGGTTTAGGCTTAAGTGACAGAATGTGTAACTGGAATCCCTGAGTCACTGCGGGAGGGCAGAGGTGGAAGGCCGCCTAGTGCTAGAACCCAGGGCAGTGGAGGGGAGAAAGGGGAGGGATACGCTATACTTTAAGGTCATGGCCCTCACATTCCTGGTAGCGTTTGATGAATATTCCTTCAGTGTGAATTCAAAAACAGTATTTTATAATGCATCTGGGCTCTTCTCCAGGAGCATGAAAAAACATTACGACAAATGCAGTCTGCACATGTGGCATGTGCGTGAGCTAGCTAGTGAATTAGGAAGTGTGGGAACAAAAGGTGGATGCAGAATATCAATGGTGTGAATCACAAATAATACTAACAAGGGCACTGGCGCTAGAAGTCTAAAACTAAAGTCCAAGCAACTTATTACAACTCCTCCAGGAATCCCAATTGCACCCTAATCGGAGTTGTGTGGTAATAGCTGCAATCGCTGGTTGTAACCTGCTAAAACTCACTAGGTCAACCCTGATGCAATCATGGGGTAAAAAAACTGCATGATCTTGCACGTATACACGAGGAAAAGGTGAACCCGAGCGTTGTCTCCCATGCTAAGGTGCAGAACTTGAAAAGATGCGGCAAAAGGGCTCCTGATCCATGGGGAGCCCTGCAGGAACAGTAGCTTTGTGGGTGCAATATTACTGCAGTACTTTACCGTGGGAACAGTAGTGAGACCACAAATCAACTCTCTGCATGTAGAACAAATGGCCAAATATTCTGGGATTTCCCCACCCCTGGAGTTATGGGTATGGGTACTGGTCTCTTATAAGGGTCCACTAAAAAAGGGGAAATTATTGGGGGAGTCAGCAATTCCAGGTTTGACTAACCAGGTTATTCCTCTTTTTGTCCCTTAATTTTACCTATTTGTTCCTAGTGAAAATAAGGAGATGGAGCTAAGTGACCACTAATGAGAGACAAATAGTTACTAACATATGCATATCGACAAAAAGGATCAGTGAGTGGTTAAGACCAGCAAGAAGAAAGGGTTGGCGACAGAGGCTCCCATTATTAGAAACAGCAGCTAAATTACCTGCCATCATTCCTAATGGTAATCATCATTACTCCAGATAGTTGGTTTACTGCATTCTGTATGTAAACATGGTTGTAAGTTATTATTGACCTGCATGCAACTACAAACTGTCAGTCGCAGACCGCGCAAGAGCGGAGCACTGTTTGCCATGATGTGAAGGTGTATATCATGCTGTCACAAGATGCATTATTAGTCCCCTCCTTACCATTTAACACTGTGCTTAAGCACAATAGGTACATTGAATCATGAATGTGCACACAAAGAAGGTTCAGCAAAAGAACCATGAACATGGCATTACAGCTTGCAAACGCTCCTGTGTGTAGTGCTCCCAAATGTTACATCATATGAAATGCCAGTTTTGCATTTAGCAGTGCTGTAGACACAAATTAGGATGTCCTAAACTGTTCTCTCTTTTTTAACCCACAGTTCGCTTGATATGAGGAAGTGCCTCATATGGGGTTGTGTGAATTGCATGCCCTCTTAGGACATTTGCACATGCTAGCCACCTCCTTAGCATAAAAGTGTGCAGTGGTATCATCATCGCACAATCAACAACTTGTTATTGGGAGTTTAGGGTCAACGTCCTGATGAAAGTCATTTGACCTTGTTTGGCACTAGAATACGGCTGAAAATGTAGCCTTTACAAATGGCAGTGTCCTATTGATTACTTCTAGGGCTTATTTTTTTGTTTTTTAATCTTGCCACAAGACACCAACATAAATAGTTCCGCCAAGTGTCCTTGTGGGTCATTTTATTTTGCAATCCACTCTCCCCTTCACAAAAGAGATCCCCTGTGATTCAAGGTTGAGCCCACCCAGATGCTGCCTGTATCTGGGTGAGGACTCAAGTATGAAGCATGCCACTGGAGCTTCCAGTGAGTGACTGTCCTGTCAACAAAAAGGGGAAATCTCTAGTGTAGATCGCGAACGAGAGACATCTTACACTGGTTTTAGTGAGTCCTCTCCTGATTTATATTTACATAACATTATGTAGCCTCTGCACAGCACCAGTCGTCTGCGATAGACTTCTCAAAAACAGTTGTGTTCTGCATGAAAAGGTCTTATATCCTGCACTTTAAATCGCCAGCTAGCACAAGGAGTGTATTATTGTTTTCTCTAATATAATGAGGAACCAAAACCGTTACTGTCCTTTAATCCGCGCTGAATGTGAATGTTTGTGTTGTGCGAATTGTTGCATGTTGTTTATGTTTCACGTCAGTGTGAGACCAGTACAAGAGCTGACTTACAACAAGCTGGATTTCAGGGTCATAAAAGACTGGATTTCAGAGCATGAAAGAATGTGATAAGATGCACGGCTCGCTCCAGCTGCTTCAGTATGTTAAAGGGCTCAACAGCTGTGGAAAATGCTTCAGGCATCAGTCAGTGCTAAGTGCACTGGCAGAGAAGGAAAAAGTGAAGTTCTTTGACCTGGGCTGCCATCAGCTGTCTTGTTTCATCCCCAGCGCCATCCCTGAACCGTATGAGACCAGGCATCTGCCCTTGCAAGTGTCTTCTGCAGTGAAAACGTCCAGTGCATTTGGTTGGCGAAACATTTTACCCACGCTGCACTTTGTTACCGTAAAACATTCTGTGTTCAAATGCTGCTCCTACCGCAGTAACACCAAAACCATGCTTTGCACAATGTGCCATTTTTTCTGAACAATGTTGCACATGGCAAGGGAATAATTGTAGCATTTCAGGGAATCAGGCTTTATTAGGGTAGAAGAATTGCCCTTTAAGAGGACATTCACACAATTGATAGTGCTAAACTTTGAAAAGGACATCACTCTGTGCAAAATACAGGTACAGTGCTCTGCATGCACATTTAGGTCGTTCATTGTATGGTTTGTAGTCCTGCATTTTGTGAAGTAAGATGCAGAAATGGGTATTTTCCATCTCATTTGCAAATATTTGTGAAGTGCCCCGTTATATTACTGTATTTAGTGCCCATTTAATAGAATGAACACAGAGGGAAGCAAAAGCCTTATGATATTTTTCGTATGTCCTTATATTCATTCGCTGGAAGGCAGCACACCTACTGACTTAGCACTGTAGAAATACACTTGTGATAGAAGTCCAGGAGATTTAGACCATGGGTCTCCAACCTTTTCTATAATGAGAACTATCTTTGTTCAATGAAAATCATCCAGAACTACTAATATTATTAGAGTTGTAATAGGGAATTTGTCAGATAGGGTACCAGTGGCCACCGAATGCAAGATTACCACTGGATGAGTCAGGTAAAAAAACATTTTATCAATTTGAAATGCATGTAAATGGGTAATAATCTTGAATCTGGAATCCAGGTTTTTCAATTTGTTATATATATATATTAATTCAATTAACAATAACTTCCAGTTCAGGAGGCAGGGCTACTCACAGGAGAGCTATTTACAGTAAGCTGCTGATCTACTAGTAGCTCATGAGCTACTTGGAGAAGCTTGATTTTGACACAGACTATAAGGAGAGTAGCCCTGATCATGACTTAGAAACACTATTTACAATTAACATTGGGAACTATTCCTATTTTAAGTCCTTGTCTGAGTCAAAGTTCTCCCCTCATGAAACCTACTTTAAAGACAGACACTTAATCACTTGCACAACATTACCTAACTGTTAATACTCCAATGGAGTGGAGTGATCATTCTCCAAGAAGAATGGGCTACCATACATATTTCAGCCACCTTTTGCTGGGGTTGGGATAGTTTAATGTAAAATAAACGTGTATGACATCCATGTAAGCGTGGGAGAGGGCATTAAAGCAAGGGTTATGGTCTGTGAAACTCAGTAGATGACACGTGCTTGCAGAATTTCCTTTTTTATCTTCTCTTTCTACAGAAAGTACAGACTGACATATTTTGCTGGCATTAGCCCTCAACCGAATTTATTTGGTGAGCAAATTTCCCCCAAAATATGCTTCTGTATTTTCCAGGAAATGTTTGACTTTTGCCAAAGATACAAACATTTTTTCAGGTTCAGTTTACGATAATTACTACTTCATTAAATATGCAAAGCAGTTAAAAAATTAAAAGGTTTGTAAAAATTAATGAATAATCTAAAATTTGGTTATTTGGAAAAAGGGAACATTATGCAAATGCAGAAAAAAGGCAAGCCTTTCTTTTGGATGAAAACAGTTCTATAAATTGTATGTAGCAATCACTACCTACAGAGCAAAGAAATGGTTATGGTTGGCTTCTTTGTCAGCTGAGACAAATAGGTTATAGGTCTGCCAAAGTTCCTTCAGGCAATTGATGGCTGTCTTCATGTGTTCTTTGGTGCTAAGTAAGAACTTGTATTGACAACTCACAAGCAGAAAGTTGATGAGTAGTCTAATAAAAAGAACATTGTGCAGCAGATGGAGGTATGGATACTTCCCTTTGACATTGGTTAAATGGGGGAGGAAGAACCATAGCGCTACACTAGGCCAACCCATCCACTGTTAAAACCCATGTCATGGTAGATGTCCAAACAAAGGGCCTAATTACGAGTGTGGTGGTCCTCAGACCATCACACTCTATTTGGCGGTTGGACCGCTGCGGTTGTGGTGGTCCGACTGCCACATTACGAGGTTGGTGGGCAGCCCCACTAAACTACTGCCATCTCCGCCAAGTTTGGAGATCCCAACAGGATGATGGCGGTGCAGGTTGGAATCAGCCAGGGCAGTGCTGAACTCAGTGTTGGCCTGCTGATTACCATCTAGTTCTCTGCCAACCTTTTCATGGTGGTTTCACCACCATGAAAAGGCTGGCAGAGAACAGGTGCAGGAGGTCACAGGGGGCCCCTCCACCGCCCAAGCTTGTGGCATGGACAGTGCAGGGGTCCCCCTCCGCAGCTCACTCGTAATATGCACTTTTTTCTCTGTGCAGGCAGTGCACATTACAAGGGTGCTGGTGCCTCCCCACCAGCTCCTAATCGACAATGGTGCTGCCACTTTCCTGCTGGGCTCACCAGCGAAAACCTTGATTTCCACCGGTCAGCCAAGAAGGAAAGTCTTAATGGGGCCGGCGAGGAGGTAGCCAGCATGGTGGCAACCCCCTCATCAGGAGTTTGACAGATGGATATTCCGTCCGACAAACTTATAATCGGGCCCAAAATTCCTCCATTATTTGACTTACAAAACATTGCTGCAAGAGCATTATGGTCTTTGTTTACTAAAGTTTTGCACAAGTGCTCACATGATGCAACAAGACACAAAAGACAGCTTGAATTCCTTACACATTGGAAAGGCTCCTGTGTGGAGCACTAAAGTGTGTTAAGTCCTTCAAGCACATGCAGAGCCCAAATGAGGGCTTTTGTAAGCAAAACATGTAAAAACCATAGAGGAAGTCACCCTCCAAAAGCAGATTTTGTCAGTTGACTGGGCCCTTGTACAGAATTGCACAATATAAGCATCACAGCATCACACACTGATTCTTTTGGGGTTCTAATGCATACAGTTTTCTTCCCTATGGCTTATTATATGTTCTATATCTTAATGCATACAGTTTTCTTCCCTATGGCTTCTTATATGTTCTATATATACAATGAATCCATTGCTACTGGCAAACTTAAGTTATGAAACTGAGGAACAGAAGATAAAAAAATAATTTCTAAACTACTGCCTTTTTTATGTATGCAAAATGATTTAATTTTATTTTTATATTAATATTGCATTAATAAATAGCACCACTAAACACTTAATTGTTGTCTTTATTTGTAAAAGTTAAACATTCATAGGGTAAACTATAATCATTTTGCAATAATTCAGTCGATTGTGACCGTGGTTGGAAGAACTTGTGGTTTGCAATTAGCATAATAAATATTTTAAACAGGAAGCACTGACCACTGTCTAGCCTTCACCAGCAAATATTAAAAAGGCAGAGAGCACTGTAAGTGATTGGATAACATCCAGTATACGGGGACACAAACCTACTATGATGTGAGTATAATGACTGCCTTTTACTGTGTGAACTGCCTGCCAGTGTTTCTACTTTTCTAATAACAGTTATATTTGACGAGAAACAGTTGGCTGTTTTTCCAACATTAAACTAAATGCAGTCAAAATTGCCAAGAGGTTTATGAATTACCTGTAATTTTTCTAGTACAGTTAATGCTAAAGTTCAGGCCTGTGGATATGACACATTAAGTCGATTTTTTATTCATTTCTTCTTGACAAAACATTTCTGCTCATGAACTCTCTCAGTACTAAAACTTAACCCCTTAGCTGATGGGCCTTTCACCCCCCTGTGCTGAACCCTTTTTTGGCTATTTGGGATAGTTCGCACTTAAGGCTCCATAACTTTTTTCCACATAAGCTATCCAAACCAAATTTGCGCCCTGTTTCCCAAACATCGTGGGGATTCTAAAGATACCCAGGATTTATGGAATCCCATGGTGGGGACCAAGAAATTAGGTAAAATGCAGCTAAAATTAGTTTTTTTGGGGGGGGGAAAGTGCTGCAGAAGAAATCATCTGTTTTTTTCCCTGCAAATGGCATCAACAAAGGGTTTGTGATACTGAAATCACCATCTTCCCAGCTTTCAGGAACAGGCAGACTTGAATCAGAAAACCAAATTTTCCAACACAGTTATGGCATTTTACAGGAACATACTCCATTTCTACAATTTTGTGTGCTTTCACCCTCCTTCCAGTTAGTGACAGAAATGAGTGTGAAACCCATTAGGGATCCAGGACAGCTAAACATTTCTAAAAAGTAGATACAATTCTAAATTCAGCAAGTGGTCATTTGCCTAGATCCTTCAAGGTTTTCCTACAGAAAGTAACTGTTGAAATTAAAAGAAAATTGAAATTGAGTTGAAAAATACGGCCACTTCTGTCAAAGTTTTCATCTGTAACTTTTTCCAGCTATGGCATATTTTCAACAGAAATATACCTTCAAACCTGCTGAATACTTTTGGCTGTGGAGATAAATAGGGCTTCTAGGTTCACAAAGAACTGCAGCTATCAATGGGTTTTCATTGTGTAAGGGGTATACAGCAAATAATTTGGTAAAATATAAAGAGTGAAAAATAGGTATCAAGGAAACCTCTACATTCCAAAATAGGCAAAAGATATGGAGTTTAGAAGCAGTGGTTATTTGCACATCTCTGAATTTGGGGGTCCCATTACTAGCATGTATATTAGAGGGCCTTTCTCAAAATGTCTTCTTTCTTACACACACCGTCTTACACATGGAAGGTGAAAATGCAGAGGACAATTGGTAATATCGCTTGTTCTGCTATTCTGTGTTCCCCCAAGTCTTCCGATGAAAATGGTACCTCACTTGTGGGGGTAGACCTACTGCCCTCAATAGGAAACTACCCAAAACCCAATGTGGACACATCACATTTCCCCATTGAAAAAGCCTAACTGTGGATTTTGAGCTCTAGCTCAGCCGGCACCTAGGGAAATCTAGCAATCCTGTACATTTTTAAAAACTAGGGAAATCCAGAATGGGGTGACTTATGGGGCTCTCACCATGTTCTGTCACCCAGAATCGTTTGCAAATCTCAAAATGTGGCTAAAAAAACACTTTTTCCGCACAATCCTGTGGTTGAAAGTTCTGTAATCTGAGGGGAGCCACAAATTTACTTCCATCCAGCATTTCCCCAGACTCCCTGATAAAATGTTACCTCACTTGTGTGGGTAGGCCCAGTGCACGCGACAGGGAAGGTCCCTAAACTTATCGTGGCGATAAAGATAACTACGGTGAGTGCACTAATTAGTCCTGGGATCTGGAAACATCTAGGGAAACCTATTAAACCCAGACATTTCTGAAAAGTAGACATCAACCTATCAAACCCAGACATTTCTGAAAAGTAGACATCAAGGGAGTCCAGGGAGGTATTGCTTGTGAGGATTCCCCAAAGTTTTTTTCTCCAGAAGGCCCTCCAAAGATAAAATATTGAATAAATGCACTATTTTTCCTTCCATTTCTGTGACGTTAACTAAAGGAATATGCAGGGATCCACAAACTGCTTACCACCCAGCGTTCCCCAACGTGTCCCGATGGATCACACAGTGGTCAATGGTAGTTCTTACATGTGGGCTACTGTTGACCCCGGGGTGATCCTTTTCTGACACAGGAAGTAGGCACAGGCACACAAGTGAGGTTGCGTTTTTATCAGGACAAGTGGGGAAACGCTAGGTGGTAGGAATTTCTATAGTTTCGTATGTTTGAAATGTGAGCCTAACTATAACATCCCTGTACTCATTGATTTTTCAGTGAATTCTTTCATCATTATTCAACACCACCATGCACAACCTGCGGCCAGGCCTTGAGGCCAACCTCTTATAAGCACCCAACCTTGCACCATACACCACCTTCGCCCATGGGGAGTGGAGGTTACCCAGCAAGATCTGGCCTGCAGCTAGACACCCTTACCACCCAATCCCATGCTGTGCACAGCCCTTTGGCCTTGCGTTGCGGAAGTTGGACGCAGCCTCTCTGGGTGTCAGAATAGATGTGAGAGGATGTATCTGGGGTGAGAGTGGCCGTGAGAGTGTCTGTCTGGTTGTGAGAGTGCGTACATCAGTGTTTTAGTGGGTGCGTCAGTGTGTGCGCAGGTTTGTGAGTGGGTCCATGAGGCTGTCAGTGGGTCTGTGAATGGGTGTGTGAGAGTCTGAGTGGGTCTGTGAATGGGGGCGTAACTCTCTGAGTGGAGCTGTGAGTGGATACGTGAGGGTCTGACTGGGGCTGTGAGTGGGTGCACAAGGCTCTGGATGGGTCTGTGAGTGGGAGAAATAGATTGTACGAGAGAGAAAGTGAAAGGGAGAGAGATAGCAAGTTTTTTAGGCTTTGATGTATGATATACTAAGAATGAAATATTTCTGCACAAAATTAAAAATAAAAATGTATTTGTTATTTAAAAAGAGTAAGATCACATTTCAGCATAAGCCTTAAACATTTTGACTTAAGAAAAAAAAAATAGGAAAGCAAGTCCACCTGGACTCAAACCCTGAATGCTCAGTGTGAAGGTTTGTGACTTTCACACTCAGTTATTCAATTTTGTTTGGTCATTTGTTTAGCCCATTGTTTAGTCCGTCATGAGCTATATGGGACCACGGGGGATCCTTCTAAGGCTCCCTTGCGGTCTCTGCATGTTCTTTATTTTATTGTATAACAAGCCCTTTACAGACTACCTGGGACCATGGGTGAAGTCTCAAGGCCTCCTCAGCGGTCCCTAACTATACATTTAATTGTGTTTTATAACAAGCCTTTTATGGGCTATTTGGGACCTGAGGACCAACCTTAAGGCTTCCCCTGCAGTTCCATTACTTCAGCAACAATAGAGCTGCTTCAGGGATCAGCTCTGTGGTTGCTGAAGCAAACCTGTCATCTCTGTTCTCTGCACACATCCCTGCTTGCAGGGAACAGACGAAAAGTCTGTTTTTTGACAACGGGACCTGTTTGACAGGTCCTGCTTTCAAAAACCGCACTGTTTGTTGTGGCTTTTCCGCAGCTTCAAAACACAGCAAACAGCTATGTCCTGGTGGTGGGCACATCAGGACATAGCAGGAGCCGGCAGGTTGGCAGTTCCCAAGGCCATCTGTGGCTCCACGAGGGGGGCCACGCAGCTCTCCTCCAATGCGTTAGAGGCCACAGGGAGGTGGCGAACACGAGGGCTTGGGCGTCCCAATGGGGCCCCCTTTCTTTTTGTAACTAGTTGCCCCAGAGAGGGGGTGATCTCCGGGGCAGTGGGGGACACGCAGCCCTGCATTATAGTTATTAATAGCCCTGGGGAGGAGGTGGTGCCTGGAGCAGCAGGGAGCATGCACCCCACATAAGTATTAAGATCCCCGGGGCGGTGGTGGTCCACGGGCAGGCGTGAGGAACTTGCCCCACCCACATATTATTTATAGCCCCGACGAGGTGGTCTTCCGCGGGGGGCTCGCGACCCCCTACATAGTATTTATAAGCTCCAGGGAGGTGGCGGTCCCTGGTGCAGTGGGAAGGGCCCCCGCATTATTCTGCAAATGTCCCCGGGACTTGGCCCACCCGGGGGCTCTAAAATAACAAAGCGCTGGTGTTCACACTTCATTTTAAAAAAAATGTTTACAGCGGATTTGTGACTCCACTGCAAACATTTAGAAAAATGCTTTTTAGCCCCTTTGGGTCCCTTTGGGACTTCAGCACCAGAGCAAAAGGGTCAGGGTGTTCGTTCCCTGCCCCTTTTCTTTATTTTTTAAATTTTTCTGGGAGTGGGCTGAAGCTGAGTCCCAAGATAGCTGACAACACTTCAACAGCTTCCTTGTTGAAGTTTTGCAGTCAATCAGATCTCAGCATGAGATCGGGAGGGGTTGCAAATCCTTCTCATCCCAATACATACATATTTGTTTTCCCCTTAATATCTCAAAAACTATTGAAATTTTTTCAGCAAAACAATAAAAAGGTCGCTTTCTGGACCAGGACCTACCTTTCTGTCAAATTTGGTGTAATTCCATCCAGTAGTTTTGGGGCTATCAATGATCACAATCCCTATGGAAAAATGAATATGGAAAAAGTGTTTTGGGAACCCCTCTTTTTCTTGCCCCCCACCTCCTCCCTCCCTGACAGAGCACCCCAAAATTTTCCAGACAGCAGCTGACATGACTGATAATCTTTTTTTTGTAAAGTTTTGTGAAGATTCATCAAGCTGCGCCAAATATATAGCCAAGTAAGGAAATGCTTTTTATATAGAAATTAGGTCCTAACCATAACTAACTAGTGGCAACTGCCACTAGGTAATATATATATAGGGTTAGAGTGACACATAAATTATGCAAAAAACAAGAGAGAACTCTGGGAAGTTCCCAAATTTAGGTGGAGAGCAGCTCCAGTAAGGATGACCCTGCAACACCTCAAATATCTCAAATATCTGCTTATCTAGCAAAGTTTTTAAGCTTAGGATCAGCACAGTGCTATCCATGCCGAGCTAGATAGGGACAAAGGGGGTCATTCTGACCCTGGCGGTAAATACCGCCAGGGCGGAGGTTGGCGGTAGCACTGCCAACAGGCTGGCGGTGCTCCGCCGGGCATTCTGACCGCGGCGGTACAGCCGCGGCCAGAAGCGGAAAGCCGGCGGTGTACCTCCGACTTTCCGCTGCCCATGGGAATCCGCCATGGCGGCGCAGCTTGCTGCGCCGCCATGGGGATTCTGACACCCCATACCGCCATCCTGTTCCTGGCGGTTCGCCCACCAGGAACAGGATGGCGGTATGGGGTGTCGAGGGGCCCCTGGGGGCCCCTGCAGTGCCCATGCCAATGGCATGGGCATTGCAGGGGCCCCCGTAAGAGGGCCCCACAACGATTTTCACTGTCTGCTGTGCAGACAGTGAAAATCGCGAAGGGTGCCACTGCACCCGTCGCACCCCTTCAACTCCGCCGGCTCAATTCTGAGCCGGCTTCCTTGTTGACGGGGCTTTCCCGCTGGGCTGGCCGGCGGTCTTCTGGCGGTCGCCCGCCGGCCCCGCGGGAAAGCCAGAATGACCGCCGCGGTCTTTTGACCGCGGAGCGGTCTTTCGGCGGGAACCGCTTGGCGGGCGGCGACCGCCGACCGCCGCGGTCAGAATCACCCCCAAAGTCTTTTGGCATTTGTACAGCAAAATCTTTAAGCATAGGATTGACACAGTGTCATCCTCGCTGAGCTGTAAAATGACAAAAGCCATTTATCACTCCAGGTACAGTATTACAGCTTTGGACTGGTCAAATACCATCCAAGCCAACCTGGAATGAGTAAAGCAACCCCTGTGTGTGTATTTATATATATATATATATATATATATATATATATATATATATATATATATATATATATATAAATTCACTCTGTTTTCTGATTCTGAAAAGTTCGCACAATAGTGGTTTGTGTCTGGGTCAGGCTCCCGTAATTATAATTATACACAGAAACTCTTCCAAATACTTGAAGAATTGCATAAACTCAGCAGCGTGTAGCACTGTGTTTTTTATTTAATCTCCATAGTCACAGGTTGGTACCAAGAAACAACCTGAAGCATTTTTGCATCCTATGCCTTGTTCACAGGTTACTCTTTCTCAATATTGCTTGCCAATTTTAAACCCACACTCAATTAATGAAATAAACAAAAGATCACCACCAAGGACCATCAAAAAACACGAAAACGTGGGGGCCATCTTGAAATATGTTATTTTTCAATATATATGCGCATATTTTTCTCTCTTTTCACAAAATTTCACCAATTATATCCATTTTAATCCTCACTGTTTGTTATCTAATCTTGTTTTTAATTTACTGTTCAATGTTACTGTCACAAGTTTAAATTTCATGAAAATACCTACTGTATATCACCCAAGTGGACCATATTAAGTTATTTGCCATATATATTTCTCTTATATATTTCTGAAAATCCAGTCTCAGTGGGCTAATTCATAATGCTGTCACAGCTTTGTCAATCATATTTATTATATAGTCCCACATACTCAAAAGCACTGCTGCAGACTCACATTTCCTATTATAAATAGCAAATCAACATAATAATATGTACTCTTCTACATGAAAAACATAATTCCTGAAGATAATATCCTCCTTTTTGCGATGAATTTCAGATTTCAGAATTAGTCAATTCACAGCAGTCTGTCCAATCTTCCATAAATGTGCATGGATATATAAGGGTAACAAAACAACCACAGAGGGAAAATATATAGTTTAAATGTAAAAGAAATACAAAACAGACGTTTATGTAGTAGAAATATCAAGAAGTAAGGAAACACATAAGAGAAGGAAAAAGGAAACAAAAAACAACATTATATTGATAACCTCCACAAACATATGATGGCAATACCCCACATATACTAACATCCAACAGTGACCTTCCAGACTTAGATTTTTTCACAATTCTACTATGATATATGTACGATAAAACGAGCGGGAGCATATTCTGTAACTCAATGCAAGAATCCCAGCAAAGAACCCAGAATTCTATTATATATATATATATATATATATATATATATATATATATATATATACTGTATATATATTTGATTACTCCCCCTCTATAGAGTCTCTCTCTCTCTCTCTCTCTCTCTCTCTCTCTCTATACATATCTATATACATATCTATACATATATATATATATACATACATATACATAACTATATATATATATATATTTATATATATACATAGTACAGGTAGTACAATATGGTTTGCTCAGTGGCTGCACAGCTGACACTGTTGGATTTTCAAAAAGCATCATGAGTGAAGATTCCAATTGGAATGTGGAATCAATGCAGTCTTGGGAACTCTTCAGATATGCAGAAATCAAGGGGCATTGTCAGTGATGTTCAGTCCATCTGGATGCAGTGATTTTAACCGTGACATTCAGAAGTTTTCTCTGATGTCCAATAGTTCTTCCATTAAGACATGTTCCACAGGGAAAATTTTCAAATCTGATAGTAAATGGCCCACAAGGTTTTGTGGTTCCTGAATCGTGTATGGAGGTCATTCACTGTTTGGCCTACATATTGTTTCTTACAGCTTTGGTGTTGGCTCTAAGTCACATATATAATGCATGTTGAGCGACATGTAAGATGTCTTATTCCAAAGGACCTTCTTGTAACAGAGCTAGTTACTGTTGATGTTTGTAAGGGGTATTCACATGTAATGTACCTTTTAGAATCACAGCAATAAATTCCTGCATTTGTTACAGCTTGCTTAAGTTCAGCTCTCACAAGAAGGGATCGCAAATTGGGAGCTTTGCAGTAAGCAATGACTGGCAGTTTTGGAAAAAGCTTTTTCAATTTTTCACAAGTGGATAGCAAGGAAAAAGTTGTTTGCATTATATTTTGCAGTTGAGAGCTGGTTGATGATAGTCAACCACAATCGGGATTCTGTCATTTTTGTTTCTTCTGTTGGTGCTTCCCTGGGTAACTGCAAAGACTTGTCAATTTGAAGCAGAATGATATGCAGAGGATAGCCTCACTTTTTAAATAATGTAACAAGCTCCGGTAGATGGTCTTTACTGGTGTCTTCACTGCTGCAGATGTGTCTTATTCTGAGAGCTTGACTGTAGATGATTATGAGTTTAGTGTGGCGCGGGTGACATGAAGTATAGTTTAGAAACAAATGAGCATCTGTAGGCTTGTGGTACAGATCAGTTATACTTTTTTGTTCATGAATGGTGAGTAACACATCCAGAAAATGGAGGTGACTCTTCTGTTTAGTATTGCTGCTGGTGAATTTGATGGTAGGATGGATACTGTAAAAAACTTTACCCTGGGGGGGCTTATTACCACAATGGCTGACCCCCCCAGATAACATCCCTGGTATATAGTGGTGTTTCCTGGCCGTGGATCATTGGGGGTGATGAGCTGAGGGGAGTGCACTCTGCATTCCTCTCAGAGTGGGAGCAAAGCAGGCAAGTGATTTAATTTTTCTTTTTAAATTGATTTTCTCATATGCCCCTCCGCCCCCCCATGCCCACTAGCCCCCGCCCGCACCCCAGCACCCACCCACAAAAAAGCCCCCCAAGCCACTCCTTTATAGGAAAAGAAAAAAATGAACTGAAATTAAAAAGTTAAGTTAAATATAAAAACAGTAGAAAGGACATTATGAATAAGATCCAAATTCTAAAATGTTAAGCTGAGCTGTTCAGCTGTATCTACTCAAAAAGCACTGATAATATATTCACAATAGTATTTCAGACGTGGCAAAAGACTCCTTATCAATGACATCACATTCATCAAATAGCACACCAACAATGACATCACTGAAGCCACACATTATTACACTTTTACACATTTTTCATGTTTCAGTGTTGAAAGGCTGAAGGCAAAGAATGGGAATACAAATTACAAGGCCTGACCAAATACAAGGTGCTTCATCCTCCCACCATCTGCTGGCTGAGCACAGCCAAAGTGGGGAAGTAGGAGTGGAGTGTGCTGAGAGGGGTGGGTCATGAGAGCAGAGCCTGACTGTAGATACAGAAAAGCTGAGTTTAATATTAAGACGATTCTTGGGGTGTAGAACTGCATGTAGGACATGGCTGAATGTTAGGCCCTGCACCCAGATTATGATGGGCATATTGAATGGGTGTGGCTATTTGACTCTGGAGGGAGCAGTCCTGAACAAGGCCTGGCCCAAAGGCAGGACAAGCGGCAATACACTTTTTGGTTTTGCTGAAGGCAATGCTCAACTGCCTGTTTGTGCAATGGTTCTGGCAAAGGACATATTTGAAGGATATGTTTTGTGCCTTCAGATAGGGAAAGGTTGCACCTGTTGCATAACTGCTGTACACTATTGGCATCCTTATATCCAGTAGGGGTTACTGTATCCAGTAACAAAGTTATGCAAAATGCTGCAAACATTACAAGAAATTAGTTAAAATGGAATTTAGCACTGTAGTTTAGCATGAAATGCATTCGCAGGTTTACGCTGGATGCAAGGATGGATTTTACACTAAAATATATATTGCAAAAAACACAAATGTGGCAAACAACACTCCTTTGCGCTGTCGTCGCTTGTGGTGTTCCCATGCTCCACCCTTAAAATATTTTGAGATGGCATCATTTTCAGGATTTTGCCTAACAAGCGTAACATGACGTTCACAAGATTATGCAGGCATAATTGAAATTTCGCCCTGGCCTAATAACCAGACCCCATGATGCCAGAACCCTTTGTGTCCATTCCCTTCGTAGAGTCAACTACATATATCTTTTAACTGTGTGTCGTAGGCCTGGCTATGGACTCTTTCATATGGACAAACACCACACCTCTCAGTCTGGCTTTATAATCCACAGCGCATGTCATGTCACGACTACATCCTATGTCCTCTGCCCAAACCCCTTGACCTAAGAAACTGTTGTATACATTCTTTTTCTCTACACACTGGGATCTGAGTGCATGGTGGGACCTTTGCCAACAATTGGACACAGGTGCCTTGTTTTGAGTGAAGGTGACTTTTTTTGTTTTTCAAACCATGAAGCAAAATTCAGGCACTTCCATCATTTTAAAGTGATTGGGTTAAATTAAAATGGAGTTTGTCCTTGAAGAGGAGCCATTTTGATTTGATCATGATCAGTAAATGTTCAGTGACTGCTGACTTACCTCTACTATTCACAATAATTCTAAGCACATTATAGAAATTCAAAATGGTAGCCAATGGTTTCCCTCTAGGTATGCCTTCATCTCCCAGGGGTTGCACTGAGATCCTCTTGACCAGACTCTGAAAACATAGGCGCATATTTACAATGCCCTAGCGCCACCTTGCGGTACATTAACGTCATTATTGTTTACGTTAATGTGACCCAACAAGGTCAAAATCCCGTGCCTTATTTACAGGGTGGTGCAATGCATGCATTACGCCACTCTGTAACCCTTTGTGCTACATTATGCCTGCGCCAGGCATAATCTATGAAAAGGAGCCGTTCCCCCGTTAGGGGAGACAGAAAAATGGGTTGAGGAAATCTATGCACCATTTTGTACGGCACTTTTAACGTCTGCTCAAGAGCAGGCGTTAAAAGGGGGGCTTCCATTCTTTAGAATAGGCCCTATGTACTCTGCAGGAGTAGCGCCAATATTTTGGCACTACTCCTGCAGAGTACATCAATAGTGTCATAAAAAATTATGCTATTGCCCCATACCCTGCACCATGGCGGTAGGGGGTGCTAAGGGACGCAGGGAAAGTGTCACTGCACTTAGTGCAGCGCCACTTTCCATAAATCTGCCCCATAATGTTCTAGTCGTAGTTGAAATGTGAGTGCAATGGGCTCTGGTGGAAAGGTTGATGAGTAATGGGTTAGCCTAAAGTCAGGTATTGTTACCACAGGGTACCGAGTATGGTTGAAGGCTATGTCCAATTAATTCTTTTTGTGGTGGTGCTGAGTGCGGAGCATAGTCATCACTCCTGCCCAGAGGGCCCAACAAAAGGTGTTCAGAAAACAAGGCACCGCTGAAGGACAGACACTGCGCCCAGGCGATGCTTGGTTTGACAAACCACCATGCCCAGTAAATGTTGGGTGGAGGTTCAGAGCACAGAGTCTGGTTGAAAGTCATAGTTTTGTGCCCAGGGTTGCCTGAGAATAAACAAAGGCTACCCCCATTTGGCAATTAGGGAAGGGGCAGTGAACACAACGCCTAGCAGAATCCAAGTCTTTCACCCAGAACTGGCTATACAAATCCAAAGTTCATTAGCCCACGCCTCATGCCAGTACAATTTTACCACAGAACCCCTGTGCACAGACTTTGGCGGGCACCATGGGGTTGGGAGCATTGTATGGTCTTTGGCAACTCCCTGTAACCAGCCTCCTAACCTCACAATATATTTCACAAGCAGGGAACTTGAATGTATAAACTCTGACGCTTACTGTAAGAAAGGTGATTTTTGGTCAACTTTTACTATCAGCCTAACAGGTCCCAACCGCATGATAGACAAGTGGTAACTGGGACGTTCCTTATTTCCACTAATTGTGACAACAGAAGACACAAGTAACCAAGGATGGATGCAACCTTCAAATCACTTCATGCCAATGATCTCAGGAGCCGGTGGAGACATGGAAGACATCAAACTATATAAAAACGAACAGCAGATAAGCAAGCACCATTGGAATTTCAACTTCGCCTCGTGGATCAGCAGTTTTAATAAAGGCAGAAAATGTATGCCAGAGTGAAGCCAAATCTTAGTCACATATTTAGGACAATCGACAGAATAAAGGGCCAGATGTATGAAAAGGGCCTTTTGCGAATCGGAAATAGCAATTTTTAAGAAATCGCTATTTCTGATTCGCAGTATGCAATGTATCATATTTGCGATTCGGTAATAGCGATTTTTTAAAAATCGCAAATGCTATTACCGAATCACAAATTGCGATACAGCCCCCATTCGCATCTATGGGCCTGTTGGCCCATATTTGCGAATATTTTTCATGTCCCAAATTGCAAATTGCTCACTGGAATTCGGAATTTTGGGAAATGCAAAGTCCAGGGAGCTGGGGGCCCAAGGGCCCCTCTGCTGCACCCCAAAAAAATGTTTAACAACATGTAAGGTGAACACATGCCAAAAGGGCATGTGTGCTTTACATGTAAATTTTAAAAATGCATTTTTAAAATTTGCACATGGTTACCACCAAGTTCAACTTGGTGGTAATAGCGATTCCTTAATGCCCAAATTGCATTAAGGAATTGCTTCATACATGTGCTTTAGAAATTGCAAATAAGGATTCCTTATTTGCAAGTCTTATTTAGAGAGTCGCAATTTGGGACTCTCTAAACAGGGTCGCAATTTAAAGGAATCACTATTTTTTATACTAGCTTTTTACATTTGCAAACGGTGCAAATGCCCGTTTGCGAATGCAAAAAGCATTGATACATCTGGCCCAAAATGTCCTTGCTCATTTTGATGTTCATCCCCATGTACAGGTCAATGCATGACTGATTATCTTGATTACAGTTTTGCCTTGTAACTGGACTTTTGTTGACACCCCCACACCCTCCCAAAATAGCAAAATATTTTCAACAATGTGGATCAAGTCTGGGCTTCCTATGTCAAACCTCTGCCAGGGGGACAGATGTGTCATTAGCCTCTAGAGCTCTTATTTTCATTTCTTTCAAGGCCACTAGTCTGCAAATGTTTTCTAACAGTTAAATAGTTGATAGCACTCAGCCAAACATATCACAGTTTCCACAATTCTAGCAGTTGCCAACAGTAGAGGAAACGGTTTTTATTAGTTATGAGCCCATCTGGTCTCCAATATCCACCATCCTTACACTCAATTTACCTTCTTGGCTCAAGTATAATTAGGGATTCAATGCCAGGTCAACTCCAGAATAGTAGCTTCTGGTTTTAACTCAAAAATAATATGGCCACCACAGCATTTCTTTTCTGCAGTGTTGTTTCCTCATTGATCTCAGATCCTTCTTTGTGCTCCCACTTATGTAAGGATTTCCCTGGACTTATTGCTCCTTACTTTGAACCTTCAGTTAACCTCTGGTTTCAACCTATAATAGCAAATCATTCTTTTATCTTATTTCGACAGTTTTCTATTCGTAGCATAGATGCACAAGGCTATTAGCATCCACCTTCATCAGATGGGAGTCTTTTTTTAATGTAATTAGCTTTTCATTTATTTTGGGCCACCATCTTTCTTCAACAGAGAGGTGTGAGACAGTTGATTTGAACTTCCCATGCTTTGGGAGGGTTGGCAATCCCATCTTCACCCAGGGGGAGTCTACTGGGAAATAACTTCTTAGGGGAATACGTGCAGGAGCTATCAATTGTTGAAATTTTCAGAGCAGCTATTCAGGTAGTTCCATCTACCTTTGACTTAATGCTGATTAAAAGTGGTGAGGGCAATAGTTTGAATATGGCACCAAGATAGTGTCCTATTCTTATCTTGTTTGGAAATGCTTGAGCCCTTTTAGACCTGATTATATTATTTCTGTTCGGCATTTTTCATGTAGTATATCTATTTTTTATGATTTTCCAGTGGAGTTTTATGGCCTAGAAAGGTCTTTATTTATTAAGATAGGGAAAAAGGAAACAGGCCCACATTATAATGGTCTCATTATGTGTCAGTATACGGTACTACTCAGGCCATGGTAGTTTTTACATTGATTAGAGCATTGGAATGTTGAGCGCTCCATTGAAGACAATAGAGTGTTATGGGCTTCTAATGGCTGGTAGAAGCCCGGAGCATCAATATTCCAATAGCTCCCTTTCACAGCTGTTGCTGTAAACAAAGGCCGGGCCAAGGGCATTTTAACCCTAGCCTTTAGCCCACCACAGCTGGGTTATACTGGCCATTAAAGGGCCGCTCCCTTCTTAAAGACTCTCGCCTTTGGCTCAGGCCTTTAACGCTGGAGTGGGCCTTTAATGGCTGGTATAGCCTGCCATGTTGGGATATAAGGCTATATTATATCCCTTATTCTCGCCCCATGGAATTATGATTCTCTACTCAAACGTGGTAATTTTAGAATTATCAAGGTACCTTTTCAGGGCTCTGGTTCAACTCACTGAATGAAGAAAGGGACAAAGAAGATGACGAATGGCTATCATAGGTCACAGGTAGGTAGTCATACGTTGCATCCTTCTCCAGTTTTTCTATTCTAAGGACTTCTTCGGCTGGGTGTTTTTAATACCCAGCTTCAATCTGTTGTTCTTGTTGTTCCTCTTACTGTGTCTTTATGCATTGCTTCTGGGCCCTAGTTAATTTAAAAGCACTTTTTAAAATTAAAATTGTGATTATTTTTGTTCCTCTCCATCTGCCTCTCAATGTCATATATTCATATCACCTTCAAATGTCCCAAACTTACTTTACCGATCTTGTGAATCCATCAAGAAACACTGGAGCAATAAACTTTCCTTGAAGTAGCTAGTTCATTACATTCGAAGGACTCCATTTGCCATCACTGTGCCACATAGTGTTCGACTCGGTGAGTGGGTTTAGCAGACTTGTTTACGTCACAAAGGGCCAGATTTACAAGGCCCGTGCCCCTCCTTGTACTATACTAGCGTAATTTTTATATGCTAATGTGACGTTTAGGAGGCCATTTCCTCAGGCCATATTTACAAAGTAACCCCGTGTGCCACATTATGCCTGCGCCAGGCATAATGTATGCAAGGAAGGCGTTCCCACACAGGGAGGCCACAAAAAATGTCACAGTGAAAACTCCAATATTTCACTGCAATATTTTTTCCATTATTTTTAACTCCTGATCTGGACAGGTGGTAAAGTGAGGGGCCCATAGCAACCTATGCACCTCCCTAGTGTGTGGCTAATCAAGCAAAGCACTGCAACAGCATCATAAAATATGACACATTGTGGAAACGACTTCCATGGTGCGCCTTATTGTAAATACGGTGCAGCCATGGTATCGTTAGGTGGAGCAGGGGCAACGCAAGAAAAGTGGCGCATCGCGACCAATGATCCACTTTCTTGCAAATCTGGTCCAAAGTTCTTCTACGTGCTTACGAAGTTTCTGTTGTTAGCTACTGTGTGGTGATAAGTAGATCTTGTGAGAAAAGTCTTCTCGTAAGAAAAGTCTTCTCGTTTCCCTAAATGTTACATCAAGGACTGTTTTTTGTATTTTTTTCATATAGGTAAACGACTGAAGATATGAACGACATAAAGTTACCTATTTTTTTCGATTAAGTAGAATGTGCGGGAACCCTTAGTTTTGTACTGTTAATAAAAATGCTGTACACTTCTGAACCGGTAGATGAAATTGTGTACGTCTGTCTTTTTCAATAAAAGCAGTTTATGTTGGTGCTTCTGATTTCTTTATTTATGTCCTAATTTAGATGTATCTAAAAGACAATTGAACTGGGATTTTGTTTTTTTCTAATGCTCATTTTAAACTCCAATGTAATTGGAGATTAAATCACATATCACCAACCAGCTCGCAGGAGTAAAATACACACTGTGTGTCCATTTAGAAAGTAATTAGGTGACTGGCTTTAGTTCCGCTCTTCAAATATACGTTTTAGAAGATAAAGCTGTTTTTAAGTGCTAAAACGAGATCACTCCACTCATTCTTTGATGTTCTAATTCACTAGAGAGCTTCTGAAATGTTGATTCACAAAGCCTTACTCACATGATCAGAAAGCTATGCTCAGTCAACAGGAAGCCCGTTAAAAGGGATTTCTTTCACATCCCAAAATCGAATTTATAAGGAGAACTTAAAAATTGCCTTTCCCTTTGCAGTATCTATCTTATATTGGGCAATTATGTAAAGTTTCCAATATATTTGTACAATAGGTGATGATGAACTGTAAACTGCAATAAGATGAATGCGGATTGCTAATGGATTAAACTTCCGAATACATTTCTTTGACTGCCCTTTTGCTGACCCCACTAGAATCAGATGTAATTTGCACTGTTTCTATGCAATACTGCACAATGTACTTGATTTTTCCCCAGTGCTGAGCGAGTTTGAAAATACATTTGGGCTGACCGAGTGTTGGAGAAAATACATTTTTGTTCCAGTCGGTCAGTATAAATGTCGATAAATAGCCAGTCATATGTGCAAACCAGGCCGGGACTGACGCGATTTTAGCGATCTCACAAACAGTAAATTGATGTGGCACAATTTTTAGCAGTGAATTGCATGATGCCAAAATTAATGATTATGATTGTGTGTTATCTGCTGTTGTGAGTAAAGCAGCGTTTTTCTAGCATTACATGCTTGGTAACAATTGTTCAGTTTATATTTTCTGATTATCGCACATCTGAATAGTGGAACTTGCATGTGTTATTTAATCCGAGTCCATATGCGATTGGAGAATTAATCAAATATGATTCGAGGTAGTATTGTGGTTTCTATCAGTGCGCAATTTATAGCAGAAAATAAAATTGAAAAATATTCTTTCAAAAGTCGTCATATAAATAAAGAAAATGAATAAATATTCTCACTTGTCCTAAAGTACAAGTGCTAGGATTTGTTGATTTTAATAGCTAAGGAGCCAAGAAAATCCCTTTATAGAAGTCAGATGTATGTGCAAACACTGTAAAATCCAAAATGGAGTGGGGTGGATTTAAGCTCAACAATCACTGCAGCTGTGCTGTTCTTCATTTGTGCTTTCAAATGGCTTATCTTCGAGAGTCCTCCTACTTTAACATTTTTTGTAGCTGAGGTAGATTTTCAGTGATGCTGCAGTCACCCTGGCTGGCTTGAGTCTAAGAAACCGGCATTCTTGTGGTGTAGCGGACAGAGAGGCTAGGTGGTATGGCCAATGGTCTATTCAGGGCACAGTCAGTGTAAAAGGACGTTTATTTACGACAGGATTGCCATTTAGCCACATAACATTTTAACATGAACATATCAAGATTCAAAATTTAAACCCATCCTCTGAAACATTTCCCCAATCTTCTTTTCATTCCTTTTTCCATCACTTTTCTTTCGTTCACATATCTTCCACTTCCATAACCCCACACATCCTCCTTTTCCTTTCGTCCTCATCCTGCTTCAGGCATCCCTCACACTGCCATCCTTGACCTACTTCTTTTACCCCCTGGAAGGGTGGACAGGCCTGCATCTGACTCTCCAACCTCTCCCAACTACTGTGTCCTGACCCCTCATAGCAACCTGCCCTAACTGGCATACCCTTAACCCTCACTTGTACCACACACATCACTCCATACCCCTTCTTCATTCAATATACTGTAGGACAGGTGGGTGGCCAAAACCTCCTACTGCACGAAGGGGTCAGCAAGGAAGAGGCCGATCCCTCCCCTAAACCTATATTTATACTTACCCTTTTATCCCACCCCACGTATCTCCCCACCAATCATAGCCCTACTGTCCTACTTCCTTCCCAAAGACTCCTGTGGAGAGAATCGACTGCATCTGCTTTCCACGGGGCCCTCCATTGGATACCACAAAATGTGCACACAGTTTTTTAAAACAGTAACTGGGCAAACACACATAACTATCCAGCAATAGAAGGATGCATACATACTATCACACACAGTCGTGGTAGGTGATCTCACCCCTGACAGATGTCCAACCTCCACTGACCGTTGAGGTTCTAGTTCATGATAACACGTGGTGTCACCACTTCTGGCCATGCCCAGCCCAATAACCATGTCCTTTATGAATCACGCACTGCCCCTAGAAAACATAATTTTTGGTGAAACATATGTTACCACAAGAATACCATTGCAAGACAAACAACCTCCTACCCAAAAACTGAATGATGTGGGACTCAATTCACAGTCCAATGACTCCATTTATGGGGTTTCAAGCTAAACCCTGATAACATTACACTAGGGGAAATCAAATCCAGGTCAGGACTAACCAGGGTCAATAAAGCTAGCACTACTAAGTAGATCGTCACCTAGCAGTGGTCATAGGGTACTACAAATTGACTTTTTAATATGCAGGGAGGACACCAATAGCTTTGTAAAGCCATACATTCTTAGTTTAGCCAAAGGCCTAGTCAGCTCTGGGCCTTGCCTGCTTAACATGGAGACGCGATGAGCTGCCACAGACTGGAACTGGAGAGAAGAACCTTGAACTGTACAGAGTTCAATGACGAGTTGTGGTAAGAGAAAAATGCAAACTCACCAGTGGACAGGAGACGATCAAATTGATACAATTATGTGTAGAGTAGGCTAAATGTAATTTCCCAGGATTTGAACAATGTAGCTACAGACTAAGAGCTGGGAGCAACAATTTTGTTACCTGAAGAACCGGATGATGTTCTCATCGACAGAAGAACCAATCATGTTAATGGAACTTGACTCTCAAAATAACTTAGACAAGTGGTAAACAAAAATTATAGGTTAGAGTCATAACACCTGATAGGGTTGACCAATGGGCAAATTGTGGGACGGACTGAGAAGCCCTAATAAAAAGTCATGACAAGAATGGAGGGTCAGAACGGAGGAGCAAAAGTTTATGACGTCAGGAGACGCTGTCCAAAGTGCTGAAACTTGGGCGTGCTTCCTGTGAGCCCGAGTCTTATTGAAGACTGATGACCTGGGGACAAAGTCTAACTCATTGACGATCTATCTTGGATAGGTAGCTATAACCTGACAGATTAATGAATGCTTTTCTTTCTAGGTACCAACTGCACTGTTTCAAATGTTTTTCTTTTCTAGATAGATTTTCCAAATTGATGATTTTGACTAAATTGTTTTAGCATGAAGACCCACATGCTGATGCTAACTTGGAGAGGCTGACAAGGGTGACTTAGGGTGACTTAGACTGACTGACTTATATTGCTGAATCATTCGATATGCTCATGGATTGCTATCGCTTTGTGTAACGTTGATTGCATATTAATAAACGAGAATTCCTTGCTTATGTTGCTAATAAAGATTTGGAAATCATGACATGCTTAAGAAAGGTTTATGATTAGAGTTGTAACTAATAGGGAATAAACAGAACTAACTTTCATATGAGTCATGGTGGTTTTTCTGATTAGATTAGTTCATGGTTTTTAAGTTGATTAAATTAATATTGTTGAAGTTTTCTTTACTGGCCATACTTGACTAGGATACCCTATGCGATCCAAAAGATTAATCGACCTATACGCGTCCCCTTGTAAGTTTACTTACTAAGGACAAGGCGCGCTTGCAGTTTTTGGTAGCAGCTTGATGGTTAGTTTCCTTAGGGAACTAGTTAACTAATGAGTAAAAGGTTATGGTGGTAGTTTAAATTTTAATAGAGTTGTTTTGATTTCATGAGGTTTGAATTTTGTTTTTCTGAACTGACAATGGTAGCAAAGATGATGTTCCCTTAAGCCCAGAAATGACTTTCCAAGATCCTGGATCCTGTGAGTAAGGTTGGGTATGTTCCTGGCGTATTTGAGATAGTATGAGTGGTAGAATTGCACTTTCCTAAGCTTAAGCAGATCGCAGGTGAATTGTGATGTATGTGAGGTAAATGGTAGGGAGTTTGCGTACTCCAGTGTAGAGTAGTAGGAGTGTGCGCACTCCTAAATGATGTGCGAATAGGGAAGTCGTCGAACTTCACATGTGTGTGGCGCTTTGTGCTCAAAAATTGTCAACGTGGTTATTGGAGATTTACGGACCCTGCGTGGTCTAAGACTCAGAAGTATATTGACAAGTGTAGGAGACACTTGGGTATATGTTGTAATCTGCTTGGTTTAGTAGGTTGATCGGGCATGGTCAACAAGTCTGAATGAATATACGTTGAATAAAAGAAGCTTCAACTGAAATTTAGTGAGTCCTATGTGCAACAGGACAGACTCAAAGGCCAGTCGAGAGTAAGATTTGCGGGTCAAATTTTACTTGCGGACCTGGGGGACTGAGAAAGAGGAATAGCCAGGGTCCCAGAGTGCTCCTTCTAGTGAAAATATGTAAGGTCCCTGAAGCGATTGTGTCCCTTCCTGTAGTAAACCATCGGATTTGTTTTAGTTATTATTTGATGAAGACGCTCGCAATAATTGCATTAGTTGAATGAAATTGAGCAGAAGGAGGCGAAGCCGCAAGACTTTGTCAGCTGCTGTGTATTAGTGTGACATCAGTGTGTGCCGCGCTGGGATAGGTCGGTTACTGAGAAGAGCCGCGACCGGATTGGCAGCCATCCGCGAGACGCAATTGGTGGAGCAAACGGGTGAAGGGAATCTTGGGAGTAAAAGTCATTTCACTTATTGAATTGTAATACATAAAACAGGCAAAATGAAGTTTTTCAAGGCTTTTAGGAGTGCAATGAAGGGTGAATCTTACATTGAGGCTTCAGTGGGGGAACCAACCCCCCCCGGAGGATAGTTCAGCAAATCTCGTGATGACAGAAAAAGGCACAGCTTCTTGCCTTTGGTTAAAGCAATGGAGCGCATTGACAAAGAATAAAGGAACCCTAGCATTTCCAGAGCATGGAACGTTTAATCTAAAGGTTCTAGACCAGTTGCGATTATCATTGTATGACATGAGACCGTTACCGAGACCAGCACAGTTTGAGGCTTTAGCAGTTTGGGAGCTAGTGGCCAGACAGCAGCATGAGCTAAAGACCAATAGAAGGATAAAGAAGATAGAGAAATCACTAGCCGAAGCTAGGTGGGATTGGGAACAAAAAAGATGGAGAATGGCAACCATGAAGGAGATTAAGATGTTCCCTGCAATCACAGAAGGAGATGATTCAGACAAGGGAGACGACAACAAGGAGAGGGAGAGGGAGGAGAAAAGAAAAGGGAAAATGTCTTATGTAGACGATGATGATTCTGATGTAGAAGATTACATTATGCAGTTGCTGAGAGATAGACCTCCACCTATGACGACTTATGCAGGGAGTCCAGGGAATATTGCTACAGACCCTCCTGCTACTTCTTGGACCTCCCAGGGAGCCGTGGGTGCTGTACAAACAGAAGGAGGACAGATACAAGGGGTAGTACAGAGTACACCAGTTGCAGGAACCAGAGCGGAAGCTCAAGTGCAGGTGCCTACACCTTGTGCACCAGGAATTTACCCATATGTACCCACTCTTGAGACTGTTTCAAATATTTTGGTGCTGAGGGAGCAGGTGCATCTGCAACCAATACTAGTTCAGACTGACTCAACTCCAATGTTACTGCCTTCAGCACAGACACAGACTATGCTGAGACCTAATCAGTTAACGGAGACATCAATTGATCACGCACCAGTTATGAATCAGGCAATGGGAGTACCACTTACACAAAGTGCAGGTTCCAGTGTAGCTCCAGACGCAATATCGCTACCAATTACTGTTGGTCCAGCGGTACCCTTATATGCTCAGAAGAAATCAGAAGCAGGGGGACAAACAGAGATGTCACAGAGTCTGGTAAGACGAGGAACGGGAGACTTAGTACAGTCGACAACATCATCAAGTACTTGTCTGGGTGAGCTTAAGTCTCCTGTGGGATTTAGTCCTCTTGTGGCATTACCAGATGCAAATTAGAGTATGAGACTTTTGACACCACAAACCGTAGGGTCAGGGATGCAACAGCTGCCAGCGACTAATGCGAGTAACATTTCATTACAAGGGTTAACAGCACAGCAGTTAACTAGTTGGCTGGATTATCTAAACTCGTTGCAAGGTGCCTCAAGGGGGGAAGAGCAACTGAATCGGGTAGGACTAAATAATGAGGCAAATTAATTGGTCGAAGGAACAATGGAATTGAACAGGTTAGAATCATATACTGAAGAAGAGCTGAGGTATTTGTGTCCAAGGATTACAAAGGAGGTGGGGAAAATACACCAGAAATTAGCAGAAGTAGCAGAAAAACATGACATTCATCTTAAGGCAACAAAACATTTGAGACAAAGCCACAGATTAGATTTTGAGGCAAAAGATTTCAAACACATGAGATCGGCAGGAATGAAAGTACATCTAAGAGACTTACTGCAGAGTGCGCAGATTCGGGGAGCACTAGAGAAGTGGGAAGGCAGATGGGCGAAAAGGAAAGATAAACGGAAACGAGACTCAGAAGGGGAAACAGAAGGAGTAGAGAAAGGAGAAGCGGTTAAAATGCTACCAATGATGGAAATTCCACGGGGGCAATTTGTTCATGTTCCTTGGCATCGAAGTGATATATTGTCCTTCACCAATGATTATCCTAAATTGAGAGAAAAGCCCGTTGAATGGTACCAACAGACAGAGAGGTTCGTGAAACTTTCCAGATGTTTGTGGGAAGACTTGAATACCTTGTTTCAGATAGTGTTGCCAGTCGATTTATGGGTCGAATGTAAAAGAGCAGTAGACTGGCGTACAAGTGAACCTGAGAGGCATAAGATTACAGGCACATCCTCACCTGAGGTAATGAAAAATTACTATAAGGTGATTGAGTTTTTCAAAACTAGGATTTCCCCAAAAAACATTGATTGGCAGAGAATTGACAGAACGGTTCAGGAAACCAAAGAGTCAATACATACCTATTATGAAAGATTACTAAAGGCTTTCAAGGAGTACAGTGGTAAAGAAGCAGTCGAACCAAAAGACATGTTGCATTTTGTGTTCAGATTTGTTGAAGGGTTGAGACCTGAAGTAGGACAGATGATTAAGAATCATTTGATTTGTTGGCAGGCAAAGCCAATCGATGAGGTGTTGCAGTATGCCAAATATTGTAGTAATGAGATTGAATTAAAGTAAAAGAAGTTGAAGGAAAAGGCAATGGTGATGCAAATTAAGGTAGCACAATCAGGATTGCAAGGAGCTTTAGTGCCGCTGATGCCGCCGCAACAGAGAGTTATCAGGTTTCAGCCTCAAGCAAGGGGTTGAGGACGATGTATGGAAGTGATGTGTGCTCCGGATCTGAATTCAGTGGTTGTTCAGAATGACATGCAGGGGATGAAAAGAATGTTGCCATGTCACCTGTGCGGAAACGTGGGACACTGGAAGCGGGAGTGGCCGTTAATGGTGCAGGAAGGAATGATTCAGCATGGTGATGTCAGTACAGTACAAACAGTGAGAGTCCCCAGAGTGAGGAGCCAAGTCTCGAATGTTCAAACCTGAGGTCAAAACCTTTTACCAGTTCAACAGATGCAGGTGCCACAAGCACAATTTACTCCTTTAGCACCGGTACAGCAGGAGATTTCCATGGTACCTAGACAGCAAATGCACATACCTCAAGCCCCGATGGAGCAGCCATGAGTTATGCTTACTCAGCAGGTCAATGGTCAGAGATCAGATAATTGTAACAATACTGTACACCAATTCCCATTTCACAGTGAGGATGAAATAAACAATGAATGGATGAGTGACAGTTCGGATGAAGGAGCCTGCATACTTGCTGCATCTCTGGAGGTTAGATCAGAGAGGGCCATTTGTGAAGGGAAAATTAATGGGACATAAACGGGGTAATTCCGACCCCGGCGGGCGGCGGGCACTGCCCGCCGGGCGGAGACCGCCAAAAGACCGTACCACGGTCAAATGACCGCGGCGGTCATTTTGACTTTCACGCTGGGCGGGCGGGCGACCGCCAAAAGGCCGCCCGCCCGCCCAGCGGGAAAGCCCCAGCAATGATGAAGCCGGCTCCGAATGGAGCCGGTGGAGTTGCTGGTGTGCGACGGGTGCAGTGGCACCCGTCGCGATTTTCAGTGTCTGCTTTGCAGACACTGAAAATCTTAATGGGGCCCTGTTAGGGGGCCCCTGCAGTGCCCATGCCAGTGGCATGGGCACTGCAGGGGCCCCCAGGGGCCCCACGACACCCGTTCCCACCAGCCTCTTCCTGGCGGTGTAAACCGCCAGGAACAGGCTGGCCGGAAGGGGGTCGGAATCCCCATGGCGGCGCTGCTTGCAGCACCGCTGTGGAGGATTCCCTGGGGCAGGGGAAAACCGGCGGGAAACCGCTGGTTTCCCTTTTCTGACCGCGGCTTTACCGCCGCGGTCAGAATTGCCCCTGAAGCACCGCCAGCCTGTTGGCGGTGCTTCCTCCGTCCCCGGCCCTGGCGGTCCATGACCGCCAGGGTCGGAATGAACCCCAAAGTGTCATTCTTGGTCGACACAGGAGCTACACGCTCTACAGTAAGGAGTATAGAAGTACCAGATTTACCTCTTTCTGGAAGGACAGTGCAGGTTGTGGGAGTGGAGAATAGGAAATTAACAAATCCTATTACAGAACCAGTACAGATTGAAATTGGAAATTATACCGGACTGCATAGATTTGTGGTATGCAACTCAAGTCCTGTATCTTTGTTAGGCAGAGACTTATTGTGCAAGACCAAATGCTCCATAAATTGTACAGATGCAGGAATAGAAGTTCAGACAAATAGTGACGATGAGGAACAGCAGGCATCAGCTATGGTTCTTAATGACGCATTTGAGGAGTACCCTTTGATTGAGATTTTTCCAATGTTTACTTTGAAGGAATTACATACAGATTTACAGGGAACAGTGAAAGGGAAGGTTTGGGATTCACTGATAATGGGATTGAAAAAGCCCTGTGGGAAAGTGCGAATTGTGCAGGATTTGCGAAGGGTGAATGACATGGTGGTTAAGTGTTGTCCGATTGTACCCAATCCAGCAGTGATACTGTTTCAGATTCCATGTGAGGCAGAGTGGTTCACAGTAGTCGATCTGTCACAGGCTTTCTTTTCAGTACCACTTCATGGGGATAGTCAGTTTCTTTTCAGTTTAAAATTCCTAGATAAAGTCTACAGCTGGTGTAGGCTTCCACAAGGATACACGGAGTCACCGTCCTTGTTTAACCAGATTTTGAAAAAGAATTTGGAGTCCTTGGAATTACCTTGCCAATCGACTCTTGTGCAGTACATTGAAGACTTTTTGATTGCCTCCAGAATGAGGGAAGAGTGTAAACATGATTTGATTGTCCTACTTAATCATCTGGGGGACTTCCCACAAGGTCTCATCTGCAAAATTGCAATACTGTCAGAAGTCTGTCAAATACTTGGGTCATCAGATTGAGAAAGGGTTGAGGAGAATTTTCCGAGAGATGACTACATTTATGGGGTTTCAAGCTAAACCTTGATAACATTACACTAGGGGAAATCAAATCCAGGGTCAGCACTCACCAAGGTCAATTAAGCTAGCACTACTAACTAGATAGTCACCTAGCAGTGGTCTTAGAGGACTACAGAATGATATAGAAATTGACTTTTTAGTGTGCAGGGAGGGCACCAATAGCTGAAATATTAAGTAAATCCTTGACAATCATTCCTGGACCGACTGCACAGTAAAGATGCTATTTTTTGAGTTGGAGGAATCAGTGCATTACCTGCACAGAACAGACAGTATGTTGGGCTGACCATACCGCTTTTAAAAAAACAGCTTTAAGCTCCTCCAACATTCAAGAAGCCATTTTGGTGGCGGTACGCAGACGAAATAATAGCAGGACAAATAAGGGTTTCAGTCTCAACTAATAATACATTGTATTGAGGAGTCTGTGCATTCAACACTTGTGTGTTTAGGGGAACAGACTGCTAAACCCAAAATCATGATGGTTTGGAGTCATACCATCTGGCCTCACAGAAGACACCATGATACTATGGACCTGGTGTGAATGCCAGAATGGTTTCATGCCCTTAAATAAAGCCTATGACTCCAGGGGCTTTCTTATATTACAGGATTGTAGCACTCTTGTCAGTTTCAATGCAGGAGTTTAAAATGGAATGGGGCTGTGACTTCAGAGTGAAGGGCTCAACAGGGATACTTTGTAAATGGAACATTATTATGCTTACATGCATAGACAAAATCAAGAAATTTCAGTCTATAAGTGGGCAGATATTTCAGATTTTTCTTGACTATGTAATACCACACCTTCCTCTGACGTGGCGCAGAACCTAGTCAACCCTATGGCTTATGGTTACCTTAAATGTTGTGTCTCTTAACAGACACTTCTTGCAACTGGGTTTCCTGTATAGGGAATGCAGTATGGTGCAGCCTACTCATCAACATTTTTCTACTCCATATCCTGGAGTGCTAAATGGTGGATGAGAAGACAATTAACAGTGAATGTCAGGGTAGATAGCTGCCCTGTAAAGTGCACCGGTTTGGGGCATTTAGACAGTGGGCAGGTAGAGCTGTACAGGGTGCAAGGGCACTTTCATGCTTAGTAGTCCCATATGAGAAGGCCAAATCACCCCTCTTTATACATAAAATGCACAGTGATTGGCCAGATACTCAGTGGTACATCGCTCCTCTCAACAAACAAGTTAAAATCCAGATTGTGAGTTAGTAACTAATGTGAAAACCAAGTATAGAATCACACAAACCTCCTTGCTACGAAAAGTATAGTTGACTAAAAAAAGGACTTAGCTTTACATTTGGTAGCAATAGCACAATCCGACAGGCTTTACCTTAGAGTAATACACGTTAAATATGTAAGTAGCAAACAAAATTAAAATCAGAAATCTTTTACTGCAGGCACCTGGTACATTAAATACTAGGCATGCTTCAGGGCACTGCTTTAGGTGACTTAGCTAATGTCAAAAATAGGTTTTATAAACATGTCAAGACAGGTAATATGTGATCGCGATTATTGCACATTACATTTCAGAGATGGAATGGAAGATCTGTAGGCAGGTTTATACAGTGACTCTTGAGGGTGGTGTAATTGTACACTACAGCCCACAAGTGACACATGACATTTAACTTTTATAAAACACACCAAAGGTGATGGGAGGAATCCTTGCAATTTGGCTAACCACTGGCAATCACTTGGGGTAGCATCTCAACCCATTACTCTTTTGCTTACCACACCACCTCAGTTTGGACCCAGCCATGTGCAAATCAGTCTCATGGGAACAGTGCACCCTGAACTGCAGGCCCTAAGTGGCATGGGTATGCCCAGACGTGGATCCCATGCTCACTGTATCACTGGAACCAAGCTGTACACGGCTGAAGAACCCATAATGGGCAAAACCAATCCTCAGTTGCTCCGTTGCTTGTGTTTTAGTTCAGGGAGGACCTGGCCTGGTAGTTCAGGCTGAACGTTCCTATGAGGAGCAGAATCAAGACAGATATGTACATGGCTGGGTTCAAACTGAGGTGGCAGGTGAGCAAAGGAACGGTGGATTGGAATGCTTCCCCGAGTGATTGCAAGTGGTTAGACAATTTACAAACATTCCTACCATCACCTTTTGTGTGTTTCATATTTAACATTTATGCCACAGGTGCATTTTATTGCACCATATTACTTTGGCCTTACTTAAAAGTTAAATATGCCAACTGGAGTGTGCCACCCTTTTTACCATGTTTATGAGGTGTAGCACATGTTCTAGGAGGCTGAATACCAGTTTCATGATGATGAGAGTAAAACCATGTAATTAAATCTAGCCACAAATAGCAACAAATATCCTTGAGACCCATAGAAGGGCAAATTCTGTGAACAAAGGGTCGCAATTGAGTTATTGAAGTGCAGAAATCTCTCTGTCTGTCCTCAGCCTTATGGCCCTCTTCAATCCTATATCCATCCAGTACAGGGATTCCACCCCACAATATTTGCGTAGTTACACAAATCTTCAAAAACTGCTTCATATCACAGACTGTCTTGGGTAGCAAGCTCCTCTACATAACCTGGGAAACAAATTAATTACACCTGCAAAATTAAAGAAATCACCAAATTTGTTTTTGAAATGGGATGTGTAAAATATAACATTCTTAATTTAGTATGTTTTTTGCTTCAAATAGACTGGTTCATGCAGCAACTTTCTCGCCATTTATCCACTTCGGATACAGCTTGGCTTGCCAACGATTTATAGATTATCATTTTTTCTCCATACAAAGTTCTAAGTCAGAAGGTAAACTTTCTATTGAGGTGAACCTAGTCCCTGTATCTGACCTGCGATCTATCTCGGTCAGCCTTACTTTTGACTTTGACCTAATCTTGCACAACCAGATATCCACGGTTAGCGTTTTGAGATTTTTGGCATTTTTTAAAATTTGGTTCTACTTATTGGATTTTAGTAATTTTAGGGTCATTCTATTTATTCTACAGGAAGAAGATGAAGTTATGACAAAGAATCAGCCTAACCAGTTCCTTATCTGTAGATAGTGGATCCACATTTCCCGTCTGGAAACTATGTATAAACGTGGGGCCCAAACCTTCCCATTTGCTTCCAGTTTTAAACTGCTTCACTTACCAAGAGCAGAAGTGTTCCATAAAGCTATCAAAGAGCTGCTCTGATCCGGGAATTGTATTGCTGATATCCAGTCTTCCTGGAGTGAGAAGGCGTATCTAAACTCTGCACTTTGGTAGCCTGCCTGCTAAGTGGTAAGGAGAATGGCTTAACCTGCAGAAGCTGTCTGCCAAATAGAAGAAAGCCAGCTGCATAGTCTGGGAGAGTAGCAGCCCAGAAGAAGCAGTTTTACCACAGGATGTGTCCAGATTACACATATGTGAACCCAAGTATGTTCCGACTCTTCTACCCAAATGATGACCGTGTTCATCAAAAATGAGTCATTTGAGTGCCTGCTGCTTCAACTTTCATTGAAGAAGAGATGCTTGTGCTGACTCTGCCTTCATCATACCTGAGGACCTCACCCCATCAACCAAGAATGGAGGCTAAGGATCCCTCGCTGCAACCACTGGAGCTATGTGTTCACAGTTCATTCACTAAGATGTTGCATCCTTCACTGGCCAATGCAGAGAGAGAAAGGTGAGGCCACTGTGCAGTGGCCCTGTGACAATGAGTGTGCCTGCTTACTCAAAGTGCCTAACAGCTGCACACCCACATTCAAAGATCTAAGTGCATGCAACAACAAGGTAACACCAACAAATGTGATACATTGATTGCTAAATTGGCTACACAGACGTCTTTTGGTGGGACTTTGAGTGATATCTTCAACCCATATCAGAGCTAGGTAGTCAATTGCTATAGACTGACCCAAGGGACACAAAAGACACAACAGCTTCTTCACTATTCCTATATTGAGTCTGTACCTTTGCCAGTTCTAAGAATTCAGGTTCTTCTATGTATTGAACCAAATAGTGCACGTCTCAGTAGTCCAACTGCTGGTACCGAGTAATTACCATGATTGAGATTTATTGAAGCATTCTTGTCATAATTCATATTAGAAAGAACCCTACAAATACAGCCTTCAAGCCTCAAGTTAAAATCATGTTGAATTTTATTTGGCAACAAGTACCAGAAAAACAACACAAATAAATGTAGATATAGCACAATAAAATGCCAAAACCCCAAATTCAAAAGTTACCATGCAGCTCTCAAATGCAGAGCACATTAAAAAAACCTTCTTAAGCAATAAATAGATACAGGTCTGGAAAGCATTTGCAAACTTTTATTTAGAAAAGTGAAATTCTCAAAATAAAGATCTACAGTATTAATTTCTTAGAAACCTAAAAAATAAAAAAAACAAAGTTGTTTCATAGTCAGTTTCGTTATCAGTTAGCCAAAAGTAGAAAGAATTTGTTGAAACTCACTACTTAGGATAAGACAGCAATAATGCATCACATCGATTTGGCCCTGAATGAAAGGTTAGATGCAGAGACATTTGGTGCATAAAGGTGACAATACTGCATCCAATCACAGTTTGCAGTGGGGAGATGAGAGGAGATCAATTTCTTAAATTCTGCCTCGTTTCTAAATGTAGCCCTGTGGCTTAGAGATTCATGCATAATTCTAAATGTTTCAGTATTGCAGAGACTTTCCGTGAAGTCTGAAATACCCGTTAGATTAATTTCAGCACAATGACTTTGTATATGCCACAGGCATGGGAATGTATTCGTAGATTGACAGCTTAAGCATTTGAACATAATTACTAATAATAACAAGGGAATTTCAATTTTTTAAATTCTCTATGTAGCTTCTTCAGAAAACTAGTAATCGGTGTTTCCACCCCCATGGATTCAAGCACTGGCTAAAGCATTGCCCTGCTGACCTTGTTAAATGCTGATGTAAGTTTCATGAAGGTGAAATGAAGAGAACCAACCAGAACACTGGTATATTTACATGTCACCAGGTGTAAATTTAGGCATTGTTCAACAGTTCCTACCCCTGTGAGAAACACATATTGGTCATGTACAATGACAACATTGGTGGTAGCCCACTTACTGATCCTAGCTATGAGTGTTCTAGAAACTGTGACAGATAAATCATTCAGGGATATGAAAGGGTTGCTCGGCCTATTATGACCGTTGGCAGCTCTCCGTCCTTTTACCGATGGAGAGCCGCCAACAGCCATACTGGCGGGAGGCGGGGAAGTGGAGATTGCTCCACCTCCACCGCCACACCAACAGAACACCGCCCAGCGAATCACGTCCTATGATTCGTCGTGGCGGTGTTCTGTTGGTGGTGTGGTGTCGGCGGAGCTGCCCCCATGGCTCCCGTCCCCTCCCGGAGGATCGTCGGACCAGGTAAGTCGATCGTCCGTGAGGGGAGGAGGGTGAGGGGGTGTTGTGTATTGTGTGGGTGCATGGGGGTGTGCGTGTGTGTATGTAGAGGAGGTGTGTGAGTGCGAGTTTGCTTGCGGGGGTGTTGTGTGTATGGTAATGAGTGCGTGTATGTCTGTGGGTATGTCTGTATGGATGTGTGCGTGTATGTTTGAATGTGGGTGTGCGTGTCTGTGGATGTAGGCATGTATGTCGGTGTGTGTGCGTGTAAGTGTGTAGGTGGTGCCTGCGTGCGTGTCGTGTGGGTATGGGTGATGTGATGTTGGGGGTCGGGGTGGGGAGGGGGCCCTGCCACCTTTGGGGGGTGGCAGGGGTGGTGGGGGGTGTAAGGGAGGGAGTCGGGGTGGGGGTGGGGTAGACCCCTATCAGTGCCAGGGAAGGAATTCCCTGGCACTGATAGTGCTTACCGCCACGGATTTCATGGTGGTTCAAACCGCTGGAAATCCACGGCGGAAAGCCGGGTCCAAATACCGCCGGCAGTATAGTGACGGCTGCCGGGCTGGAGGCCCAGGTCTCCAGCCCAGCGGGCGGAACGGAGAACCGGCGGATGACCATGGCGGTAACCGCCATGGTCATAATTCCCCAAAGTAAGACCGCCAGCCTGTTGGCGGTCTTACCGCCGGTTTAACACCGACCGCCAGGGTTGTAATGACCCCCAATATATGTATACCAATTAGGAAAACTGCAGATTCAGCATGTATGATCATGGTTAGGTTGCATTTACAAATCAAAAGCAGCTTTGTAATAATTAAAACCTCTTAAAACTAGCCCATTTCTTAAGGTAAGATAAATCTTTTGTTTCCTTCCTCAGCAACTGTACAATATAATATGAAACATTTCTCAACCAATAGCTCATAGAATTATATTCTTCTGCATGCCTGCATCAAAACTTCCAGCGGAAATCCTTCAAAATCATGCATCAGGTATATGATAGAAGGTTTCATTCACAATACATGCTTTCTAATACAGTCGCCCTTTACATCATAGTACAGGATGCTTGGCAGAAACTATGAGAAGAGAAAACTCACAGTGGGTATCTGATTAGGAGGGGGAATGATCAGGAGCAAAATGGGTAGAACATCAGAAACTTCTTTCATTCTATTAAAATGAGTGTTGCATGAAAATGTGGGCTAACTATAGCACATTATTAATCACACTACTATCCAATGTAATAAAAACACTTCAAGTGAATTGGCATTAGTACATCTGTTACACCCATATGCATCATTAAACTCACTTCTTTGTACAAGTAATTTGTCACCCAAAGATGCACATAAAAATGTTAACAATTTTCCCCTCTGATTATTCTCAAATAATCACTATAACCCCATTTTTAAACATGTTCTTCTTTTTAGATAATTGAGCAGTCTCCTCCATCAACTTTAATTGTTCATACACTTGATCCTTGTAGTTGCCCATTTCCGTATCCATTGATCATTTTCGCTTTCTCTATTTATTATGGCCCTTAAGGCCAGATGTACGACCATTTTGTTTGCCTGCTTGCAATTGGCAATTTTTTGCGAATTGCAAATTGCAGACGCAAAACAAAATGTACAACAGTTTTAACCACACTGTTTTATCAATATTCATGAGACAGGTCACAAATTGCAACCAATTTGTGAATATCAACATTTACAGATATGGTGGCCTGCTGGGTTCAGCAGACCACCATGTCTGTGATTGCTTATTCAATAAAGTTTTTATTTATTTTTTAAATGCAGCCTGTTTTCCTTAAAGGAAAGTGAGCTGCATTTGAAAAACAAAAATGAAAAGTTACCTTTTATTTTTTTCAGTCCATTGGACCACTGCCCACTATTAAAAAAAAAGTGTTGGCACCCACATTCACAATCAGTGAAGGGAGGACCTGGTTTGGCAGGTCATACTGGACTGTTACAAGGGGGAACAGGGTCAAGAATAATTTGCATATGGCTGGGTCCAAACTGGGGTGGCACGGTGAGCAAAATAATTGATGGATTAAACCCAGATCAGTGACTGGGGGTGACAGTCTGATTGGCTCCACATTCCATTGATCACTTGTGTTTGTTTGCTTTTGTCGTCCTAAGTGTGCTAGGTATTGCCAGATGTGGGTCCCGGGCTCACTATGCCATTGGATTCAAGCTAGCCTGGCTGATGAAGGGTGATAACCTGAATCTGGTCCCAGGATGCTTGGTTTAGGTACATGGAGGACCTGGCCTGGCAGTTTGTGCTGGACTGTTCACCTGGGGAACAGGGTCAAGACTGATTTGTATATGGCCGGGTCCAAACTGGGGTGGCATGGTGAGCAAAATAATTGATGGATTAAAACCAGATCTGTGATTTGGGGTGAATGATTGATTGGTTCCGCATTCCATCCATCATTTGTGTTTTTTTGCATTTGTTGCCCTAAATGCGCTGGGTATGCCCAGATGTGGGTCCTTGTCTCACTATGCAACTGAATTCAAGCTAGCCTGGCTGATGAAGGGTGATACCCTGAATCTGGTCCCAGGATGCTTGTTTTAGGTCCAGGGAGGACCTGGCCTGGCAGTTTGTGCTGGACTGTTCCCTTGGGGAGCAGGGTCAATACTGATTTGCATATGGCTGGGTTCAAACTGGGGTGGCATGGTGAGCAAAATAATTGATGTAATAAACCCAGATCTGTGACTGGGGTGAATGGTTAATTGGTTCTGCATTCTGTCCGTCATTTATGTTTGTTTGCTCAGGAGCACTGGTAGCATTTAATTTACAGGTCCTGGAAACATGTAGTACCACTTTACAAGGGACTTACAAGTAAATTGAATATGTCAGTTGGGTTTAAGTCAATTATACCATGTTTAGAGGAGATAGAAAAAAATACTTTACCCTGATTACCAGTGGTAAGGTGCACAGAGTACTAAAGGCCTACAAAAGCTGGTTTAGAAAACAGGAAGATGAAGGCAAAAAGTTTGGGAATGATCCTGCAAAAAAGGCCTAGTCCAACATGTGGACTTGAGGAGTCTCAGGTTCTTCATCTGAAATTTCGCTTATCTGAAACTTTTGCTCTTGTTTTTGCACTTTGTCTTCACCAGTTCCAGAACAATCTACACCTCTCCTCTGGATTCACTCTGCGAACTTGGACTTGACTTTGAGCTGCATTTAGAGCAGCCTGTGTACTTTGATTAGTCACCTCATCCACTGTTTCAGCTACTTTCACTCTCTTCATGTAGGCAGTGTGGACCCACTGAGGCACACCTGCGCACTTGACACTTACCGCCCAGTCTCCAGTATTCAGTCCAAAGTAGTGTGTATCTTTGTAGTCTGCTGTTGCGACCTTCATCTGATGAGAGACAGATTTCACCATCTAAGCAAGACTTTTAGACTAATTATGAGCAATGTCATCAGTTATTAAAACTAGTGCAGCTGAAGGTCCATATGCAAGTCTCATTGCTCTGTTCATCACTATTTTGCATGGGGATAAACCGGTTTTCATGTCAGGAGTAATTCCTATATTTAACAAAGCAAGGGGAAGAGTATTGCAACACTTCAGACCAGAAAAGCACAAATATTCACCTGTTTATTCTTTAGAGTGCCAGTTGTGTACTCCAATAAGCCCAAGGATTGTAGTTATAACTAAAATAAAATCTCAAAAGCTGTGCAGAATATCCTTGGGAGAATAAATGTAGAAATCAATTCCATCAACTTCAATTTGTCAACTGTAAGGCTACTTGCTCTCCTTGTGGGAAATGCTTCTACCCATTTGCAGAACAGGAGGACAATCACTAAGACATAATTGAAATCATCACAATTTGGTCTCACAATAAAGCCTGTCTGCACTCTCATAAATGGACATTCTGATTTGCCAATGTGAGTCATCACTCAAGAGTTTCCTTGCCCTGACTCCCTAAATTGCATATGAAACAATGACTACACAGGTTTTCAGCAGCTTGTCAAACTTCTGTGGTCGCATCATAATATTTAAGGATCCTAACTAAACTATCTCTTCCTGCAAAAGTTTGCATACATAAATATTTACACGTGGGCTGCAACACTGAGTCTGGCATAACATTCTTCTTTTCTAAATTTACATACAAATCCTGATATATATTTTTATAGCCCACTTTCTCATGCTTTCTTTTCTCATTTTCAGGCACATCGTCATGTAGATCACTTAGGCCCTCATTATGACTTTGGCAGTAAATCCCACTTACCGCCATGCTGGCTGCCGCCAACATACCGCCGCCACCACCGCGGATATCCGTTCACCATATTATGACACACACATACCAATCTGTCACTATTCAGCCACACACACAAGTCCACCAGCTCAAAGGTAAGTGATAAACTGGGGGTATCAAAACCCACACCATTACACCAACAGAACAACGACCACAACATTATGACCCACAAATCGCCACGGCGGACATTCAATGGCTGTAAACCATTGGCGGTACACACTGCTGAGCACAAAATATACACACACATACAAAACAACACCACATTGGACAATTCAAACTACACACACCTGGCACACATACACACACCACACCCACACCACTATAAAACACACACCCACATTACCCACAATCATTTACGACTACAAATAATTGCCAACAAATAGAGACAGTAAGACCACTCACACAAACTGAGTCACATACCACCATCAACTATACACCACCCTCGCACCTTACATCACACACCCCAACACATCACCCTACACACCCTCACCCTCAATACTCACACAACACCCATGGCACCACAACGACACCCCAGATTCTCTGAGGAGGAGCTAAGGGTCATGGTGGAGGAAATCATCTGAGTAGAGCCACAGCTATTTGAATAACAGGTGCAGCAGATATCCATTGCCAGGAAGATAGGACTATGGCAGAGGATCGTGGACAGGGTCAATGGCTTGGGACTGCACCCCAGAAAAAGGAATGACATCACGAAGAGGTGGAACGACCTACGGGGAAAGATGCGTTCCATTGCAGCAAGACACCAGCTCGCAGTACAGAGGACTGGCGGTGGACCAACACACTAAAAAGAAAATTGCAGCAAGCTCGTAGACAAAGCACAAATCCCTGTGAGTATCTGATAATTTACAAGACAAAATAAAGATAAAGTAATTTATTATCAATATGGGCGTGCAACCACCAAGGCTCCTGCTGCAGAAGAAGCCACCAGGGCTAAATTAGCCCTACCAGATTTCATGAACCGCCTTTCTACTAAACAGGCATATATTTTGCCCAAACGCACTACTTTTGCTGTTTGCCACTGATTGGATTCCACCGTGCCCTGAAGAAGCCCCGCATGTGGGCGAAACGCGTTGGCTGTCCATTTATTGTTCCATGTGCTATACTTACGGAACTGTGAAAACATAAAGCATTTGGACTTTCAAACAAGTATTAAAAAGAAAGAACTATTCATCTACAACACTGGAGTACTGAACTCTCTTTGTACTTTATGCAACTTTGTTTCCTGCGTGACAGTGTATCACCTTTTGGGTGTGACTGGCGGTGGATCCCCACCTCCTCCCTCACAACTAACAACATGGGAGGAGCAAGCCTTGGTAATCATGCATCCTGGCAGAAGTAGAAGGAGGACTGGACTCTGGTAAGTCAACTCTCGACTACCCCCCTACCTGCATGCCATCACATACCCCCACCCTCACCCTCACCCTCACTCCCATCACTCCCCCACCTCCCACACAGCCCACCATCACAACCCACCCATCCCAATGCCAAGCCCTGCATGCACCACTTATGCATGGACACCACTCACAGACCTGCATGGACACCTATCACTAAAGCATGCACACTAGAGATAATCAGCTAGCTCACCAAATAACAACTCACACAAGGCAAAGCTGCCAGGGCAATAACAACCATAGAGGGCAACCCACCCATGCACAATATGTCACACACAGAAACAATAACACTGCATTTACATCCCCACAGGTGTTCTAGCCAATGCCAGAGGAGAAGAGGTGCCAGCAACATCTAGTCCTCCCAAAGAAGAGGCCCACAGTGATGACAGCAGCTCTGGTCGCCTTGATCTGGATGACCAGTCAGGCCTATCAGGGACCTCCGGACAGTCGGTTACCCAGGCACAGTCTCACACCACCATAGAGCCTCCCCCCTCAGGAAACACCAGCACAGCACCAACCCAGTGGGCCCATACCTCTGTCCCAAGACACTCAATCAGCAGTGTGTCCACCACTACAGGGACCCCAGGCCACCCCACAAACCCAGGACAATCAGGGACCTGGGGTCCGTGGTAGTGGGCACACGGTTCAGTGGACAGAGGCACAGGTCAACAGGGAAGCTGGGAGGACTGCTGTGCACCGGGGGGAGGACAGGTCAGAACCGACTCTCCAGGAGGCACTCACCACGATCCTGTGAGCATACCAACATTCCCAGGATACACTGGGCTAGATCTTGGACAAGATGCAGGAGAACATGCGGCTGCAGGAAGGACAGTACCTGGGGATCAGGGAGGACTTGAAGTCCATTAACACCACCCTGGTCTCCATAGCAGGGATGCGGGCAGACATGGCCAACAGTATAACGGAGGCAGTGGCACACCATCGGGCCACTGACACTAGCCAGACTACTGAACAGCCCTCCCCCTCTGCTGCCTCTAGTGGACAGGAGGCCCTGCCACAGGACCAATAGGCCACCTGCACCCCTCCCCCTGCAGAAGGAGAACCACCCAAAAAACGTTCCCTGTGACCCAGGCAGAAGCCAGAGACTATTGCCAAGACCACTGCAAGGAAATAAGACTCTACTGATTGTCACCCTTGTGTCCCACTCTGTCACCCTGTCCACCGTGAACTGCCATTGCTCCTCTTCCTATGCCCCCTTGGAGAATGCACCTGTTCTACAAATAGACTGGACTCTAACCTGGACTTTCCTCCATCATCACCCCAGCCCATTGTACTTTCCCATTTTCGTTAGAGCACTGCAATAAACACACTTTGAAAAAATGCAAGTATGGAGTATGTCAATTTATTTAAGTATGTATTAGTTTAACAAGATTTAAACATTGCAATTCAACTGTACAGTAATGTGTACATAAGAAAGACCTGTAGTTGTCTGCAGTGAACACACAAGGAGCAATAGTGGGGCACCAACATCTGTAAAAAGAGATGCCAATGGGTACAGTGAGTGGGCATAGAAGTAGGAATTCACACCCTGCCAGTGACAATGTCAAACATCAAACTGTCAATGAAATGTGAAATAACACTGTCTTACGTGTGTGTCATTGGAAAAATTGATGAATGACTGCACTTTGTTGTCCTCATCCTCTGCCTCCTCATCTTTACTGTTCACAGGGTCCACTGCTGCCACACAGAAAAGGCACATGGCGTCTGAAGGCAAGGTTCTGCAAAATACAGCATGCCACGATGATCTGGCAGACCTTCTTAGGTGAGCAGCACAGGGATCCACCTGTCAGATGGAGGCACTGAAACCTAATTTTCAGGAGGCCAAAGGTACGTTCAATGATCCTTCTTATTCACCCCTGTGCCTCATTGTAACGTTCCCCAGCCCTTGTCCTGGGATTCCTCACAGAGGTCAGTAGCCATGATAGCTTTGGGTAACCTGAGTCACCTAAAAATATTGAGGGACAACTGTTAGCCACACACTAACCCTTATGGCCCACACCAAACCCATACACCAACATCCACAGGGTGGGAACCAGGGCTCACCTATTAGCCACAACCTGTGCCTCTGGAGTTGGGCCATCTCATTTGGGATGCTGCTATTCCTCAGGATAAAAGCATCATGCACCGACCCTGGATACTTAGCATTGACCTGGGAGATGTACTGGTCCACCAAACATACCATCTGAACATTCATTGAGTGAAAACCTTTTCGATTACTGAAGACCTGTTCATTTGGGGGGGGGACAAATGCTATATGTGTCCCATCAGTCGTATCAATGATGTTGGGGATATGTCCCATTGCATAGAAATCAGCCTTCACTATGGCCAAATCCTCAACCTGGGGGAAAACAATGTAGTTGCACATGTGTTTAATCAGGACAGACACCACTCTGGTTAGCACTATTGAGAACATTGGCTGTGACATTCCTGCTGCCAAGCCCACTGTCACTTGGAAAGAACCTGTTGCCAAAAAATGAAGCAGTGATACCACTTGCTCAGGAGGGGGGATCCCAGTGGGGTGACGGATAGCAGATGTCAGGTCAGGTTCCAATTGGGCACACAGCTCTGTGACTGTGGCCCTGTCAAGTCTGTAGATAAGGATGATGTGCCTGTCCTCCATTGTTGCCAAGTCCACCAGGTGACGTCTCCATCTTCTATTCATCCGCAGCAGTTGCAAGCTATGGGGAAAAAGAGTGAGCAGCTGGTCATAATCTGTACATTGTAACCACTACCGTTCAATGCATATTGTGATTGTTACAATTTATTGGTGGCAGATGTCCTGAATGTGAAATTGTGAACTGTGACGCAGTTAGGATCCATGGCCTGCCTCCCCCCCCGCCAAATGGCGTTCACCTGTCCAGTATAGAGGGACAGGTGAAAATGAGGTAATTCCGCAGACGGTGTGCACCATTGCTGGAGGTGGTCGGGAACCACCGTGCAACTCCTCATTGGTTATCATTGGGCCCTAAGGGGTACAGTGGCCAATGTTGATGTACGCCGGCGGTGACGGTATGCACCGCCCGCGGACATCACCACCATTTTGTATCTGTTCACTCACTTGCTACCTGACCTTCAACAAGAGAGGATTTACACTACATGTGCTGCTGTGACCTGTGTCTGGAACCTACCATGGCTTGTGTGACTGGGGAAAGAGCCCCTGCCTTCACCTCGGCGGAGTTGGAGAGACTGGTGGATGGGGTCCTACCCCAGTACGGACTGCTTTATGGGCCTCCAGACCAACAGGTGAGTAAACTGTGAGCACGATGCATGGGACCTGAATGCATGGAGTGGTGTGTGTGAAGGCCTTGTGTAGGGGGGGTTGGTGGATGGGCCCTGGACAGCATGCAGCATGTATGTTGGCCCATGTCTGTGCAAATGGGCATTGGAAGGGGCATGGTGGGTCATGAGTGTAACAGTCGGTACGGTCTGACTAATACCTTTCCCTGTGTCTATTTTCTCTGCAGGTCAACGCTCATCAAAAGAAGGGTATATGGCTTGCCATTGCCAAGGACGGGCGGACCCTGGGGGTCTACGGCAGGCGGAGCACCCACTGTCGGAAACAGTGGGAGGAACTGAGACCCTGGGCACGGAAGACGGTGGAGGCCCAGCTAGAGATGGCCTCCCAACAAAGAAGGGGTGCCCATCGAACCCTGACCCCCCTGATGGCCCTCATACTGGCGGTGGCATATCTGGAGCTGGATGGGCAATTGGGGGCATCACAGCAACAACAAGGGGGTGAGTACAGTGCCCTTCATTACTACATACGCCTGGTGGTGTGGTATCTGGGTGGGGGATGTGTTCCTGTGGGTGCCCCTAGGCCAGGCCTGACATTATAGAGTATGTCCCATGGTGGGAAGGGTTCTGATGTGAAATTCCCCAAGGCATCCACTACTGGGCAGGGGTGTGTGGGTCCCAGGTATGCTGCAGTTGGCGGTATGTGTCCCTCCCCATGCCCTGGTGACTAGCATTGTAACTGGGAGTGCATTGTCTAGCTCGTAGGGCTGCTCCCTGTGTGTGAGTGTGTTGTGTTTGCCAACGGTGGTGTAGGTGCCACTATTGACCAAGTGTAACCTTTGTCTCCCCCCCCTTTTTGTTTAGTCACCCTGTCCTAATGTGCATTAGCATCATCTGGCGGAGGAGCAGAGGCAGCAGTGACTGTGGTCCTGCATCCCACAGGACCCAGGAGGCCGAGTCCACCAATGGTGAGGGCATCAGTGGGACGGAGGGTGAGGGGAGCACCACGGCGGAGACTGGAGGGGACAGTTCAGACGCAGATACCTCCTCCAATGGAAGCTCCCTGGTGGTGGCAAACAGGAGCTGGCAGCCCAAATGCAACAGTCTATTGCATTTCTGGAGGGCATTTACACTGGCTTGGTGGCCCAACAGAGATCAATACAGGCTCTGGCCTCCTCTCTGATGGCAGCCATTGTCCCTGTTTCCACCCTGCCCCCTCCAACTTCCTCTACCCAGTCCCATTCACCTCACCACCAACCTATCCCAACCACACAGGCAGATGTGCATGCACACAGGACAGCACACAAGAGTGGCACAGGCAAACACAAGCACCACACATCATCCCAGGGGCACTCACATAAACACCATCCAGATACAGACATACCAACATCCACTGCCTCCACTGTGTCTCACTTTTCCTCGTCGTCCACCTCCCCCCTAGTTGCGTCTACACTCACACCTGCATGCACTACATCCTCATCCACTACCCCCATCACCAGCACACTTATCAGAATGCACACCTCACTGGCAGTCACCACCCCAACATCCATGCGCACGACCCCTGTGTCCTCTCTAACTGTCTGTGCCCCCTCCTCTCAAAGTATACAACCGCAAGCACTCGGACACCCAACAGCCATCCACCTCACAACAGCATCCAGCCCATGCACCTGCACCCAATCACAGCAGACAGACACCTCCTACATCCACTCCCCCTTCCTCCACTCCCAAACCTTCTCCCTCTTCTCACCATAATGTCCCTAAGAAGCTTTTCCTCTCCACTGTTGACCTCTTCCTTACCCCTCCTTCCTTCCCGTCCTTCAGGCCAGGGTGGTCAAAACCCAGTCAAGCACCTCAGCCACCCAGTCCACAGCCACATCCCGGGAACCAGGCAGCCAGACAGAAAGGGAGTGTGCCCCTGGTGCTTTAATGAAGGGCAAGGAGCCAGCCCCAGCGGCTACAAGGAAGGGCAAGTAGCCAGCCCCAGCTGCTGCAAGGAAGGGCAAGGAGCCACCCCAGCTGCAGCAAGAAAGGGCAAGGAGCCACCCCCAGCTGCTGGCAAGAAGAGCAAGGAGCCATCCCCAACTGCTGCCAAACAGAGCAAGGAGCCATCCCCAGTTGCCTGCAGGAAGGGCAAGGGGCCTGCACAAGCAGGCAGTAAGGACAAGGGGCCTGGTGCTGGTACTCTGTCAGAGCCCACACCACCAACCATGCTGGTGTAGCCGTCTGAGGCTGCAGGGGATGGGCTGGAGCCTCCCCCCACCACCACCAGGTCCACCAGCAGCACCGCCACCAGCACCACCAGCAGCAGCACCAGTGGCCAGCTGTCCGAGGCTGCAGGGGATGGGCAGGAGCTTCCTCCACCACCAGCAACACTGCCACCAAAACCACCACCAGCTGCAGCAGCACCAGTGGGCAGCCGTCCGAGGCTGCAGGGGATGGGTTGGAGCCTCCCCCACCAGCTCCACCAGCAGCAGCACCAGTGGGCAGCTGTCCGAGGATGCATGTTGCCTCCTCCAGAGCATGTGGGCAAGTCACCCACTCGTGAGACTGTGGACTTGCACTCCCCAGGACCAAGCACAGGGTATGTTGCCTCCTCCAGGACCAGTGCTGTTGCACCATCTGCTGGCTGAGGTACCCCCCGTTCAGTGTCACCCTGAGGTGCCTGTCTATTTTTTAACTGATGCCCCTGCATAGTTCTCTCTGTGTTGTTGCAGGAGTCAACTGGGGCCTTGGACTTTGTAATGTGGCCCTGTGGCCCACAAACATTAAGGACTGGGCAGTGTCCTTTCATTTGTAAAAATGTATATACTTTTTTATCTGGATGCACGTATTGCTACTATATTTTTCTTCTTACACTCACTTTTATCTATTTGAGTTGTCCTTGCATTATTCCTGAGGGGTAAGGGGTAAGTATGTTATGTTGCTGCATCTGCTTGTATGTATTGTGTTGGGGTGGGTGTGTGTGTTGTGCCTGGGGGTGTCACTCTTCTTTTCCTCCCTCCCTCCCCTGTGTGCTATGTGGCTGTACTCACCGTGGTCGTCTTCGCCGTCGTTGGTGTTCGTGGTGGAGCAGGACGTAAATCAACATTGGGAAAATGTGCAGCTCGGGTTCCATGGCGGCCTGGTTCTTCCCTGATTCTCCACAGGTGAGTCATTTGATTTCTGAGATCTGTTTCTACCAGGCTTTTGATGTCATTGGTACTGCCCTGGAAAAGGTGGCGGATTGGACTGTCATAATACGTTGGGGGGAACACTGGCTCCTGCCTGGCTGTAGGCGGTTACCGCCGTGGTGCCTGTAGATTCCGCCCTGGCGGTCGGTGTGTTAAAGTGGCTGTCTGTCTGAGCTCTTACCGCCATGTTCATAATTTGGTGATATTTACCACCAGCCTGTTGGTGGTATTACTGCCACTTTATCACCAACCGCCAGCGTTGTAATGAGGGCCTTGGTCCACAGTGCTTACCTTAGAGCCAAACTCGGATTGCAACAGGGAATCAATTTTATTGTCTTCAATCCACAATTGGAAGCACTCTAGGATTTACCTGCAAACAATTGTTTGAGCTGCATCAATTAAACTTATTGGGCAATAGCTTGCTGGGTTTGATTTAAGGCTCTTCTTATGTACAGGGAGTATCTCTGCTCCTTTCCACGTAGCAGGGTGCCGTGGTTTGGGCACATGCTATAATGGCGTTAGCAACACAATTTAGATAAGGAGTCCAAATAGCAGGCTCTGGTTGAAAAAGATCATCCACAGATTTTATCTGGCCAGGGGGCCTTGCCCTCATTTTGCATGCTAATGGTACGCTTGGTTTCCATCAGGGAGAAAAAGCAATCTGTGTCACTATCTAGTTCCTGCTTAGGTATGGTAGTTGTCGCTGAAGGGGTATAACCAGCCATATCAAAGTCCAGCGGTGGAGAAGAATAAGGACCAGTGTCAGCAATACTAAATATGTCACGCCGCGCGCGCGGCATGAGCCAAACATTCCGCTCAGGCCGCGGCACGAGGCATGAAGACGCGCTGCATCTCCAGCCTGCTGTGCACATTACCAGGCCCCAAATTGGGCATGGGGCCTCGTTCTTTCCTAGCGTGATGTGCTTACATGAAGGTCTGACCTCCCCCACTCACCTGTTCTTCTTCTTTTCTTCTTTTTCTGTCTTTTCATTGTGCCTTCCTTTATGCTTTTTTCCTTTTCCCATATTACCCCTCTCTTCCCAGCATGCCTTAGTTCCCTACTCTCTATGGCTCCTAGTCCATTGTGTTCTATGTGTTTTTCCCTATCTAAGATGGTGTTCTTATACTTCCTGTTGGTCGCCTCCTGTTTTTTGGTATTTAAGGGCTGTGATTCTTTCTCTCCTTGCGCTGCAACACTTTCTGTTTGGATGGTGTCTTCGCTCCTGCTTCCTCGTATTCGGTACTGGTTCCCTTTTGTTTCAGTGTTTTTCCTGTACTTTTGCTCTTGTATTTACCTATTCAATTTGCTCCTGTTTCAGGAACCTTTCCTTTTTGGATGTTTTTTCCCCTTTCAGGATTTTTTTCCCTCAGGCACTACTTCTGAAGGACACGGCCTGCTCTTGGCGTTTCCATTGCCTGCAGCACTCTGGCTACCAGAAAGAATCGCTCCTACCTGGGCCAAGGCCTGACATTCAGGAACAAGATCCTCGCCACTCGTTCTGCAGACTCCAGGTTAAAGCAGCACGTAAGTCGTGACAAAATAGGTTTGGAAATGGCTGGTCTAGTCCTATGGGAGAATAACTTTCTCAGGTCTCAGTAAGGTAGTTGTTGCACCGTGCCTGATCGTGTGCCACTAGGCAGCTTAGTTTTCGGATTGGACAGCACTCAGAATATCATCCCAAGCAGCAGTATCCCAAGATACTTCGGCCATCTTTTGAGTTTGTTTTATAATTAGCTCTAGCACTCTGTAACTCACTGGGAGAGCCCATTTTTCTGTTGCTTTTATTAGGGAACTCTTGACCATCCTGAAAGCCTTGTTATACCACATGGGGTTAGTAAATTGAGATCTATTCCTGATATTAGGTGGCTTTGTGAATAAGGACTTCTTCAAAGCCTTAAAGCATTTGACATGGGAATCCATAACAGTATGGAGTGTAGAATCAGTGTCTGCAAAAACAAACAAAGTTGGATCCAAATAATGATATGGTTAGGCAATTCAGACCTCACTGTTTAAAACATGTTCTCAGTGTACATTGTTCGCAACAATACGGTCCCTACCAGGTTATTGCAAATGGGGGTCTAAGTAGTCTGGATTGCCTCAAAATCTCAGACGGAGGAGAACATTATCAATTTCATATTGTTGAAGGACTTTCATGTAAATACGATAGTCCCAGGAGTATAAATCTAGGAGTATAAAATCAATATGGCTCTGGTAAGTATTCCTTGTAAAAGTGGGATGCCTCACTAGATCAGAGGTAGTCCAGCAATGATAGGCTCTCAAGTGGCAACAGAGGCAGAGTTCTATAATTTGTAAGACTACCTTGGACATATACAGGGAATGAAGGACAGGGGCCTAAAGGTTGCAGGATGCCCTACGTTTAATTGTTTTTACCTGCAATGTCCCTTAACGGAACTGATGTCTCAATGCTTAGACTGAAGTCACTGTTCACTATGCAGTGGCCTCCTTGTTGATCTTAATGACACCATCTCTCAATACGGTTAATACTGAGGATTCTTCTGCCTTTGTGATAGTTCAGTTAAACACATTGTACAGGTATAGTTTTTCCCTCCCCAATGGGAGACCTCTAACCCAAGTAGATCGGGAAAACCTATAGTTAGTTGCCTCGCAACTCTGCCAAGGAAATGCTTAACCATATAGCGAGACCGATCAATGGCCTTCCAGCCAGAGGCCTTTTGGTTGGAACTAAAAAAGTTGTAAAACCTTGCTTGTGCGATGGCTCTAATTCCTGAAACTTAAAAATGGCCCCAGTATCAATGTAAGCCTCCAAGTCCTGTTGTGCCCTTTTGTTCTTAAATCCTGCAATATTCTAGGAGATTAGTGTTATATTATCAGATTTATTATGCCATATAGCCAAGGACCTCTGGAGTGATGTTACTGTCTCCCTCATAAGTGGATGTACTGAGGTTTGAGTGGCAAGTACTCCTGGCTCTTTACAAGGACTTTGTGTTTGATTAAAACATTTCATTGAATGAGGTGAGGCCTTGAGCACAGTATACATAATTTGATACTTGTATTACTAGTTGAGGCAGGGTTTCTTGATGATTCCAGACAATCAACCATGGACATAGAGGACATGGGCTGGGATCTAGCAATCCTCTGCACAGTTGAAAAATGAGTTTTAAACTGAATCTTTGAGTTGGCTGGAGGAAAAGTATGTGTTCTAATGATAGTAAACTATTCACAATTGATGGATGAGTAAATGGCAACTTGATACAATCTACATTATTACCCATAGCAGGAAGTAGTATGGCTCTGACTTTATCTGAGTGGATGACAGTATAACATTTACGAACATCTCTTATCTAGTATTTAACTTTCTTGGACAGAGATGCCTCATCTTCGCTAGTGTGCCCCTGCAACCTTGGGGCACCTGTCAGGAAGATAGCCCTAATATGAGCCAAGGTACCAGTGTTCAGGCCTTCCTCCCGGTTGTTTTGTGGCAAAGGCGGGTTTGTAGTAGGTGGGATGCTGATCCTACTTGGAAAAGATCTTGGGCAAAGATAGGGATGCTTTATATCTGGCAGTAAGTGTTTTTCTCTTGGAGTTCTCCCTTTGGTGGAAAGGAAATGAGTGGAATGAGGGCCTCTTTTTACCAGTGGGGGTACCTCTTGGCAAAAGACAGAGTGGTGTACAGGAAAAATTTGATTTTGTCCCCCCACGGGGTGTGATGAACTGGGGTGTGCTTCTTTATAGGTTGGGTGAGATAGTTTATAAATGGTCATGTCTCCTCTCACATCCTGCCCTACCTCCCCCAGGGAGGTGGGGGTCCATTAATATAAGGACCTTTGACCTTAAATCCGTAATTTCTGCCCTCATGATGGAAACAATCCCAAAGATCCTTTATCTGTGTTCTGGTCTCATCTGGCCCTGGAGGCTGTTCATTACTGGCAGGGGTTGTTTTTGCGCAGCCATAAATTGGTCACATAGGCCAAAGGTGAGAAACATTTTGAGCAGGATATTACAGGGTCTATGAGGATATGGTAATTTATTTGGGCCCTGACTTGAGTAAGTTAACGTGGGGTACTTCCTTGATTCCCTTGATTACTTGATTCCATATATCTTGTCTAGATGTTATAACTCATGTCTTACAGTTCCTTTTCATTTATGCTGTAGAATCATACTCCGGTGTTCCAGCATTCCTTATTCTATTAACAGTTGGGGATTCTGTATCTCTCTTTTGGCCTTTTTCCTAACTCCCTCCTCCCATGCAAGGAACTCACACTCTTGGCCCTCCACAGCACCAGTCTGGTGTGACCCTAAGAAGGGAAGCAAAAAGATAATGATTAGTAGTACCCACTGTGTTAGGCATATGCATTTTAAAGTCACATCAAACTGCTATACCTTTAGGCCTTTCTCTCCCCAACCAGCATCTGTCCCATCCACAACTATTATCCTACCAATACATATGTTATTTGATACTTTGTTTGTTGACCTACAAATATTCTGAGGTTAGGTTAACTTTATGGTTTGGGCTAAGGGTAGGTTTTAAGTAGGGAATAGAGTAAAGTGCAGTGTAATGAATGTGCTGCAGTTTCACCACCACATAAATGCTGGCAGAGATGCAATGCACTTGGCATGGGCAGTGCGGGGGCCCCCCTGACCAGCCCCATTGTGCAAATCACTGTCTGCTGGTGCACCCGACACACAACAGCATTTAACCCACATTATATTATGAGCCGGTGTCAATGTTGTTGAGCGTTTCCCCTGGGCCAGTGGGAAACTCATAATAGGATTAGCAGGAAGGAGACTGCACTGGCAGTCTCCTGACCTGCAGGAGTTTAGTGGGCGGCCTTTACTGCCCTCCAAACTCCTAATGAGGGCCTTAATCTTTTTACACATTTTGGTCAGGCAATGATTTTCATGTATGTTTATAACATCATTTTGCGCACCATATACATTACATTTATTTTGGGATTGCAATAAAGCTTTGAAGCTTTATTCAGTATGGGATTTGATTTGTATTTAAATTGGTCACAGTGTCTAGAATTATTTATGTTTTTTATGTTATTGATTATGTTGATTGAATCTGATTACTACACTTTTCACTGAGTCCAAAGATCCAGTTGATGTCTAAGTGAAGTTCCGGTGTTCTGTTACAAGTGATTGGTGTGTGTTTTTTTAATAGGGTTTGCACTTGCAATTCCTTGGGCTAAATTGCGGTAAAGTGTAATGTATGAAGTGAGTAGGGAGTTTGGGTACTCCAAGTAAATGAGTAGGGAGTTTGCGTACTCCAAGGAAGAGAGTGGGGAGTTGGCATACTCCAAGTTAATGTTGTGCTTTGTGCTCAGAAATTGTCCATGTGTTGATGATGTTTATGGGTCCTGCGTGGCCTAAGACTCCGGAGTACCGCAGAAGTCTATGGAGACACTTGGTCAATTTTTTGTTTCCAGTTAGGTGTTTGTCGATTGAGCACTGTCGACAATACCAGTAGATTTCTTGAGTGTGTGAGTTGTTGGTTGGTATTAGGTGAATCCTGAGTGCACATGAATAATCCGTATCAACTACAGTGACATTTGTAGGACAAATATTACTTGTGTATGTGCAAAAGCCACAGTCTGAAGTGTGACTATACAGCTTTCAAAGCATTTGAGTCCTACCCATAGTGAGCAGACATGTTTGTTTTTTTGGTTTGAACCAGACATATGATAGGTAGATCCTCTGATTGATATAACATGTCCCCTATGCTGTACAGGCTCATCTTTACTTGCTCAGCAGCAAGCTATGAGAGCATCCTGTACTCATCCACAGCCCATATCTCAAAGCAATAACACTAGTTTATTAGGGTTATCAGCACAACAATTAACTGTCAGGTTAGACAGGTTAGGGTCAGTTTTGAAAAATATATATAGAGAAAAGACATTGAATATGGCTGGACTGAAATTGGAATTGAATGAAATGATTGAGGGAACACTTGAATTGGACAGATTGGATTCTTACAATGAAAACGTGTTGTGCTTTATGAGCAAGGAGGTTACTCTTCGTTCATCACAGATCTATGGGAAATTAGCTAATTTAACCAACAAATATGAAATTGAGATGAATAAATCTAAACAGTTAAAGAGAAGTTACAAATTAGAATTTGATTTGAGGGACATTGCAAACAAGAAATGAAAATTCTTATTAAGGAATTGATTCAGAGCATTCAAACATGGGGAGCACTGGATAAATGGGAAGGCAGAAGGGCATGGGTAAAAGAACAGAAGAGAAACCCAACTGCATCTTCAAATGGTGTACAGCAAGCTGAAGGAGCTGTAAGAATGATGCCAATGAGAGAAATTCTGGGAGGGAATTTAGTACATGTCCCATGGAGCAGAAGTGATATGCTGTCATTTAGTAATGATTACCCAAAGTTGAGGGAGTAGTCAGTGGAATGGTATCAACAAACATAGAGCTTTGTTAAGCTTGCAAAGTGCCTGTGGGAGGGTTTAAACACTTTGGGGGTCATTATGAACACAGTGGGAATCCCCGCTGTGTTCATGCTGGAGGTCTTATCACAGACCACCAGCCCCCCTGAGACCCTGCCGGATGAAAAATTAACATTCCAATGGGATGGCGGGCAGAAACAGTGTTTTTGCACACCGGCCCAGCATAATGCTGGGCAGGGACATTTCTGACAGCACCACATTCATAATGCCATATGCATGGGCTGTGCAGGGGCCCCCAGGGGGGCTCTGGAGCACCCCTTCCACCAGCCTTTCCCTGGCTGGTGAACTTGCCAGGGAATGGCTGGCAGGACAAGGGTTCTTTAGCAGGAGGGTAGCGCTGCTTGCAGTGCTACCATGTCAGATGAAGAATTCTGCCATCGTCAGGCTGCCTGTCAGCGGTCGCCTGGCAGTGATGGAAGGCCACCTGTGGTGGTCCCCACTGTGTACATTATGTGGCGGTCGAGACCACCATGCTGGTGGCAGAAATTACCGCCGCCGGCATGGCGGTCTCGACCGCCAAGTACATAATGAGAGCCTTTATTTGAAATTGTTTTTCCAGCAGATTTTTGGGTTGAGTGTAAGCAGAGTGTTGATTGGCCAATGTGTGAGCTGCCAAGGGATTCTGTGACAGGTGCATCACCTGAAGAGGTGATGAAAAGTTATTATAGGGTGATTGAATTTTTAAAAACTGGAGTCTCCTCCAAAGATGTTGATTTGCAGAGGATTGGAAGGGCAGCTCAGGAGTCAAAATAATCTGTTTCTGCCTATTATGAGAGACTGTTGCAAGCATTCAAACAATACAGTGGCACAGAGATTATTGAACCAAGAGACATTATTCATTTTTTATTCAGATTTGTTCAAGGATTGAAGCCTGAAATTAGTCACATGATTTAGAATCAGTTGATTTGGTGGCAGGGAAAACCGATTGATGAAGTATTGCAGTATGCAAAATACTGCAGTGATGAAATTGAATTGAAGCAGAAAAGATTAAAGGAAAAGGAGTTGGTGATGCAAATCAAATCTGCCCAAGCAGCAGGTATACAGGGATCGCAAGGAATGGTGAACGCAGGAGGAATGCAGGGAGCTCAGCAGCAGGGCAATGTGGTGCCTCAGTTCAGAGGTATTGGTTGTGGAAGTCGAATAGATCCAAATATCAATGTGGCTGATATTCAAAACATGAAAAGAATGCTTCCTTGTCATGCGTGAAGCAAAGTTGGACAATGGACACCAGAGTGTCAATATAATAGTGTAAATAATTTGGTGCAAATTTCAAAATCAAAAGCGTTCAAAGGCCTCAATATCTAAACATGAATGTTCCTACAGGAGCAGTACAATTGCAAGTTCCTCAACAAGTACAATTTCCCCAACAACAAATTCAGGCTTCACATCAAATGCATATTCCACAAGATCCAATGGCAGAGCAGTAGATAATGGTTTCTCAGCGGAACACAAACCAAAGAGCAAACACAAATGTAAATCAGTTAATCACTCAATATCCAGTGGAATAATGTGTGTTGGCTGCCTCACTGGAGGTAGATCAGCGTGGTCCTTATGTGAATGCACATGTCATAGGATGTGATGTTTAGTTTCTGTTTGAAACTGGAGCAACCCATTCCACTGTCAGATCTGCAGAGGTTCCTACTGTGCGCCTTTCTGCACGGCCAGTTCAGGTAGTAGGCGTAGCAAAACAGGATTTTGTAAAACCTTTACAGAGTTCATTCCAGTTAAAATAGGAACATTTGAGGATTTGTACTAATTTGTAGTCTGTGATTCACGCCCAATTATTCTGTTAGGAAGAGACTTGCTATCTAAATTAAACTACTCCATCATTTGTACTCATGAAGGGATAGCAGTTCAAACAAATAGTGATGATGAAACTTCCAGCCAAACTGATGAGATATATTCTCTCATTTCATTGTTTCCTGCCATGACAGAGACCTGCCTGATGAGGTACAAGGCACTGTAATGTTGGAAGTTTGGGATCCCTCTGGAAAAGGAATTGGACTCATACAAGGTAAGGTGTTAAACCAGTCAAAGTGACTGCAAAAACAAATGCAGTCTCTCCCAAAACACAACAGTACAATATGACCCCAAAAGTAATTGAAGGAATTACTCCAATAATTACAGACTTGATGGGTAGCCTGTGTAATTCTCCTATTATGGGATTGCGAAAGACAAGCTGGAAGTACTGCATAGTTCAGGATTTGAAGGTAAACAAAATTTTGGTATCCTGTTGTCCCGTGGTGCTAAATCCAGCAGTAATTTTGTTTTCGATCCCATGCGAACCAGAATGTTTTTTTCTCAGTGTCTTTACATGAGGAAAGCCAGTTCCTTTTCTTATTCAAATTCTGCGTATTCCTGGTGCCATACACCACAGGGATTTTTAGAATCACTGTCTATTTTCATCAGACATTAATAAAGAATTTAGGCCCTCATTATAACATCGGCGGTAAAAACTGCCTACCACCGTGGTGATGGCCGCCAAAAGATCGTTGCCCAGCTACCAGCCGTCTGCCATATTATGACCACAGCCGGACTTTCTGCCATTCCGGCTGTGGCCATACTGGCAGTTGGATGTAAGGTGGCACTGCTACCACCACCAGCGCCACGCCAGTAGACCTCTGCCAGCCATATTATGACAAATAATACTGCCTGGCGGTGTTCTGCTGGCGAGTGCTGCTGGCGGGTGCTGCTGGCGGTAGCAGCGCCCGATCCTGTCTCCTGCCGGAGGACCCCCTGGATCCAGGTAAGTCAGGTCTCTGACAGGGGATGGGGGAGGGGGTGTTATGTGTGTGTGGAGGGATGTGTGAATGTATGTGTGTGCGTGAATGTGAGTGTGTTTAGAGTGTTAACTGTGTGTGTGCATGTACGGACATGTGAAAGAATGTATGTTGTGGCATGTGAATGTGTGTCTGTTTGTATGATAGGAAGAGTGTATGGATGTGTGTGTGTGATTGGATGTATGCATGCGTGTATGTATGTGGGAATGGGTGTGTGTATGCGTTTGTGTATGTAAAGGGGGCGTGAATGTAGGGAGGGTTAAGGGGGTTGGAGAGGTTGGGGGAGGGGAGGGATCTGGAGAGGTGGGGAGACCCCTATCAGAGAGAGGGAAGGAATTCCCTGTCACTGATATGGCCTACCGCCATGGTTTTAATGGTGTTACCAACGCCACAAAAACCATGGCAGTAGGTGGGTTCATAATCCCACAGGCAACACAATGGCAGCCGCAGGGCTGGAGATCAATATCTCCAGCTCGGCGGCTGTTACCATGGCTGTCGGAGTGGTACATTGACGGGTTAGCTTCAACCAACCCACCAATGTCATAATGTACCACCAGCCTGTTGGCGGTACTTACTGCCATATTATCACTGACCACTGGGGTCGTAATGACCCCCTTAGAGTCCTTAAGTATGCCATTTAATTCTGTTCTGGTAGAGTACACTGATGATTTGATGGTTGCATCCATTACACGTGAAGCTTGTAGACACCATAGCATTGTTGAATCATTTGGGCAAAAATGGACATACGGTTTCCCCTGCCAAATTACAGTATTGCCAGAAGGAAGTTAAGTATGTGGGTCATCAAAATAAGAAAGGTGCAAGCAAAGAGTCAGAGAAAGAGTCGCAACTATTGTGCAGATGAATCCCCCAGTTACACAGAGAGATGTTAGAATGTTTTTGGGCATGGTGAGCTATTGTCGCCAAAGAATCCCAGTTCTTAAAGTAATTTGCAAACCACTGCAGAAGTTAGCACACAAGGAAGTTACTGACCCAGTTCTGTTTGATGAAGAATGCATGAAAGCTTTCACTGAGCTGAGAGAGAATTTGGGTAGAGCTCCAGCCTGGGAATGCCTGACTGCACGAAAAGTTTTTCACTGTTTTGTTATAAACATGATGGTTGTGTTCTTTCTGTTTTGACATAGTTGCATGGAGGAATGAACAAACCTGTGCATATTTTTCCACCACATTGGATCTTGTCACTGCAGCTTTGTCGGGTGGTTTAAAAACATGGCTTCCACTAGTATAAGTATCGGTCAATGCAAAGTCATTGTGATGGGACACCCTTTAGCTGTTTATGTCCCACATTCAGTGAGGTCCTTTTGACCCGAACCAAAACCCAGTATTTGATTAGTGCCTGTCTTACCCATTATGAGTTATTGATTCTTGGCTCTTCCAATGTGACGATCAAAAGGTGTTTGGCTTTGAACCCTGCTACCTTGTTACCTGTTAATGTTGATGATGCCAATGCTGTTAATGAAATGGAACAGTACTGCCTCGATGTTACTGAACTATGCACCAATCCCAGACCTGATATTCAGGACACTCCTTTAGAGGACAATGATCAAGTTGTATTTGTCGATATTTCCTGTTTAACGAACGATGAGGGTACTCTGAGAGCTGGTTTTGTAGTTTGCACCATCGGAGTAGTCAAAACTTCATGTCTTTTCTGCCCAAGTTAATAGAATTGGTTGCACTTACAAGCGCATGCTGATTATCTGAGCAGCTTATGGATTTGGTGTTGTCCACAACTTTGGGCAGTTTTGGCACCAGCGAGGTCTTATGGCCTCTCCATTCAAAATGGTGAAAGGGTGCACAGTTTATTAAATGCCTTGCAGTTACCACAGAAAATTGCAGTTGTAAAGTGTACAGCCCATCAAAGATCAAATGATTATGTCTCGTTGGGCAATGCCTATGTTGACCAAATTACCAGATATTGTGTACTCCACTATATCACCTTCAATGATGGTGGAAGTGACACTGGTAAGACAAATCAAAGCTTCCTGATGTCACTTGTTGATACCTAGAATGAAAGTAAGAGGTTGCAGGAAGAGGCAACAGAGGACGAACACAGAGGTTGGATTAGAGCAGGTTGTGTCGAAAGAGAGGAAGATGATGTGTGGAAGATGATGTCTGGTTTCAAATGAAGGGAAAGTTGTGTTGCCAGAATGTTTGTTGACCTCGATGGCTAGATATTACTATGGTCAAGTTCATCTCAGCTGAGATGCAATGATTTGCACATTCAAACAGATATATTACAACCCCAGATTTGGGTTAATTGCAGAAGCAGTATGTCAAAGATTTGTCACATGCCAACAAATGAATGTAAGAAAACACACTGGGCAATTTGAGCCACATAGGCAGATCGGGAGGTCCATTTAACAGAATGCAGCTTGATTTTGTTGAGATGCCTGCTTGTAATGGGTTGAAATATGTGCAGGTAATTGTATGTGTGTTTTCCCAATGGATAGAAGCTTATCCAACACGTAGGAATAACAGTCTTACAGCAGCCAAGCTGCTGCTCAGGGAACTATTACCAAGGTTTGGCTACCCGACTTCTTTGGAATCAGATCAAGGAACTAATTTTAATAACAAGTTCATAAAATTGTTGTGTGAAGCACTGAACATTGATCAAAAATTGCACTGCAGTTACAGACCAGAGGCATCTGGATTGGTGGAACAAATGAAAGGAACACTGAAAGCTCGTTTGGCAAAGGTTTGTGCTTCAACAATGTTGAAATGGCCTGATGCATTGCCACTTGTCCTGATGAGCGTGAGTAGCACCCCTGACAGGAAGACAAGACTGTCACCATGTGGAATCCTTATGGGGAGTACAATGAGGTTGCCAACAGTACTTGAAAATGCACACATGAGCATAACAGATGCTTAGTGCTGGATTATTGCAAAGGTCTGGCTGATTTAGTTTGTTCTTTGTCTCATCAGGTTGAAGCAGCAATGGTTCAAATGGCTTAAGAACAGTGCCACAATTTGAAGGCCGGTAAGGGGTGTTTATCAAAAAACATGTGAGGAAGACGTGCCTAGAGCCAAATCAATTTATCTTGGTGATGAAAAAAGCTGTGAAGTGTGCTAGTCTTCCGAACTGGATTCATGCATGCCACACAGGTACAGTTTCATGTCCTCTTGAAAACACAGAGTCTAATTCCCTAAGAGTGAGTGCAGAGAAAGAAGGGGTTCAGATTGGTCAAGCAGTGAGGACTGGACAAGTGGTTGAAACAGAACTTGTGCAAGATGACAAAAATGCAAGCATTCCATGTGCAGTTAAAGATGCAGGAGAGTAAAGTCAAAGCCACCTGACTCATGCCAGGACAGAAAATGTTGTGAATCCAATTGCACTTGAAAAGAGAACTGTAAAAGGAGATCAGTGGCCTGCAACCACACATGAGCTGGTTGCTGATAAACTCTGAAGTATAACAGTAGTTGAAGAGTCAAATCAAAGTGAAGATGAAATTTGTGCTTTGAGGAGTACAAAAAGGAAAAGAGTGCCAAGCCTCAAATACTATTCACCTGAATAGACCCATCTTGTTGCAAATAAATGAGGCAACAAGTTTATGGCCTTTTGTTTTGACCGTGAGAATTCAGTTAAATATTTTGGAACTTGAAATCGCATTTGAACTGAGTTTGAAATAACCTTGCCAATTGATCAACAAAGACGTTACACACTGGAAGTGACAATAAGTGATCATCAGACTGTATTTTATTAAACATGAACATTTTGTACTATTATTTAGAACCCTTTGTTTTTTGGCTGAAACTGTTGAACTTTCTTGAAGATCGAGAACTAAATAAGTGCAGAAAGACTTTTGAAAAGCGGCCATGGATTTGATTTTTGCTCACTTAATGCTTTTTCTTTTCTTCTTGGATTCTACAGAAATCATGAACCCAGGACAGGGTAAACACAGTTAATGTAAATATGTGTGCATTGGTTTAGTTATAGTATGTATGATTGTGTGCATTTTATTGATCGTGGGAATGAGCATTTCAGTGAAAGGAGATATGCAAAGCACAGCTACTCCAGTGCAGGAAATAACACCATCTAAGCAGGATAAGTTGCATAAGGATGAGGGATTGCTTCATTTAGATGACATAAATAAAGATTTGTCTTCTAACGTCTACTATCGTTTTCTGTATGAGCATGTGGATACAACGTATGTGCATGACTGTTATGTGGGTACACAAATTCCTTTATCAGTACAAGAAGGGATCACCTATCACAGCTTACCAATGACATGGTATTAGTTGCAGCTTACTGTGACATGTTTTTACAATCAAGAGTACATTCAGTATTTTTACTCAAACTTTGACTTAGTTTTCTCTTTTGTTCCCATTAATCAGCATTTGAGGAGCATTGCAAAGGCGAAGAACATAGATATAGTAAGTGGGTTCTTCTAATCTATACTGTGTTTTGGAACAACATATGCACACCGGAATAACTTAACATGTCTTCTCACACAAGTAGAGAAAGAGTTTATGAATCAAGTTGATGACCGAAGGAAATCAATAAAAGAAAAGATAGGTAAGGGACTAGTTTGATACGCCTAATATACAGGGAAGTTTAGCTTTAGATTGGCAAAATGTAGAGAAACTTTTTATATATAGACCATGAAAACTGACAATAAGTTTATAAGAACGAGTGAATGCAAACTTGAGGTTTTTTAAAGAATGTATGGGATTTTATGTTAAATGGACAAGACCCCGCTGTGCCTGGTGTAAATCGCATTTTTGTAAAGAATGCTTACTACAAGTTAAGAAAAGGCTGGTATGGCACATGCTATTTAGAAGTGCTTTTTTCTGAAAATATACCCAATAAACAACATTGAATATCCAGTAGGGATTGAGTATGCTTAGTTTTAAAGATGCAACATTGTTGCATGTACATACCCGACAACAGTAAAGAGATAAGGAAATATCTTGCTAATCTGATAAGTTTGAAAAAAAACTTGAATGCCCTGAAACAGACAAATATTTGGGAAACAGTACATGAGGGATTCTCAAAGGTAGGATCCTCTGTTGGAGATTTGGGAAATGGATTTGTATTAATGATCCTGAAACCTTTATTGATTGTGACACTTATGCAGTTGGATTTTACAAGACTTACAGTTTCTGATAAATGCAGAGAGCAAAGAATAACAGAGGAGAGAACAGATTGAAGTGGAGAGTATGAGAAAGAGATATTATAAGGCCATGAAGAGAATTGAAAATTACCGCAGACCTAGACCTATGCATTATCAGAATACAAGATTTTGATTTGTCTCATTGTAAATGAGAATGTCCTTTTGTGACGGCATGAATTGCCGTCAGAGGAGGGCCTGATAGAGATCCAATTTTACTAATACATTAGTGGCATAGAAGTTAACATAATGGGACTTATAAACCTTAACTTAAAACTAGCAGAGAAATGAACATGAAATGTAAAATGTGCACATTTGCAATATGGTGGACAATGTGGCCTCCTTTCGTATTTGACATTGCGTTTTGCCAGAAAAGATGTTATGCATACATAGTCGAGTGAGCTTCTGACATGAGTTAATATTAAACGTATTATTATTAGATGAATATTAGAAGTTTATAAGAACGAGTGAATGCAAACTTGAGGTTTTTTAAAGAATGTATGGGATTTTATGTTAAATGGACAAGACCCCGCTGTGCCTGGTGTAAATCGCATTTTTGTAAAGAATGCTTACTACAAGTTAAGAAAAGGCTGGTATGGCACATGCTATTTAGAAGTGCTTTTTTCTGAAAATATACCCAATAAACAACATTGAATATCCAGTAGGGATTGAGTATGCTTAGTTTTAAAGATGCAACATTGTTGCATGTACATACCCGACAACAGTAAAGAGATAAGGAAATATCTTGCTAATCTGATAAGTTTGAAAAAAAACTTGAATGCCCTGAAACAGACAAATATTTGGGAAACAGTACATGAGGGATTCTCAAAGGTAGGATCCTCTGTTGGAGATTTGGGAAATGGATTTGTATTAATGATCCTGAAACCTTTATTGATTGTGACACTTATGCATTTGGATTTTACAAGACTTACAGTTTCTGATAAATGCAGAGAGCAAAGAATAACAGAGGAGAGAACAGATTGAAGTGGAGAGTATGAGAAAGAGATATTATAAGGCCATGAAGAGAATTGAAAATTACCGCAGACCTAGACCTATGCATTATCAGAATACAAGATTTTGATTTGTCTCATTGTAAATGAGAATGTCCTTTTGTGACGGCATGAATTGCCGTCAGAGGAGGGCCTGATAGAGATCCAATTTTACTAATACATTAGTGGCATAGAAGTTAACATAATGGGACTTATAAACCTTAACTTAAAACTAGCAGAGAAATGAACATGAAATGTAAAATGTGCACATTTGCAATATGGTGGACAATGTGGCCTCCTTTCGTATTTGACATTGCGTTTTGCCAGAAAAGATGTTATGCATACATAGTCGAGTGAGTTTCTGACATGAGTTAATATTAAACGTATTATTATTAGATGAATATTAGAAGTGAAGTATATTCTGAGCATGAATTAATCATACTTATATTGATTTAAATGGATTTTATTAACATGGGTTATATGTGTGAAGAGAACTAAATGCACATTTAAACTGTGTTCTAATATGTCCTGAATAATGTTTGCAATTAAATAATCTGCTTTGCATACTTCATTCAAATTGTTGGTGCGCATTAGGATTTATGTGTATTACTGTGTATTTAGGCTTTCTTAGCTAAATTAGGTTTGAAGATTCATTTTTTTACAGCAGTAGAGGAAAATTACATGTTACCTCTGACCTGAATTGAGTCATGCGTTGCTGACATATTGGTGAATATCCTATTGTATTAAAGACCAATAATATGTTTTGATGTTAACAAATGTAACAGTATTTGTTCTAGCTGTCGAACAAGACAGGAAGCCTCATTAATTATTTTGTATGAGAATTGTTCAACTTATCCTTTGTACTGTGGGAAAGGATCTCAAAGCTGCAGTCAACAATTAAGTATAATAATTTTGTGGAACTGTATGAATTCATCGAGAAGACTTCGCATCTTCCCTGAGAAAATCCTGAATAGTTGCAAACTTGGTGTCAGCAGTTAACATTGGGTATCGATTATCGTGCGCAAGAGGAGCCCACCTGGAAGACCAATCAGAAACTCATGGTCATTTCTAGTTAAGGAGAGACTTTTGAAATTGTTGTCAGTCTGTCGCAGTCTGTCGGGGTCTGTCTATTGGAGTTCTTCTTGGGTGTTTCATGCTGTCACCCCCTGTCCCTCTCCAAGTCTTCTACCATATTTAGTCTTTATGCTATAAGTTTCCTTTAATCTTATATGTCCTGTTACTATGGCTATTCAGTACTAATATGCCCAATAATTCTGATGTGTTGACTTGTCCTATGTGTAGCTCGTGTTCTGCACTGTCCTTATGTTGATACCTACTGATGCTGCGAAACTGTGAACGCTCTGCTTGATGAATCTTCATGTCTGCTGTCTCATGAGAAGAGGTATAATCTTTAATGTGGTTTCTTGTTTCCTTTTGAGCTTAGATGATTACACCAGTGTATGTTTATAGTGAGTTATCCTAGCTAGATGTTTTTTTCAAATTATCTTTGTCTCTTCCTTTGTTTCGCCTACATGTGAAAGTCTGCTCCAACGCATGCAAGTCCAAATTTATATTAGTGATAAGGATGGCCCAGTCCTGAAAACTGGTTATTAATTTGAATTTGATGATTTACTGATGTCACCATCAGCTGCTTTGAAATCGGATTCTAATGTGCATAATATAATTTTGTTAATTTTTGTTGTTCTCTTGGAGTGTCCAATAGCATTGATGTTTAGTAGACTTAGGCCCTCATTATAACATTGGTGGTAAAAACCGCCTGCCAACGTGGCGACGCCTGCCAAAAGACCGTCGCTGCGGCTACCAGCTGTCTGCCAAATTATGACCGTAGCTGGAATTCCACCAAAAGAATGGTGGGATTCCGGCTGCGGCTATGGCAGCGGATGGCAGTAAGGTGGTGCTGCTGCCAGCAGTAGCGCCACTCCAGTAGACTTCTGCAGACTGTATCATGACACATGATACGGCCTGGCGGTGTTCTGCTGGCGGACGCTGCTACTGGCAGCAGCGCTCCGTCTCCTGCTGGAGGACCCCCTGAAGTCAGGTAAGTTGGGAGCTCCAACAGGGGAGGAGGGTGTGGGGTGTTGTGTGTGTGTGTGGGTGTGTGTGTGTGGATTCGGGTGTGTGTTGCGTGTTGGATGAGAGCGTGCATGTATGGAGGAGTGAGTGCATGTATGTAGTATTGTGTGTATATGTGTGTGCTTGTATGTATGTCAGTGTGTGTGGATGTGTGTGTGAATGGATGTATGCATGCATGGATGAATGTGGGTATGGGTGTGTATATGTGTGTGTTCAATGGTTTGTGAAGGTGCACGTATGTCAGGGGGTCTAGAGTGGGAGAAGGGGTGGGGAGCAAACCTTGGGAGGGGGAGAGGGCGGGGAAGACCCCTATCAGTGCAGGGAAAGAATTCCCTGTCACTGATAGTGCCTAATGCCATGGTTTTCGTGGCGGTAAGGAAGCCGCAAAAACCATGGCGGTAGGCAGGATCATAATCTCACTGGCGGGCTAGTGACGGCCACCTGGCTGGAGACTGAAGTCTCCAGCCCGGCGGCTGTTACCGCCGTGGTGGCTGTTACCACTGTGGTGGACAGAGTGGTACGTTGGTGGTTTGGTAGTACTTTTCTTAATTTTACCGCAATCTGCCAGGGTTGTAATGAGGGCCATAATCTCTTTAGATGGTTTGGTCAACCAACGATTTTCATGTATGTTTATAACCTAGTTTTGGCACCATATGTGTTACATTGATTTTGGGATTCTAATAAAGCTTTGAAACTTTATTTAGTTTGGAATTTGATTTGTGTTTAAATTGTCCATGGTGTCTACACTTGTATATGGTTTTTATGTTATTGAGTAGTGTTGGATGAATCTGATTACCACACTCCTCACTGAGACCAAAGATCCAGTCAACATCTAGTAGGTGGGAAAAGGTATGGTGTCTCAGCAGAGCGCTTGTGGTTTCTGAACCTGAGGCGGGAAGAAAATCTCCATGGGCCCTCCACCATATGATTGTCTCTGTACGTGAGTGTGATGTAAAGTGCTCCAACATTCCACGCTGGTAAGAGAGGTGCTATGAAACAAATGAAATACATGTGAGATAGGGGCTATGGAGAGATGACAGGACACTGTTAGAGGATGATGGTGAGAGAATCATTGAAGAGCCCCAATAAAGATTGCTGTATCCTGTTGCACTTTAAGGTCATCTTTTACTATTTTTTAAAAACTAATACAATTGAATATGTAATGAAAAGATGTGATGTAGCATGCACTGTTTTTGCCATTTGTTCCCTAATTTTCTTGGGGGGGAGGAAGAACCCACTGAAACTCTGAAAGAGTATAACTTGGCAATACCATTATGCTTTGAGAAAGAACAATCAGCTACATATATAACATGTGTAAACTACTTTCATGTAAATGTGGTGCACTGCGACATGCACATATAAGTAAAAATCTATGAATATCTCATTTATACCACACTTATGTAAATATTATTAAAATGTATTGGTGTTATAATGTCCAGGAATTATATATTCCTATAACCATTTCTATTTATATTGTGTTTTTGATAATTTCATGTATAACTTTATTATCAAATGTGTGTTAAAGGTCTGTGTTAAACAAGTTGGAGTTAAGGCCTGTGTTTTATTTTTCCATTTAAAACTTTCAATGCAAGGGCTGTTCTTGTTGTGTAATCTTTTGATTTCCACGTGCCACTGTACCACTCTACAACTAATGAGAAGCACATTGTTAAGTACAGATAAGGTGGCATGAAGGTTGCCAAGGTTGTGAAGCAGTAATCAAAAGTTGTAAGAACTCCCTTTTCTCATTCCTGGACATGAGAGTAATCCAAGGTCATGCAGTTGTGTACCGGAGAGAATGAAGACTAATTGAATATAATTCACAATGGAGCCCTGTTATTGGAAATTCCCTTGACTGTGATATCAGCAACTGGAAGGGTCGGAGATTGATTAATGTGTTGTTTAGGTAGTTCAGATTCCGATTCCACGTGCTCCTAGACTAGAGTGGACCTCTCCTTTGGTTAGACTAAGTGGATTTAAGCCACTTTAATCTCTCTTGACAGAACTTCGCCTGCAGTTTCTGAAAGGCTGACATTTTTCTCTGAACCTATCCTTCTGTATTAGAATAGTCAGGATCTTAGATTCACCGAACTTCTGAGCTTGAGTTCAAAACATCATACGGTCTTTCTTATTTACTGCATTATTGCCATTGAGATGTTGGTCCTTTACATGCTGGTAAATGTAATATAGTGTGACACTTTAATTCTCCTTTTATGGTTGTCTACATATATAGTATGGTTTTGAGACTCATTTATGTATGTTTGGCTATAAGTCTATAATAAATCCCTTTAAAAACTTTAAGCTGGTCTATGAGAATTAATGTGTGACCAAAGGGTTACACTGTCATTAAATAAAGTGAGTGAATGTTTTTTCTCCTTGCCCCTCTGGCCTCTTAAAAAGATTTGGCAGATTCACAAGACTGAATGAAAGGACAGATCTGGATCAAATGGTAGCAGAGTAAGGATGGTTAGGTTCCCAAAGTAAGGAGAGCTAGAACCCTGTCCTCTAGACTAGCTATTCCCAAGAGTCCAGGTACTAGAGTCCATGTCCCTGTGGAAGATCACGGAACTTGCAGAGATTAAAAAAAGAGTAGTATTGGCAATGGCGGTGTGAGTATTAACAGGATTACGAGGTGCAACATGTTTAGTTTGTGGTGTTTGTGTTTGATTGATGTCTTGCAGAGATGTTTGTTTGTTGTGTTAGTGTGATTTGTAAACAAAGTTAAATACGTTATTGGGTCCAAAGTGGCCTAAGATTCTTGGATATATTAAAAGAGGTGTAGATGACATTGTATTGTTGTTGCCTGTTAAAAAGTGGTGTCCGTCGTGAGACGCCGTTGATAGCACAGGTAGTCTTGTGTGGATGTGAGACGATTAGTATAAGGGGAACTTAATGCGTAGAGTGAACTTGTACTGATTTAGGTGATACCTTGCTGGTTGAGGTTTCAGTTGAAGTGAAAGGGAAATTTCTTGTGTGGTTGAAAACTGGCAAATTCTAGAGAAACAGACAAAAGATTCTGTAACTTGTTGTATTTTATGACACGTGTGCAAGGTGAATGAGGGTTGGTGCATTCAGATTGTAAATGAGGGTGAACTTATGCAAGGAGCGAGGCTGACATCACAATTTGCCACGTTGGTATAGGTCGGTTGGTGTATTACTGCGCTGCTGTTGGTTGAGAACATCACAAGGGAACACGCTGTGATTAATAGCTCTTGTGGAGCAAAGGATTGTGGAGGCGCTGCTGCTTCCGAGTCGAAAATTTGATTGTAATTGTTGACATTTGATTGCAGAAAGATGGAATGTTTCAAAATCATGCAAGATTTATTTAGAAAAGTACACATAACTAGTAGATAGGGAGAAGTAGCACCTCCCGAAGATACCCAAGGACATTATATAGTGATTAACGTAGGGGTCTATATATGGGTGTGGCTTTGTCAATGGCACAATATCACAGAACAGGAGGGTGCATTGAGGTTTCCATGATATGGGGCATTCAATTTGAAAATTATTGAGAATCTAAGGAGGTTATTGTACAAACTGTAACGCCTCCTAGACCTGCACAATACAAAGCACTTGATGCTTGGGAATGAGTTGCTCACACGAGGGAGAGAGAAAAATATCAGGGCAGAGCTCGAAGAGCTGTGCAAGCATATTTGGATGTAAAATGGGATGCAGAAGAGAAGAGGTGGAGAACAGACATTATAGAAGAAGTAACAGTCTATATGGCTTTGTCCACTGATGTAGCTGAGGCAGAGGGGGGAAACAAAACAACTAGAATTCATAAAGAGAAGAAACAAATAAGAGCCAGATGACATAAGTGTAGTCAGTAATAGTGACTCTAGAGCTAGTCTTTTGAATGCGTTACTATCTGAACACCCATCTCTATTTAATAAAGTTAGAGGGGAAGGTGGAAACGGTGTTGGTGGTGCTGGGATATTGGAGATTGCCACTGCCCCGATGAATGGGACCTCTAGTCCTGTGGGAACTGTTCCAACTGGTATACCTTGTAAGCAGAGAAACAAAGATTCATGAATGTGTGCTCCAACTGATCCCACTACAAATACTGTAGATGCTCTTACTGTTCCAGTCACCATTGGTCCTGTGGTTACTATATATAAAACCGATGGTTCAAGGAAATCAACCTATGATTTAGTTGTTACAAATGTAGGTGGCAGCCAAATTGGAGTTCCTACTAGTCCATAGACAAGAGCTTTTGTTCCTCTAATTCCGAACCACACAAGTATTCTATGTGGAGAAAGTGCAGATTCAACTCTGAATGTTGTTGAAGGTACCTCTATAGATACTTACCCGAGGATCCTAACAACTGCAACTCCCATTTGGGAGCCACTTTTAATTACTAGTAGTGGTCCCCAGGGAAATACTATTACTAAAATTCCTGCAGTGACCTGAATAATTAGTGCTAATGAAATAAATGAGTTGGGGAGAGCTTTCAATGAAGGTACTCTTTTGAGAGAAAGTGTAAGTACAGAACTGAGGGGGTGATTCTAACTTCGGCGGGCGGCGGAGGCCGCCCGTCAAAGTTCCCCCACCAAAATACCGCTCCACGGTCGAAAGACCACTGAGGGTATTTTGGGATTTGCCCTGGGCTGGCGGGCGGCCGCCAAAAGGCCGCCCGCCAGCCCAGGGCAAATCAACCTTCCCACGAGGAAGAATTCGCCAGAATTGAGCCGGCGTAGTGGGAAGGTGCGACGGGTGCAGTGGCACCCGTCGCGTATTTCAGTGTCTGCATAGCAGACACTGAAATACTTTGTGGGGCCCTCTTACGGGGGCCCCTGCAGTGCCCATGCCATTGGCATGGGCACTGCAGGGGCCCCCAGGGGCCCCGCGGCACCCCCTACCGCCATCCTGTTCCTGGCGGGAGACCCGCCAGGAACAGGATGGCGGTAGGGGGTGTCAGAATCCCCATGGCGGCGGAGCGCGCTCCGCCGCCATGGAGGATTCTGCAGGGCAGCGGGAAACCGGCGGGAGACCGCCGGTTTCCCGCATCTGACCGCGGCCGAACCGCCGCGGTCAGAATGCCCTGCGGGGCACCGCCGGTCTGTCTCAGACCGCCGGGGTCAGAATGACCCCCTGAGTCAGAAAACAAATCAGTCACCACCCAGAGAACAGTTAGTGTATATTGAAACTTAACATAGAACTGGATGAGATGACTAATGGTTTACAGAGATTAGATAATTATCTTGAGAAGGAACTTGCGTTTATGTGTAGGGACATTACCAAGCGTGTGGGTCAGGTCCATGACAAACTAGAGTAATTAGCCTGGAGCTATTAGGTAGATTTGAATAAAACTGAAGATTTGCAAAGAAGCTATTGAGTGTATTTTTATGAAACAGATATAATTGACACGAGGATTCTGCAAATAAAAAAAACTCAAATTAGGGAATTGGTCCACAATATCCAGAAGTGGAATGAATTAGATAAATAAGAAGCTAAGATGGCGAAAAAGAAAGAAGCCCCTGGGAAAGTTTTCTCCTGAAAGAGCAGAGGAGGGCATTACTAACTTCCCTTTGAGAGAAGTGCCTGGTGGAGGTTATGTGCCTTGGATAGCTGCTCACTGGCCTGAGGCAGAGCCAATGAGAAATGCTATAAGGAAAGTTCCCTCGCCTGGTGATGAAAATGTATCAGAGGTCATGACATCCTTGATATAAAAGGTCCCACCTCAAGATACAGATTAGGTTAAAATTGACAGAACAACCGAGGACTCCAAAGAAACAATCTATGCTCACTAAAAGAGGTTGTTGCAGGCATTCAAACAGTATAGTGGAATGAAGATGCTTGAGCCTTAAGATATGGGACATTTTGTGTCAAGGTTTGTGACAAGTTTGAGACCAGAGATCAGTATGATGATTCAGCAGCATTTGACTTGTTGGCAGAATAATTCACTTGATGAGAGCCTGTGGTATGCCAAATACTGCAGAACTGAGCTTGAGGTGAAACAGAAGAAGCTTATGGAAAAGGTTTACATTGTCCAGATGAAAGCAGCTCAGAGGACTAGCATGTAAATCGGATACCATTGTTCCGTTAAACCATTTAACTGAGAATGGACATAGAGACCCTCATTACAACCCTGGCGGTCGGTGATAAAGCGGTGGTAATACCGCCAACAGGCCGGAGGTAAAATAAATAGAATTTTGACCATGGCGGAAACCGCCAACACATACAGCAACTTTAACACACCGACTGCCATGGCGGTAGCAACAAGCACCGCAGCGGTAACCGCCAACAGCCAGGCTGAAGACAATGTACCGCCCACAATATTATAACTGGCCCACCCACCACCTTTTCCGGGGCGGTACCAACGCCATCAAAAGCACAGTGGAAGCAGTACACATAAGGCAAAGGACTCACCTCTGGACACTCAAGGAAAAACCACAACGAAGAACCACAACGCCATGGAGCCCGAGTTGCACATATTTCCCATGATTGTATACCTCCTCCTACACCAGAAATACCAACACCGGCGACGGCTACCACGGTGAGTACTGCCGTCTAGCACACAGGGGCGGGGGGAGGAAAAAGAGAGTGACACACAAACACACGCAACACCCCCACCCCCAACAACAAACACACAAACAGATGCAGTAACATTCAATATTCACCCCCTACCCCTCAGGAATAATTCAAGGACAAAATGATTTGAAGAAAATGAGTGTAATAAGATAAAATACTAGAAATACGTCCTCAAAAATCAAAAAAGTATTTACAGATATACACATGAAGGGACACTGCCCAGTCCATAATGTCTGTGGGCCAAAGGGCCATATCACATAGGCCAAGACGCCACTTGACTCCTGCCTCAATATGGTGAGAACACTGCTGGGGCATTAGGTCGAAAATACACAGGCACCTCAGGGGGAAGAAGAAGGGGGGCACCTCAGCCAGAAGATGGTACAACACCACTGCTCCTGAAGGGGGCTACATGCCCTCTGCGATGTCCTGGGGAGTGCAAGGCCACCGTCTCTCAAGTGGGTGGTTTGCCCACCGCTTGGTCCTGGGGAGTGCAAGGCCACAATCTCTCTAGTGGGTGGTTTGCCCACCGCTTGGTCCTGGTGAGTGCAAGCCACAGACAGTCTCTCAAGTGGGTGGTTTGCCCACTGCTTGGTCCTGGGGAGTGCAAGGCCACAGTCTCTCTAGTGGGTGGTTTGCCCACAGCTTGGCCAGGGGAGTGCAAAGCCACAGTGTCTCTAGTGGATGGCTTCTCCACTGGTTCTGGAGGGGGCCTTGTGCCCAGTGTGCTTCATTCTGGCAAGGAGGGGGTGAGTGGATGCCTTCTTTCACTGGTTCTGGAGGGGGCCTTGTGACCAGTGTGCTTCATCCTGGCAAGGAGGGGGTGAGTGGATGCCTTCCTCCACTATTTCTGGAGGGGGCTTTGTGCCCTGTGATGCAGCCCTTGGGGAGTGCAAGGTCACAATCTCTCAAATGGGTGTCAGATCCATGAGATTTGCTGTGGGCAGGATGCATGACACTCCATGGAGGCAGGACAACAGTTCATCCGCTGGCAGCGATGGCTGCACAGTGGTGGCAGTGCCGGTGCTGGTGTTGGTGCTGCCAGTGGTGTGGGGAGGCTCTAGCCCTTCCCCTGCAGCCTCGGACGGCTGCCCACTGGGGCTGCTGCTGCCAGTGGTGGGGGGAGGCTCCAGCCCTTCCCCTGCAGCCTCGGACGGCTGCCCACTGGGGCTGCTACTTCTGCCAGTGGTGCTGGTGGTGGTTCCGGTGGCGGTGCTCATGGCGGTGCCACCAGTGGTGGGAGGAGGCTCCAGCCCTTTCCCCCGAAGCCTTGAAGGGCTGAAGTGGCATGATTGGTTGTGGGGGCTCAAATCCTGTCACAGCACCAGGCCTTCTGTCCTTCCAGCCTGCAGGGGCTAGGCCCTTTGCCCTTGGCAGCCGGTGGTGCCTCCTTGCCCTTCGCAGCTGGTGGTTCCTCCTTGCGCTTGGCAGCTGGTGGTGTCTCCTTGCTCTTGGCAGCTGGTGGTTGTTCCTTGCCCTTGGCAGCTGGTGGTTGTCCCTTGGCCTTGCCCTTGGCAGCTGGTGGTTGTTCCTTGGCCTTGCCCTTGGCAGCTGGTGCAGGAACACTGCCAGTGCTGATGGGTGTCTCCTTGGAGCCTCTCACAGCTGCAGTAGCTGCCAAAACTACAGTGGCCGTGGACTGGGTGGCTGAGGTGCTGGCCTGGGTTCTGCCCACCCTGGCTCGAAGTGAAGGACGGGGTGAGGGGTAGGGAAGAGGTCAAGGATGGAGAGGAAAAGCTTCTTACGGACACTGGGGCGGGAAGAGGGTGAAGGTTTGGGAGTGGAGGAAGAGGGAGTAGTTGTAGGAGGTGTCTGTCTGCTGTGTTTGGGTGCTGGTGCATGGGCCGGATGCTATTGTGAGGTGGATGGCTGTTGGGTGTCTGAGTGCTTTGCGTTTGTGTACTTTGGAAGGAGGGGGCACAGACACAGTGGGAGAGGACACAGGGGACGTGTGCATGGAAGTGGGGTGGTGACTGCCAGTGAGGGACGTGTAGCGATAGGCGTGCTGGTGATGGAGGTAGTGGATGAGGATGTAGTGCATGCAGGTGTGAGTGGAGAAGCTACTGGGAGGGAGGTGGATGACGAGGAGGAGGGGGACACAGTTGAGGCAGTGGATGTTGGTGTGTTCTACTTCTGGATGGTGTTTGTGTGAGTGCCTGTGGGATGATGTGTGGTGCCTGTGTTTGCCTGAGCCACTCCTGTGTGTTGTCTTGGGTGCATGCTGGTCTGATTGTATACTTGGGATAGGTTGCGGTTCAGGGGAATGGGACTATGTAGAGGAGGTTGGAGGGGGGAGGCTAGAGACTGGGACAGTGGCTGCTGTCAGGGAGGAGGCCAGAGCCTGGAATGATCTATGTTGGGCCGCCACGCCAGAGTGAATGCCCTCCAGGAATGCATTTGTATGTTGCAAATGCCCTGCCAGCTCCTGGATGGCATTCACGATGGTTGACTGCCCAACAGAGACCGCAGGAGGCCAATAGCCTCCTCACTCAGGGGAGCAGGGCTAACTGGGGCAGGGCTTGAGGTACCTGGGGCGCAGCAGATGCCCACCCTCCTGGGTGAGCAGCCACAGGAAACTCGCCGAGGGGCTACTGGGAGGGCGGTGCTGGTACGGGTGTGGCGGCTGTACCTGTAGTTGGGGTGGCCACTGAGGTGTCCGCCACCAGCAGGGAGCTTCCATCAGAGGAGGTATCACTGTCAGAACACTGTTCCCCTCCTGTCTCTGCCACCACTCCCCTCGCCCTCTGTCCCACTGGTGCCCTCACGGTCTATGGATTTGGGATCTAGGGCCATTTGGGATGCAGCTCCCTCCATCGCAGGTGCCTCTGCTCCTCCACCAGATAATGCTTATTCACATAAGGACAGGGTGACAAAACAAAAAGAGGGGGGAAGAGACAGAGGATACACTTGGTCAATGCCAGCAACAACACCACCGTTTGCGTACACGACACACAGGGGACAGCCCTGCGCACTAGGTGATGCACTACCACTCACAATGCTAGTCACCAGGTCACGGACAGTAATACCTAAAGCCAATAGCAGCATACCTGAGACCCACAGATCCCTGCCCCCGCCACGTCCTTGGCGATGGCAAGCCATATACCCTTTTTCTGATGGGAGTTGACCTGCAGAAAAATGAAAATGGAAAAGGGATCAGTCATACCATCTGGCCTGTTGAACCTATAGCCCACCATATCTCTCCCATCCCCTTACACACATACATTGCCCACCATTCATGTTGCACGCTGCCCAGGACCCCTCCAACACCCCCCCTTACACGAGGCCTTCACACACATCACACCATGCATTCATGCCCTATGCATCGTGCCTACAGTGCACTCACCTGTTGGTCTGGAGGCCCATAAAGCAATCAGTACTGGGGTAGGACCCCATCCACCAGTTTCTCCAACTTTGCAGCGGTGAGAGAAGGGGCCCTTTCCCCAGTCACTTGAAGCATGGTCGCCTTCAGTCACAGGTCACAGTAGCACTTGCAGTATAGGTCCTCTCCTGTTGAAGGTCAGGTAGTAAGTGAGTGAACAGATAGAAAATGGCAGTCACATCTGCGGCGGTGCGTACCGTCACTGCCGGCGTACATCACCATTGGCTACTGTAACCCATAGGGCCCAATGATAACCAATGAGGAGTTGCACAGTGGAATTACCTCATTTCCACCTGTCCCTCCACACAGGACAGGTGTCCGCCATTTGAGGGGGGGCAGGCCATGGCACATAACTGCGTCACAGTGGACATAGGCACATTTTGGGAATAAACATAAACATACTGTTTCTGTCACAACATGCAATGCATTGTACAATGAGGAAATGTTGAAAACTGACGAGATGCTCATCGTTTTGCCCCCAGAGTACAACCGCTGAGGATGAATAGGAGATGGAAACATCCCCCGTGTATAGGCCCCTAGTGGACTTGGCAACAATGGAGGGCAGGCATATTATCCTCACCTACAGACTTGATAGGGCCACTATCCAAGAGATGTGTGCCCAATTGGAGCCAGATCTGATCTCAGCTATCCGTCAGCCCACTGGGAACCCCCCTCTTGTGCAAGTCCTATCTGTGCTCCATTTCTTGGCAAGTTGTCTGCCCTGATGAAACACATGCGCAGCTACATTGTTTTCCCCCAGGTGGAGGATTTAGCAACAGTGAAAGCTGACTTCTATGCAATGGGACATATCCCCAACATTGTTGGGGCAATTGATGCTACACATATTGCCGTTGTCCCCCCTGGAGAAATGAACAGTTGTTCAAAAATCGAAAGAGCTTTCACTCTATGAATGTGCAGATAGTGTGCTTGGCGGACCAGTACATCTCCCATGTGAATGCAAAGTATCCTGGGTCTGTGCATGAAGCCTATATCCTGAGGAATAGCAGCATCCCAAATGTGATGGCTCAACTCCAGAGGCACAGGGTGTGGCTAATAGGTGAGCCCATGGTCCCAACCCAGTGTAGGTTGGAATATGGGTGTGGGGTTGGCCCTAAGGATAAGTGTCTGGCTAACAGGTATCCCTTGATATTTACAGGTGACTATGGTTACCCCTACCTCTCATGGCTACTGACCCCAGGGAGGAATCCCAGGACAAAGGCAGAGGAATGTTACAATGAGGCACATGGGCGAACAAGACAAATTATAGAGTGAACCTTTGGCCTCCTGAAGGCCAGGTTTCGATGCCTCCATCTAACAGGTGGATCCCTGTGCTACTCACCCAAGAAGGTGTGCCAGATCATCGTGGCAAGTTGAAAGTTGCACAACCTTGCTTTGAGACGCCAGGTGCCTTTTCTGCAGGAGGATGAGGCTGGAGATGGGCGTGTGGCAGTGGTGGAGCCTGTGGACAGTGACGAAGAGGAGGCAGAGGATGAGGATGTGGACAACAGAACATATATCATTCAACAGTACTTCCAGTGACACACAGGTAAGACACTGTAACTTTACCTTCCATTGCAGTTTTGTGTTGTAAATTTTCACTGGCTGGCTGCCGTTCCCACTACTATGGCCACTTACTGTACCCTTTGACATGTCTATTCACAGATATTTGTGCCCTACTCTGGCTCCTGGTGTATTGACAGCAGCACAATACAGGTCATACCTATGTATACATTACTGTACAGTCTACTTGCAATGTCTACAGATTGTTAAAGGAATACATACATAAATCATTTGACATACTACGTACTATTTCAAAGGGTGTTTATTTAATTGCTGAAAATTTAATGGGGATTTGCAGTGGGCTTGGGTGATGGTGGCAGATAGAGCCCAGTCTCTTTGTATCACAGGTGCATTGTCGAGGGGGTATAGGAAGAGGAGCAATGTCAGTTCAAGGTGGACAGGGTGACAGAGTGGGACACAAGGGTGACAATCAGGAGAGTCTTATTTCCTGGCGGGGGTCCTGGCAATGTTCTTTGTCTTCTGCCTGGATCGCAGGGACCGTTTGCGGGGTGGTTCTCCTTCTGCAGGGGGAAGGGTGTTGGTGGCCTGTTGTTCCTGTGGTGGGGCCTCCGATCCACTAGCGGCAGCGGAGGTAGAGGGCTGTTCATCGGTGAGGCTAGTGTCAGGGGCCCGTTGGTGTGCCACTGCCTCCCTCATGGTGTTGGCCATGTCTTCCATCACCCCTGCAATGGTGGCCAGGGTGGTGTGGAGGTCATCAGGTCCTCCCTGATCCCCAGGTACTGTCCCTCCTGCAGCCGCTGGGTCTCCTGCAACTTGGCCAGTTTCTGGCCCATCGTCTCCTGGGAATGGTGGTATGCTTCCAGGATGCTGGTAAGTGCCTCGTTGAGAGTCGGTTCCCTGGGCCTGTCCTCCCCCTGTCGCATAGCAGTCCTCTCAGCTTCCCTTTTGTCCTGTGCCTCTGTCCCCTGAATCGTGTGCCCACTGCCACTGACCCCAGGTCCCTGATCGTCCTGTGTTTGTGGGGTTGCCTGGGGTCCCTGTAGTGGTGGACACACTGCTGATTGACGTGTCCTGGGGACAGAGGGATGGGCCCACTGGGTGGGTGCTGTTGTGGTGTTTCCAGAGGGGGGAGGCTCTGTGGTGGTTTGGGACTTTGCCTGGGTAACCCACTGTCCGGAGGTCCCTGATGGGTCAGGTTGGTCATCCTGATCCATTCGAGCAGAGCTGCTGTCATCACTGTGGACCTCTTCTATGGGGGGACTGAATTTTGCTGGCACCTCCTCTCCGGTGATGTTGTGTGGGGGATCTGTGGGGATGTAAATGCAGTGTTATTTTTTCTGCATGTGACATCTTGTGCATGGGTGTGAGTGACCTGTCAGCTTTGCCTTGTGTGAGGAGTTATTTTGTGGGCTAGGGGATTCTCTCCAGTGTGCATGCTGTTGTGATGTGTGTCTATGCAGGGCTGTAAGTGGTATTTATGCATTGGTGGTGCATGCAGTGCTGGGTACTTAGATGGGTGAGTTGTGATGGTGGGGTGTGTGGGAGGTGGTGGAGTGATGGGAGTGAGGGTGAGGGTGGGGGTATGTGATGGTATGCAGGTAGGGGGTTGAAAGTAGTACAGATTTGGCTTACCAGAGTCCAGTCCTCCTGCTACTCCTGCCAGGCTCTCAGGATGCAGTATTGCCAAGACTTGCTCCTCCCATGTTGTTAGTTGTGGGGGAGAAGGTTGGGGTCCACCGCCAGTCCTCTGTACAGCTATTTGGTGTCTTGCAACCACAGAACGCACCTTTCCCTGTAGGTCGTTCCACCTCTTCCAGACGTCATCCCTCGTTCTTGGGTGCTGTCCCACGGCGTTGACCCTGTCCATTATTCTCCTCCATAGCTCCAACTTCCTTGCAATGGATGTCTGCTGCACCTGTGATCCGAATAGTTGTGGCTCTACCCTGATGATTTCCTCCACCATGACCCTTAGCTCCTCCTCTGAGAACCTGGAGTGTCTTTGTGGTGCCATGGGTGTAATGTGTATGGTGTGTGTGAGGGTGTGTGGGGTGAAGTGTTAGGGTGTGTGCTGTGAGGTGGGTGGATGGTCTATGGGTAATGGTGTTCTGTTGCCCTGGTTCTGTGGGTACTCTTGGTGGGTCTGTCTTTCAGTTGTCAATTTATTTGAGTCATAAAGGGATGTGTGTAGTGTGAGTGTGTGTTTTATAGTGGTGTGAGTGTGTGGGTGTGGTGTGTGTATGAGTGTCAGGTGTGTATAGTTTTAATTGTCCTATGTAGTATTGTTTTGTTAGGTTGTGTGTATTTTGAGTGCCGCTGTATGTACCGCCAATAGTTTACTGTGGTTGAATGTCCGCCGCAATGATTCGTGGGTCATAATGCTATGGGTGTTGTTCTGTTGGTGTAACGGTGTGGGTTTTACTACCACCATTTTATCACTGACCTTTGGGCTGGCGGACTTGTGTTTGTGTTCGTATAGTGATGGATTGCTATGTGTGGGTCATATTATGGGTTGCGGCATACAATACCAATGTCATATTAAGGGCCAAAGTGTCCCCAGGTAAGTCACAATACTGTGAGAGTGAAGTGCAATAGCTTGGCCATCACTTGAGAAAGGGATGAGAAAACTGTCACAAGGGAGAATTTCAGCCATTTTGAAAATGAGTCTGCCGATAACACAAAAGGAAGTGAGGATGCTTTTGGGAATGGTGGGCCACTGTCACCAGTGGATTCACCACTTTTCCCTGGTGGTCAAGCCTTTAGAAAGGCTGACACACAAGGATGTGTCTGATCCAGTACCTTGGGATAACAATTGTTTGATTTCTTTTCTAGAGTTGAGAGAAAGACTCTGTAATGCTCCAGCACTAGTAATGTCTGATTACAACAAAGCCTTTCAATTATACTGCAGTGAGAGGGAGGGCTGTGCTCACTCAGGGTCAAATTTATATTTGTTTGCGCCAAATTTGCATCATTGTTTTTAACTCAAATTCAGTGCGAAACTAACTCCATATTTATTCTTTGCCGATAGACCTGTCTAGACCCACCATGGAACACCATGAAATAAGCCCACAGGTGCCCTCCCCAGGCCCCAGGGATACCCCCACCCACACCAGGGGGACAGCGGAGGATGGGAGACCCCTTCCCAGATAAGTATAAGTAAGTATAGGCAAGTATTTTATTTTTTTATATGCCATTGGGGACTGTGCTGGTGGTTTCAGAGAGACGAGAGGAGCAAGTTAGTCAAGCTGTCATTGGTCAAACAGAGCTTGAAACAGCACTTGATTGGTATAAGGGGGTCAAGAACAAGCCATTGCTGGAGCAGATGTTGGAGCTGAGCAGACTGACTCTTGTTCCATGGTGGTGAATGAGTTCAGAATCAGACCTTGATGAAAGACCTAGTGCTGTGAGAAGGCAAGGTAAAGCTGGAGACCGATGGCCCAGAAGACAGGAAAGAGAAAGAGTGACCTTGCCTAAAGAACATGTGCAACAAACAGTACCTGAACATTTTGAGAACTGTGATCTAAGTGAAAGCGAGGATGAAAGTGTTGCAGTGAGGAACTTGAGGAGAACAAGAGAGCCCAGTTGGCGGTACACTTCACTTGAGTGGACCTATTTTGCAAATGACACAGTTAAAGAGTTTTGGAAATATTGGGGTCACAATTCAAATTCAACTAAACCTCCATGACCTGAACATTTTGCTTGAACTGTATCTTGAATTGTCCTTGTCATGGATGAGTTTGAACTGTGTGATCATCACAGGCATTTATTTTGATAGGGATAGGGAAATTGAGTGGGCACGGGCAACTCGCTGAGGGGCTTCTGGGAGAGCGGTGCTGGTACGGGGGTGGTGGCTATACCTGTAGCTGGGGTGGTCACAGAGGTGTCCGCCACCACCATGGAGTTCCCATCGGAGGAGGTATCAGAGTCTGTGTTGTCCCCTCCAGTCTCCACTAGGGTGCTCCCCCTGCCCTCCGTCCCACTGGTTCCCTGGGTGTCGGTGGACTCTGCCTCCAGGGTCATGTGGAATGCAGCTCCCTCTGTTGCCGGTGCCCCTGCTCCTCCACCAGATGATGCTAATGCACACAAGGACAGGATGACAAAACAAGAAAGGTGGAGAGAGAGACAAAGGATACACTGGGTCAGTGACTGCACCAACACCACCATTGGCGTACACAGCACCCTCATGCACAGGGAACAGGCCTACGCACTATGCATTGCACTACTGGTGAAATGGCTAGTCACCAAAGCATGATGAGGAGCACACACTGACAACTGCAGCACACCTGGGACCCACTCAGCCCTGCCTAGAAGTGACTACTCACAAGCTAGGTTACCTGTATTTACAATGCAACAATTACCTTTCAGAAGACCCACGCTGCAATCTCTTGCCTGGCCTTAGGGGCACCCAGTAACACGCAACCACCACCCGGATACCACCCCACCAGCCAAAATTTGTAATGATACCCATTGTACTCACCCCATTGTAGCTGCTGTGATTCCCTCAAGCGCCCATCCAGGTCAGGGAAAGTCACCACCAGTATGTAGGCCATCAGTGGGTTCTGGGTCCGATGGGCACCCCTTCCTCTTTGGGAGGTCATCCCCAGCTGGGCCGCCATGGTCTTCCGTGCCCAGCATCTCAGGTCTTCCCACCATTTCCGAAAATGGGTGGTCCCCCTGCCATAGACCCGAGGGTCCACACCTCCTTGGCGATGGCGCTCCATATTCCCTTCTTTTGATGGGTGCTGACCTGCAGAAGCAATAAAGACAGGAAAACACCATTAAACTAACAGTCCAGACTGTCACACACATGGCCCACCATGCCCATTTCCATCACCATTGGCACACACATTCCCCAACACATGACATGTACACCACCCACAAATAATCCCCCCTTACACAATGCCTTCACACACATCCCCATGCATCCATGCCACATGCTTCGTGCCCACAGTGTACTCACCTGTTCGTCTTGAGGCCCATACAGCAGCCGTACTGGGGTAAGACCTCATCCACCAGTCGCTTCCACTCCTCCGAAGTGAAGGCTGGGGCCCTTTCCCCAGTCACATGGGCCATGGTAGGTTCCAGACGCAGGTCACAGCAGCACATGCAGTGTAGGTCTTCTCCTGTGGAAGGTCAGGAAACAAGTGAGGAATGATTTAGAAAATGGCGGTCACATCTGTGGCGGTGTACATCTCACCGCCGATGTACATCCCCATTGGTCACTGTACCCCAGAGGGCCCATTATTAGCCAATGAGGAATTGCACGCCGGTTCACGACAGCCTACTGCCACAACACCCATTGTCAGCAGAATTACCTCACTTCCACCTGTCCCTCCACACAGGACAATACATAATTATACTGTCCCAATACATATTTGCACAATGTGGACTGCTGTTGTGGCATAGTTATTCAAATTGCGACAGCCTACTCCCTCTTGTGTCCCTTAGATACCTATCACTGCGGATATATAGGAGATGGAGACATACATCTGGTGGACTTAGCTACACAGGAGGACAGGCGCATTATACTCACCTATAGACTCAACAGGGCCACAATCACAGAGCTGTGTGCCGAGTAGGAGCCTGACCTGATCTCAGCTATCCATCATCCGACTGGGATCTCCCCTCTTGTGCAGGTTCTATCAGTGCTCCATTTCCTGGCAACAGGTTCTTTCCAAGTGACAGTGGGCTTGGCAGCAGGAATGTCACAGCCAATGTTCTTAATCGTGCTGGCAAGAGTCTTGTCTGCCTTGGTAAAACACATGTGCAGCTACGTTGCTTTCCCCCAGGTGGAAGATTTGGCCACAGTGAAGGCTGGATCCTATGCAATGGGACATTTCCCCAATATTATTGGTGTGATATACGGAACACATATTGTGTTTGTCCCCCCCCCCAGCAAAATGAACAGGTGTATAGGAATCATAAGAGTTTCTACTCCATGAATGTGCAGATGGTGTGCCTGACAGACCAGAACATCTCCCATGTCAATGCTAAATATCCTGGGTCGGTGCATGATGCCTTTGTTTTGAGGAATAGCCGCACCCCAAATGTGATGGGACAACTACAGAGGCACAGGGTGTGGCTTATAGGTGAGCCTTGGTCCCCACCCAGTGTATGTTAGTGCATGCCTCTGCTGTTAACCAAATAGGATAGTGTGTGGCTAAATGTTGTCTCTCAATACTTGCAGGTGACTCTGGCCACCCAAACCTATTGTGGCCGCTGACCCCTGTGAGGAATGCCAGAACAAGGGCTGAAGAACGTTATAATGAGGCACATGGGTGAACCAAAAGGATCATTGAGAGGAACTTCAGCCTCCTGAAGGCCAGGTTCAGGTGCCTCCATCTGACTGGTGGATTCCTGTGATACTCACCCAAGAAGGTCTGCATGTTTCACAGCCTGGCCCTCAGACTCCATGTACCTTTTCTGCAGCAGTGGACCCTGAGGACAGTGAGGATGAGGAGGCAGAGGATGAGGATGTGGACAACAGAACACCAGCGATCCGTCAGTATTTCCAATGACACATAGGTGAGACAGTATAACTTCCCATTTCTATGACTATTGCTGTATTCTGTGTGGCAGTGGCATGCTGGCATTACCCACTTGTTACCTCCACTTACTGTCACATATGGATTATCATTTTACAGATGTTGGTAATATGACAACAATGTCCTGATGTGATCACTACAGCCAGCAACAGGTCATGCATCCTATGCTCTCACTATGTGCAGTTAATTTGCAATGGATGTAGCTGTTTCAATCAATACAAATGTTCAATACATTGAAATACTAGTAGTCAAGTTTTTTTCCAATGGTGTTTATTGTAGTGCTAAGAAAAAGAGGGGAAGTGCAATAGAATGGGGCGATGATGGAGGAAAGTCCCCAGGGTATTAATCCAGTCTGTTTGTAGCACAGGTGCAGTGTCCAAGGGGCCATAGGAAGGATAGCAATGGCAGTTCAAGGTGGACATGGTGACTGAGTGGGACACAAGGGGGGCAATCAGGAGAGTCTCATTTCCTGGTGGTGGTCTTGGCAAGTGTCTCTGGCTTCTGTCTGGTTTGCAGGGAACATTTGCAGGGTGGTTCACCTTCCGCAGGGGGAGGATTGCTGGTGGCCTGTGGGTCCTGTGGCAGGGCCTCCTGGCCACTAGTGGCAGCAGACGTGGAGGGCTGTTGACTGGCTAGTGGTAGGGGCCCTCTGGTGTGCTGTTGCCTCCTTCATGACGTTGACCATGTCTGCCAGCACACCTGCTATGGAGATCAGGGTGTTGTTAATGGTCTGCAAGTCCTCCCTGATCCCCTGATACAGTCCCTCCTACAGCCGCCTACTCTCCTGCATGTTGTCTAGGATCTGGGCCATCGTATCATGGGACTGTTGGTAGGCTCCTAGGATCTCGGAAAGTACCTCCTAGAGAGTCGGTTCCCTGCTCCTGTCCTCCCCCTGACACTCAGCAGTCCTCCCAGTTTCCCTGTTGCTGCTCCCCTGTCCCCTGAACAGTGTGCCCACTGCCACTGACCCAGGTCCCTGATTGTCTTTGGGTGCGAGGTGTGGCTTGGGGTCCCTGTACAGATGGGTACACTGCTGATTGACGTGTCCTGGGGACAGAGATTTGGGTATGCTGGGTAGGTGCTGTGGTGTTGGTTCCTGATGGGGAGGCTCTGTGGTGGTCTGTGAGTGGGCTTGGGTGACCGGCTGTCCAGTGGTCTCTGATGGGCCAGCTAGGTCCTCCAGATCCAGAAGTCCAGAGTTACTGTCATCACTGGGGGTCTCTTCTGTTGGGGGGACTGGATAGTGGTAGCACCTCCTCTCCACTGACATTGGTTGGGGTACCTGTGGGGATGGAAATTATGTATAATAGTGTATGACATTTGTACTTCCTGGCTTCCCCTCTGTGGTTGGTGTTGCCCTGCCAGATTTTGCTTGTGTATGGTGATGTATTGTGGGTAAGTTAGTTTCCCTATGCCTTGTGTGCTTTAGTGATGGGTGTCCATGCAGGGCTCGGAGGGGTGTCCTTGCATTGGTAAGGCATGCAGGGCTTGGCATTGGGGTTAGTGATATGTGTTGGTGCAGAGTGTGGGATGGAGTGGAGTGATGGGAGTAAGGGTGTGAGATGGCATGCTGATATGGGGGGGTGAAAGGTAGTAAATATTGACTTACCAGTGTCCCGTCCTCCTGCAACTCCAGCGAGTTCCTCAGGATGCAGTATTGCCTGTACCTGCTCCTCCCATGCTGCGAGCTGTGAGAGAGGAGGTGGGGGTCCTCCGCCAGTCCTCTGTATGGCGAGCTGGTGCATTGCTGCTATGGAACGTACCTTCCCCTGTAGGTAGTTCCACCTCTTCCTGATGTCGGCAGTGATCATACTGGCTGACTTTGGTAAGCTGGCGTTGCTACGACCAGCATCACCACACAAGTTGAATGCCACCAGCCTTATCTTGACCTGTGATGCAGCCTGATGGTGTTCTGCTGGTGCAGCGCCGCCGGCAGTAGCAGCGCCCCTAACCGTTCCCAGCCGGAAGACCTCCTCGCCCAAGGTATGTCGGGCTTCCGACAGCGGAGGAGGTGGGAGCATGAGGGGTGTTGTGTGTGCGGATCTGAGTGTGTGCATGAAGGTGTGAGTGTGTGTGTGAATGAGTCTGTGTGTTGTTTGCATGGCTGTATGCTTGTGAGTGAATGCGTGTAAGAATGGTGAAGTGAGTGCGTGTCTGTATGTCAGTGCGATCGTTGTAAGAATGTGTGTGAGCATGTCTGGAAGTATGCGTATATGAATGCGTGTGTGCCAGTGTGTGTATGAATGCGTGTATGCCAGTGTGAGTGATTGGATGTATGCGTGGTGTGTGTCTGTGGGTATGTGCGTGTATGTGGTGTGGGGGGAGTTTGAGGATCGGAGGGGGTGGTGTGTGTGTGAGGATCGGAGGGAGGGTGGGGTGTGTAGGAAAGTAACATCTTGCGTGGCATGTTACCCCCATTTTCACTGTATGTATGTTTGTTTTTGCCCATGTGTAACTGGGATCCTGCTAGACAGGACCCCAGTGCTCATAACGTATGTCCTGTATGTATTCCGTGTGTGGTGCCTAACTGTATCACTGAGGCTCTGCTAACCAGAACCTCAGTGTTTATGCTCTCTATGCTTTCTAAAATTGTCACTGCAGGCTAGTGACTAATTTTACCAATTCTCATTGGCACATTGGAACACCCATATAATTCCGTTGTATATGGTACCTAGGTACCCAGGGTATTGGGGTTCCAGGAGATCCCTATGGGCTGCAGCATTTATTTTGCCACCCATAGGGAGCTCAGACAATTCTTACACAGGACTGCCACTGCAGCCTGAGTGAAATAACGTCCACGTTATTTCACAGCCATTTTTCACTGCACATAAGTAACTTATAAGTCACCTATATGTCTAACCCTCACTTGGTGAAGGTTAGGTGCAAAGTTACTTAGTGTGAGGGCACCCTGACACTAGCCAAGGTGCCCCCACATTGTTCAGGGCAAATTCCCCAAACTTTGTGAGTGTGGGGATACCATTACACGCGTGCACTACACATAGGTCACTACCTATGTGTAGCGTCACAATGGTAACTCCAAACATGGCCATGTAACATGTCTAAGATCATGGAATTGTCACCCCCAATACCATTGGTATTGGAGTGACAATTCCATGATCCCCCAACTCTCTAGCACAGAACCCGGGTACTGCCAAACTGCCTTTCCGGGGTTTCCACTGCAGCTGCTGCCAACCCCTTAGACAGGTTTCTGCCCCCCTGGGGTCTGGGCAGCCTAGGCCCAGGAAGGCAGAACAAAGGATTTCCTCTGAGAGAGGGTGTTACACCCTCTCCCTTTGGAAATAGGTGTGAAGAGCTGGGGAGGAGTAGCCTCCCCAAGCCTCTGGAAATGCTTTGATGGGCACAGATGGTGCCCATCTCTGTATAAGCCAGTCTACACTCGTTCAGGGATCCCCCAGCCCTGCTCTGGCGTGAAACTGGACAAAGGAAAGGGGAGTGACCACTCCCCTGATCAGTACCTCCCAGGGGAGGTGCCCAGAGCTCCTCCAGTGTGTCCCAGACCTCTGCCATCTTGGATTCAGAGGTGTTGGGGCACAATGGACTCCTCTGAGTGGCCAGTGCCAGCAGGTGACGTCAGATACCCCTCCTGATAGGTGCTTACCTCTTTCAGTAGCCAAGCCTCCTTTCTTAGCAGCCAAACCTCATTTTCTGGCTATTTAGGGTTTCTCCTCTGGGCTGTTCCTCAGATAACGAATGCAAGAGCTCACCAGAGTTCCTCGGCACTTCCCTCTTCGACTGCTGACTGCTCCAGGACGCCTGCAAAATCGCAACAAAGTAGCAAGATGACTATCAGCAACATTGTAGCGCCTCATCCTGCCGGCTTTCTTGACTGTTTCCTGGTGGTGCATGCTCTGAGGGCTGTCTGCCTTCACCCTGCACTGGAAGCCAAGAAGAAATCTCTTGTGGGTTGATGGAATCTTCCCCTGCCAACGCAGGCACCAAACTTCTCCATCACCGGTCCACTGGGTCCCCTCTCATCCTGACGAGCATGGTCCCTGGAACACAGGAGCTGGGTCTAAGTGTCTCCCACAGTCCAGTGGCCCTTCTGTCCAAATTTGGTGGAGGTAAGTCCTTGCCTCCCCAGACCAGACAGCAAACCTGTGTACTGCGTGATTTGCTTCTGCTCCGGCTTCTGTGCACTTCTCCAAGGATTCCTTTGTGCACAGCCTAGCCTGGGTCCCCAGCACTCCATCCTGCATTGCCCAACTCGCTGAGTTAGACTGCGACGTCGTGAGACCCTCCTTTTGTGACTCTGAGTTCAGAGATTTTCTAAGTGCCTGCTCCGGTACTTCTGCGAGTGCTGCCTGCTTCTGTGGGGGCTCTCTGAATTGCTGAGCACCCCCTCTGTCTCCTCCTCCAAGGGGCGACATTCTGGTCCTTCCTGGTCCCCAGCAGCACCCAAAATCCTCAACCATGACTCGTGCAGCTAGCAAGGCTTGTTTGCAGTATTTCAGCCTGGAAACACATCTGCAACATCCAGCACGTCGTGGGACATCTCCCATCCAAAGGAGAAGTTCCTAGCCCTTTTCGTTGTTGCAGAATCTTTGGCTTCTTCCACCCGGAGGCAGCCCTTTTGCACCTTCATCCGGGGTTTAGTGGGCACCTGCCCCCCGGACACTTTCGTAACTCTTGGACTTGGTACCCTTCCTTTACAGGTCCTCAGGTCCAGGGATCCGTCTTCAGTGTTTTGCTGGTGCTTGTGGTTCTTGCAGAATCCCCTATCACAACTATTGTGTCTTTCTGGGGTAGTAGGGTAACTTTACTCCTACTTTTCAGGGTCTTGGGGTGGGGTATTTTGGACACACTTACTGTTTTCTCACAGTCCCAGCGACCCTCTACAATCTCCCATAGGTCTGGGGTCTGGAGACCCATCTAACGTCAAAAATTAGGAGTTAGAGCCATTTTAAGGGAGCGCCAAACCATCTTGCGCCTCATTGCAATAATGAGATGCAAGGTAGGAGATCCCTTCCAAAAAAAGACGCTAGCCCTATAGCACCATATTAACCTACCAGCGCAAAAATGAGCCTAACCAAGGAAGCAGACTTAAAAAATGGTGCTAAGTCTGATTAGCGTGAAATTTTAACACCTGGTCAGACCAGGCGGTAAAAAGAGGCTCACACACCAATACTCAAGGAAAACACACAGAAGGAGCTTTGGAAACCTCCAGGACAACATGGAAGTGGTACTGCTCCAGCTTGGCACATACCACAGACGTCTGGAAAGACATCAAATCCTTCCACCACCACTGCAGCAATCCCAAACACCACCACATCAGCTACAAAGGCAGAGCAGAAAGAAGGAGAGGCTCTTCAGACAGCGCACAACCATCCTTGGACTGAGGGAACAAGATGTGTTCTGGAAGTACAGACTCAACCTAAAATCCATTGTACGCCTGCTGCATCATATTGTGCCACACATTACAGCTAGGGTGTAAACTCCCACTAACATTCCACCCATGACCAAACTCCTCACTGTCCTCCATATGCTTGGACCTGGCTCATTTCAGATACACAGGTGCACAAGTGGCTGGTATCTTCCAGTCATCCTTCTCAGTCTTTCTACCTAAGGTCCTGGATGCTATCCTGCGCCTCACACCACACCACATCTGCTTCCCAAACAGCCAGCATCTGCAGCAGGAGACCAAGCAAAGTTTCTATCAAATTGCTGGGTTTCCGCATGTGCTGGGTGCAATAGACTGTACCCATGTGCAACTGATGCAACCTGCAGCATCGGAACACCTATATAGAACCTCAAGCACACACATTCTATCAATGTGCAGGCCATCGTGGACCACCGTGGGCTCTTCACCAACATCCTTGCTAAGTATCCTGGCAGCTTCCATGATGCATACATATTTCGCCGTTGCACCATCAACGAGCGGTTCCAGAATGGCCAATATGGCAATATCACTCCTAGGTAAGCCACCATACCAATCATAACACACAACACACCAACCATCCAGGACAAACAAGACAAACACCACACTAAATACACATGGATAGGGTCACAGAGATGTACAGGCATCAACACATATACAACATGCCACACTAAACTGCATACATTGCACTTCACAAACACATACACCCACATGTACATAACATAGCCACACCCTGACTGGCACACCACGTGTGGACAGGTGGAGTCAAATCCTATTTGCATACAGAAGCTGCTCACAAACCATTACAAGTTTCCACAGTTTAACAACTAAATACAGATCACACACATCCATTACACCAAACAAAGAAGTGCACAGGCATATCAATGGCATAGGCCATGGTCAATTTGAGTAAGTCACAAATAGGCACAGTCCCATGTAAACCATGGTGTATAAACCTCTGGCAGAACCTAAATCAATTGCCACCCAAGTGGTGCCATAACCAACTACATATCATGTACACATACCTGACATACCTGCAGTGTGCACATAAACCTGTTTGCTGCATTGTGTGGCACACAAACGTATAAATAATTATTTGCCATTAAAGACCATGGGGCTGAGTCATGAGAAATGGGGCAGCACCTACTCCAGTGAAACCTCACATGCACCCTTAGCTCCCCCTAACACCACCATGTCTGTTGTGTATCCCAGAAATGGTCCACTATGGTGCTGAGTCTGTGAAAAACTGTATCAATCATGGATGCCATAGTAGGGCTCAGTAGGAGTATAGAGGACCTACCTGACCTTAGATGCACCGTACTAAGAGACCCATGTGAAAAATAACTGTGCCCTCTCCCAAACCCTGCTCTGTGTATGTGTAGAAAGTGTCTGTCAGAAATCATGGATTGGAAGCTAGGAGATATTACTGCACCAAATTATATCATCCTACTAATATGTGATACATTCTCTCCTACACTTGATGGCTGGCACAACCATCATCTGCCACAAAGGGTCACAAAGTGTAACACTGCATGCGTTGTGCCACATGGTAACATGGCCAGCACAGTCTGGCTTTGTAGGGCAACCATGGTGTTTCAACATCTGACACCATTGTGGTGCAAGGAGGAGGTAGCTTCCATCTAACAATAGAACACTGCTTCAAATATGCACTACAAAACACATTTACCTAAATCATAACCATAATTTTGGGATCAACATAAAAATTCCCAGGCCCTTGAGCCACTACTCAAGATTGACATGTGCATCAACACAGTCCAATGAAACCATTTCACAAGAACAGGCACATACACTATACCAAAAGCAAGGCTGTGTCACCACTCCAACTAAAACTAACAACTCCCATGGTATGTTCCAAACAACTGTCAACACTTACCAACAAATCTTCTATCTATCCTTTGCAACTGATCAAGGGTACAGCATACAGCCATGGGTGATGACCCTATTGGCCAATCCGACAATGGTGGAAGAGCAGGCCAACAACGAGGGGCAGAGGAAAACTCGCAATGTGGTTGAGAGGACATTTGGGTTCCTGAAATCCAGATATGCAAGGGAGGCACACATAAGGTAGGGGCTGTCAGCAAATTGATATCAAGTAATGTAGGAACAGAACACTGTCACAACTCATGGTAACTGCAGCTTTGCCAGCATGGTACATGTGTGACAAGTGTGGAACATCATTGTTAAATGAGGACCTTCAATAATTGCCCAGGGATTATTACCAATGTCTGATGCTGAGCCTGCACAGTGTATCCATAGGATAATGTCCTTGCACTGCCATTGGGCACAACCCTGGCAGATGGTGGACTGTACCTCTGGTATGGTGCACACACATTGGCTGTTGAGTGTGCAATAGGTTCCCAGACTAAATAATCAGCTTTGGGTGCAGAATCACTATCCAAACTCATGACCCATAGTTAGGATCCAAGGATTTATTGGGACATTGCAGCACTACATTTTTTTCTGGATCGAACGTAGGCAGAGTGTCTAATACTTACTATGTACATGAGGTGCACACTTGTCACACAAATCTGCTGTCTTGACACATGCCTAGAGCAAATCCAGGTAATCATGTGAAGACTGATGTACGGGTGTATGTCCTAGGTAGCAATGGGTTTGGTAGCATCAACTAAGCTTGACATATGTCATCATGTTTACCTAGTATACTGTGCATAACAGCATCACAGAGTACATAGCAATACACACCACTCATTGCCACTCACATGACAGAACAAGTGCGTGATAGCAACAGTAACAATTTATCCCCTACATGTTTTGGGCTCCAACATCGCAATTAGGTGTGGGATGTGCTACTATGTCCAGCATTGTTGAAAAATGTCTGTAACACAACATCAAACTGAGTGGGAGTAGACCTAGCCATATATGTTGCAACTGGCTAATAAATAGTACAGCACTGATATGATTTCACACATCAATATCATTCAGTCATGGTAAGAGTTACCTAGGTTGTGGCATGCTGGAAGAAATGCATACCCATGTTCTACGGAGGTTGTGGATGGACAGCTTCCAGACATCAACAGATACTTGCAAATACAACACGAGAGGTGAAATGGAGACAAAACAAGTGCTGTGGCAGGAGTAATATCATGTGTGTGGAACGAACTACATCTCACAAATATTGTCAATGTAACTGTAACTATCAAGTAGCCAGTGGTAGGAGATTTGTGCATCTTCCAATCACACAAGTCACATGTTGCATCATGTCCATGTATGACCAGACAATGTTGCTGTAGACGATATACTAAGTGGAAACAGCCTAAAGAATGGGAGCAATGTAGGTGACAATACATGCCTTACCAATAACACAGGAATAGATGGATAAGGAACACATATAGACCAATACTGACTGTACAACACATCAATATCTCCATGTCCAATTTTTTTTATATGTACAGAGAGGGTGGTCAGGTCAGTAGATAACCCAGTCATGTTGGCCACTAGCATACTATGGTATTTGCCCACTGCATGCCACCATGACTGGAGGCTGTGACAGACAACACCATCTGTACCCTGGCATGTTTCCAACATTGAAGTCACAACAGATATACAAGCCCAAACAAGCTGCCCATGGAAACAACTAAAGACATCAAATATTGATACATGTCCTACATGTGCAAGCACCCAAGTTCTATACATGAGAAGAAAAAGCTGACATCAAGTACTGCAGAGGAAAATGTGACATCCTGGTCTATATAACCACAATTGTTCATGTATCTGTCTGCTGGGGAATGTGCATAGTTCTGCTGAGTAGCAATCAGGAAGAGTCTAGGTCTCTGATCAACAACTCACACACTACTGCTTTGGCTACATTAACGAATGACATTGTCAGGGGCCTGATGCATGTGCAGAGGGGAATGAGTGAACTGGAGAACCATTGACCCACCCCTTCCCATGCAACCATGGGTTTTTGTTGCCATACAAACTCGCACAGTGGTGATGATGAGTAGGCTGGCTTCTATGCCAGACTGCAACACTGTTACACAGTGGTATGCCATTGTATGTGACAGTCGTAACAAACATGAGGTAGAAAAATGTGAGTGCCCAGTTGGAGGCAGGCAAACATATACCACATATCTCAGCGCACATGTACCACTATAATGGCTCAGGCATGATAATGTGTATGAATTCTGAACAAAAGGCAACCTAGCACAAAAATAACAGCATAGGTAACACAAGATCAGTGACAGCAAGAAATTACCTTCACATGTATGCCAACATACGGAAACATAGGTGGCACTGATGTGAGTACACATGCATTTGTAAAATTCCAACATGTGACTATGAAGGAAGATAGTAATTTGAGGTTTCACATCCCATGAACACACCACTGTTGTCATATGTTACAGATATTACACAACACGTGTCTATACATGCACACGGCATACACCAACCTTCACTAACACATGTGTACATAACATCTCCTGCAACCAAGATGCATGGGAGACCATATGGCACATGTGTAGCATAGCAACATGAAGTAAAATCCAACAACACAGCACAGAGTGGACACACATGCACATGCAAATTGCTAGGGTTACGTAATATAAATGCAGTCCAAGTCCACTGAATACTCTGAGTACAAATAGTCATGGTTGTCACATGCCTTACAATATGTTGGACATAGGCCACCCTATATATTGTGTTGTAGGTATTTGTAAATGTGTATCTCAGACATAACAATGTAGTCCACCCACAAATTAGTATATATAAACATATGTACACACATGTGCCAACATGTATGTAGACACAGTGTAACTACACATGCACACATGCACATATGCACATGGTATGAGTAATTGCATGCAGCTGACTCAGTAACAAACCTATAGGTTCAACATACCAATGTCACCGTAATCACATTACTGGATAGTTGCGCACCTGTAGCCATACCACATATACAACATTGTAGAATAGCCGATGTGACATGTTAAGTGAATCAGGGTGCAATCAAGGCCTACAATGCAAAAATCCACGCAATTCTGTCATGCGTAAAAAAAATTGATGCAAAGGCATCAACTCCACATTGCGATGTTAGTAAAATGACGCCTGGGCCCTGTGCGGCAATTACATGCTCACGCGCCTCTTAACTGACCATGGAAAAAAAATCCACACATGACCGTTGTTGGACCTTACCCTTTTTGCAGGGTCATCCCAAAATTATTTGTCTCCTTCCTCCTATTTTTGCTGACCAGTTTTTGTTGACTTTAGGACTCTGGGCACTACACCACTGATAACCAGTGCTAAAGTGCATTTGCTGTCTGTGTAAATTGTATTGTTGATTGGTTTATCCATGATTGGCATATTTGATTTACTAGTAAGCCCCTAGTAAAGTGCACTAGAGGTACCCAGGGCCTGTAAATCAAATGTTACTAGTGGGCCTGCAGCACTGATTGTGCCACCCACATGAGTAGCCCTATACACATGGCTCAGGCCTACCACTGCAGTGTCTGTGTGTACAGTATTAAATTGTTAATTTGACCTGGCAAGTATACTCACTTACCAGGCCCACACCTTCCCTTTTTATACATGTAAGGCACCCCTAGAGTGGGCCCTAAGGAGCCCCATAGGGTGCTGTGTATGATAAAGGTGGGATATGTACTGATGTGAAATACTGCCAAATTTGTTTTTCACGGTTGCAAGGCCTACCTCTCTCATAAGTTAACACGGGGCTTCGTATAAATATCTCTTAAGTGCAGTTTCCCTTTAAGAGCAGATAGACATTTGGAGTTTGGGGTCTCTAAACTCACAATTTGAAAATACATCTTGTGGTAAAGTTGTTTTTTCGATTGTTAGTTTGAAAATGCCACTTTTAGAAAGTAGGCATTTTCTTGCTTAAACCATTCTGTGACTTGGCCTGTTTGTGGATTCCATGTCTGGTTCAAACTGACAGTTTGTGAATCTCCTCTAGACAGTGACACAAAGGGAAATGGGGGGTAGCCTGCATATCCTGATGAGCCATCTGAGATGGAGTGCCGAGAGGAGTGGTCACTTACACCTGAATGGGCTGTGCCTGCCCTCGCACAATGCAGTCTCCAAACCCCTGGTGTGTGTCTGGGGCCTGGCCTGAGCAAGGCAGGATCCTGTAACAAACAGAGACTTTCCTTTGAAGTTTGCCTACTTCAAAGGCAGAAAGGAGTATAAGTAGTGGATCCCTTCTGGATTCAAGAGGAACCTCTGCCAAGGAGAAGTGCTGAAGAGCTGAGGAGAAGTGCTGCCCCTGCCTGTGACTGTGCTGTGTTGGGCTATCCTGCAGTTGCTGCTTCTGTCTGGGAAAGGGGACAAAGGCTGGACTTTATTGTGTATTCCTGCTTGAGAAGAATCTCCAAGGGCTTGGGCTGAGCTTGCCCTCTGTTCTAAAGTCTCATGGCCATCAAAGACTTTCTCTGGCAGCACATGGACTCTCTTCTGAGACCTCTGCTCTGCCAAGTGGTGCCCCATCCAGTCCCTGGGCCCTTGAGAGGTGAAGTTGTCAGAACAAGGACTGAAATCCACGCACAGGACAAAGCGCAGGGAAATTTTCGATGCCGATGAAAAATGGTGCACCACCCACTTTTCTGCAATGACCGACGCTCCACCTGCATTGCGACTAGGAGATCGATGCATCACGGCTGGAGAAAGGATGCAACATCCGCTTGCAGTTGCTGATAATGACGCAAACCCACACAGCGTGGTTTTCTAACACCGTGCAACTGAATTTCTCACGCATCGTCGCTGGGCATCATAGTCATCGTGAACCTGTGCTGATCCGAGGTGCCCTGTCCAGAAATCGACGCATAGCTCTCTTGTGACGGAGAAAAATGACATATCACCTACCCTACCCGAGAAGAAACAAAGCACGACCTCACTTGCGATCGATGCATCTCTGACTTTTCCAACAAACACTCACTTGTTCTGCTTTATTTTTGATGTAAACCAGGTGCTTTATGTAAAATCTACTTTTCGATTGTTTACTATGGAGTAAGAGTCTCATTCTTCTGAAAATTAATATTTTGACTTGTGTATATTGGATTGTTGTCATTTAGGTCTTGTTTGATTTAGATAAATATTACCTATTTTTCTAAACTGATGTGGAGTCCATTTTGTAATGTTTTCACTGTATTATTGTGTGTGTACTGGTACAAATACTTTACTCATTGCTTCTGAGTTAAGCCTTTCTTCTCATGCCAAGCTGCCAAGGGGGTGAGTGGGAGTTAACCAGGTGTGTTTCTCCTTTGCCCTGACAAGAATGAGGGTCCTTGGTTGGACAGGGGTAATCTGAATGCCAACCAAAGACCCCATTTCTAACAACCGTTATAGGTAAAAATAAAATGACATAAACGCATCAACTCAACACTGAAACATTAGTAAAATGATGCCTTTTCCCTGTGCATCAATTACACGTTCAGACGCCTATTAACTCACCATGATGAAAAATCGACGCATGACCGTCATGCATCAACATTTTTCATGCATATGCATATTCCATAAAATTCCCCTAAGCTAATAGATGCTTAGTCCCTGAATGTCAATCTCACGCCCACACGCAATTTCATGCTAAAGGTGAGACAAACAACGCATAACTGTCATGCATCGAAAAAAATGATACATGAATGGAAACATGGCGCACAGACCCAGGAAGTGATGAAGCATGTCATTCTGCCTGCAAACATGGTGCAGTGAGCTCACTTACACTTTCACTTCACAGTCTTTTTGTTTGTGACTGTGTGAGGGTGTGTGGAGCTGGTACTGTAGTAGCTTTGTAGTGTTTGTAGTGTTCATTGTGGTGTGTCCTGTAAGTCTTGTGCTTTATTTGTCCTTAAACTTGTCTTTTGTATTGCTAGTGTACTGTTTTTGTCTCTGTATTGTGGGGTGTTTGTCTGGGACAGTATAGTTGTTGGGGTAATTGAGGTATTTGGGCTAGGTGTAAGTTATATATATTGTTTTGTTTTGGGTGAACTGCATTTGCAGTCCAGTATGTCTGGGAAAAGGAGGATGGCACAGATGTCGGCCAATGAGCTGGTGGGGGGGTTCATCTGCCTTGTTCAGCACTTCCTCCTCATGATGCTGCAACTGGGTGGCTGTGTCATTCTTGGCTACCCCACAGAGGAAAAGTGGCTGCAGTGGGGCAAGGTGCTCCACCACCTCACACAGATCTTTGGCACTGGAAGAAACAACCACCAACTCAAGCATTGCTGGGCAAATCTCGTGACAAGGGAGCAGGATCTGCTGGATTATCTGGGCATAGAGATTGGTGGAGCAGTTGGTAAGTCTCCCATTTCCATACAAAGTCCTTTCATTTGCGTGTGCATGACAGTTGCAGACACGGAGTGCTGCATGTAATGGTTGTGGATCTGGACATGTCATATGCTACCTGTATAGAGAGTCTCAGCACCACCTTAGGCCTGCAACTAAAATGTACAAAAATGAAGCCGATGCTGGGCTGATGTACCAATTTCCCTGCATAACCATTACAAAATGTTGTGATGCATGCATAGGGTAACTTGGTAATGAGCAGCATCAAATGAGGCCTGCGCCATGCATCATGTATGAAAGGTGGTCCTAAAACCTATTTGGGAGGCAAATTTGTAAGCCACTGAGGAAAATGAGAAATCCCTTATTTCCATTTTTCATGCACTCTGAACAGCTGCTGCGAGCAGGTGTGATATGGGGGCATGAAATTGTATGAGATCGGCCACCATTTACTCAGCAGAAGGTGTGATGAACTGTTGCAATTACTGCTGAGTACATCGTTTACTAACACATAAATAGAAGCAGTTGGACCCTATCTGCATCATGCTGTACCTTAATTCTCATTAGGCGCACACATGGCGGGAGTAAGGGGTGCACTGAGGGCCACAAGGACTGTGTATTTGCAATTGGTGCTGCACCCCTGTTGTTCTATCGGCCCCTTTGTATAATCAGCCAATGCAATGTAAGAGAGCTTGACCATACATTGGGTCCAGACTACTAGTACTTCCCTGTTCCAGTTCATTGTGAATCACATACACCCAAGACATAGGGCCTGATTACAACTTTGGAGGAGGTGTTAATCCATCCCAAAAGTGACGGTAAAGTGACGGATATACCACCAGCCGTATTACGAGTTCCATAGGATATAATGGACTCGTAATACGGCTGGTGGTATATCTGTCACTTTTGGGACGGATTAACACCTCCTCCAAAGTTGTAATCAGGCCCTATGTCTATTACCACACACATGTGCAGAGTCAGTTCCACGTGCCTGCTGCTTCTCACTGACAGTATGGGGCGGCTCAGCATCTGCTCCAACACTGGCACATATCTCAGTAACCTGCACCAACAAATCCATCCTTGGACCACCGAGCAAGTGCTTCTGTGTTGAGGCATATTTCTATGCCCATGTTCTTAACAATGGCCGTCCACACACTATTGGCAATACATCTATGATTTGAATCAGTTGATGTGCAGGTAGGTACAACTATCTTTACATGAGTATACTTCCATAGCATTATTGCTCATGTGTGTGCCATGTGTTGGTACACACATATCACTTACTTCACTAAATGATGTATCACATCATTCCTCAACACCTTGGAATACCCACACAACCCTGGGCAGTAGTTTGTCAGTTTGCTGTGACAATGAGGTAGATGTCTACAACATCTGAGGCAGGCTCAAATGCTATGGGTGTCACAATGGGACAGCCACTGCAACAACCATTGCATGCCCCTCAAATGCAATATACAGTGTCAAGCATTCCCATATGGTCAAGGAGGTTTAGAGCTAACTGACACCTGCATGACAATGCCATGTATTAATGGTGTAGTGAGAAGCACCACAGAGGTGTCACGGACAGTGATGGTTTGTAGGTGCGTTGGTCTACATTATCTGAGACTGTGAGTGAATGACTGATCTACCACTAGGATGACTTGCTCACTCAGCCTAACAAGTTAACAGTGTACAATGTCACATACGGATATGTACAAATTATACTAAGCAATGTTTTCCATTCATGTCTTGCAGGTGGACCAGCGCCCTACAACGTAGGAGAGGTTGCCCGATTTTAAAATTCCGATGCATCCAGTAAGTATCATCTTGCGTGTCATGTGTGCTAATAGAGGGTTTGGTATGAGTCAGTCTGAAGTGTGGTATGCTATAAAAGTTGGTTTTGCCTGACCAATGAAATTATATCATTGGAGAACGGACTGTGCCATCATGTGTGTTGGCATGTTGTGCAATGAGAATGGCTTGCTTGTAGTTCAAGGTGCAATGCGTGCTGGCATGGAATTGTGTGAAATAGGAATTGTAATGGCTGGCCACTTATACATTGATGTCTATCATGAAAGGTCTCAGGGCAGTGGTTTATGGACATAACTACTTTGTCACAGCACCATTGTCAGCACTGTGTACCATACATAGCTTTCACTTACTGACTAGATGGTATAGATGTGGGTCATATCTGCAGAGGTCTCTAGGGGGTTTATGTAGAAGACACATACACAACAGGTGCCTCAGTACCCTTCAGATATAATCAGTCTGTAGTACTGCAAGGAGCCATATTGTGCTGCACAACAGTCAGTAGAGTATACAATTAGTTGACAACTAAGCTGCAGATGGCTGTGTGAAAAGTCTGTGATTCTTCCCACGTCAGATCTCTGCAGTTTTCACAACATGGTCCTGCCACCATGATATTTGAGAGTGATGCAGGTCACATCACATATGTGTACGTACATGGTACTTTAATGATGTCTGACATGCAAGTGCAAATGATGTTCAATGTTTCTGGATACTGTTGCAGCACCCAATGCAGTGCCAAACTCACTGTGGGCCTAAGGGCATCCATAGAGCCGCCATGAGTGTGCTGTTTATCACATGTAGCACTACATAGCACAGGGTAGGGGGCTTCAGCTCTGTAATGTGTTAACAACTTTGATGTGCAGCTCAGGCCTTGTCCAAACTTTCTGGGGATATTGCATCAGTTGTACATGTGGGCACGTCATGGGCAATGGCGTGCCCCCTCGTAATGGATGCTCAGGCCAGGTCTTACACCAGGACACATTAATGTTGATTTACCAAACCTTGGAATAGCAGGTGGAAAGTTACCAGAACCCCTATCATATGGCCCACATCTTGCCTCTATGATAACTGGGCAAGCCTTAATGTTTGACCACAGGTGTTGAGGTGATGGATTGCATGTACAGCACCCCTTATGCACAGGGACACAGGAAATCCACACTTGTTGGGGCACGTAATCCTCACAAGTTAGAAGACACAAATATTGTCAATTTTGTCCAATCAGCTCTGGGCACTGTTGGATAACAATGGACATGTACATGATACAGTTGATGGCTGGTAGGAAATAGTCATAGATGATGAGTAAGACATTGTTGAGGAATGTATGTTGAACTGTATGTGTTATCTGCGATTGCAGTGCACATTAAGGTGGTCATTATGACATTGGCGGTGAGTAATAAAGTGGTGATAATGCCACCAACAGGCTGGTGGTATTCACTGCCAATTTATGACCATGGTGGAGATAACTCCCATAGACAGCCAATGTGCCACACTAATTGCCAGGGTGTAAGCACCACTGACCATGGTGGTAGCCATCAACAGCCAGGCGGAAGACAAGGCACACAGCCACGATTTCCGGGGCGGTACCAACGCCATCAAAAGCCTGGCAGAAACAGAACACAGAAGACAAAAGACTTGCCCTCGGAGACACAGAGAAGATCAAGGCCGCCATGGACCCCGAACTTCAAGTCTTCCCGAAGCTCTTCTATGCCAATGTCACAGACCTACATCATAATAATGCAAGGACTACAGCATTCCAGAACTGAAAGTGTAATTGGATGAAAACAGCCACCATATTGTCCATGTGACAAAATACACATGAGTCACTGTGCAGAAAGGGGCAATGGCCAGTCCAAAGTACAAAAGGCTCACATGACCACAGGGCACAGTCCAAGCCCCAACTCTTTCCCTTACGTAATCCGACCTACACTGTGCATGGGCATCCTCTTCTGAATTGCCAGGCACCTCACGGGGAACGGGGGTGGGGGGCACCTCAGCTGAGTTGGGGGACTTGCCCACTGGTTCTGGTGGGGGCTCCATGCCCATTTTCCTATGCTGGGAAGTGCAAGGTCACAGTCTCTGAGGTGGGGAACTTGCCCACTGGTTCTGGACGGGGCTCCATGCCCACTACAATTAGCTGGGGAGTGCAAGGTCACAGTATCTGAGTTGGGGGACTTGCCAACTGGTTCTTGAGGGGGCTCCATGCCCATTACAATTAGCTGGGGAGTGTAAGGTCACAGTTTCTGAGGTGGGGAATTTGCCCACTGGTTCTGGAGGGGGCTCCTTGCCCATTTTCCTATGCTGGGGAGTGCAAAGTCACAGTGTCTGAAGTGGGGAACTTGCCCATTGGTTCTGGAGTGGGCTCCTTGTAAAACACTCCCTGGAGGTGGACTACATGCCCTCTGCTGGAACTGAGGGCTGCTGTGTCCCAGCTTGAATTGGGGGAGGCTGTGTCCCAGCCTGAGGTGAGGGCTGCTGTGTCCCAGCTGGATGTGAGGGCTGCTGTGTCGCAGCTTGAGGTGAGGGCTGCTGTGTCCCAGCCTGAGGCGAGGGCTGCTGTGTCCCAGACTGAGGTGAGGGCTGCTGTAACCCAGTATGAGGTGAGGGGTGCTCTGTCCCAGCCTGAGGTGAGGGCTGCTGTATTCCACCTTGAGGTGAGGGCTGCTGTGTCCCAGCCTGGGACAATGGCTGCCATCAGAGAGGAGGCCAGAGCCTAGAACGATCTCTGTTGGGCTGCCAATGCACAGTGAATTCCCTCCAGGAATGCATTGCATTGCTGCATCTGGGATGCCAGCCCCTGGATGGCATTCACAATATTTGACTGCCCTACAGAGATGGTTCTCAGGAGGTCAATAGCCTCCTCACTAAGGGCAGAAGGGCTCACTTGGGCAGGGCCTGAGGTACCTAGGGCAAAGGAGATGCCCACCCTCCTGGGTGAGCAGGCACGGACAACTCAGTGAGGGGCTCTTGGTAGGGTGGCACTGGTACGGGGTTGGCAACTGCACCTGTAGCTGTGGTGGTCTCAGAGGTGTCCCCCACCTGGTAGGGTGGCACTGGTATGGGTTTGGCAACTGCATCTGTAGCTGTGGTGGTCCCAGAGGTGTCCGCCACCACCAGGGAGCTTCCATCAGAAGAGGTATCAGAGTCTGTGTTGTCACCTCCTGTCTCCGCCGTGGTGCTCCCCTCACCCTCCATCCCACTGGTCCCCTCGGCATTGGTGGACTCTGCCTCCTGGGTCTTGTGGGATGCAGCACCCTCTGTCGCTGGTGCCCTTGCTCCTCCACCAGATGATGCTGATGTACACATGGACAGGATGACAGAAGAAAAAGGGAGGGGTTGAGAGAAAGGGAGCACTGGGTCAATTACAGCACCAACACCACATATTGCATACACATTACCGTCACACACAGGGATCAGGATTATTTCCCATGCATCGCACTGGCATTACATTGGCTAGGTACAACAGCAAGGTGAGAGCCAAACACCGCCAACGGCACCCCTTCTGGGACCCCCTTAAGCCCTGTCTGACATGGTACGCAACCTAGCTATGTTACCAGATTTAGCAATAAACCCATTACCATTGAGCTGGATCGCGCTGCATTCTCTGAGCTGGCGCTGAGGGGCACCCACTAACTGACAACCACCACCAGGTTCTCATACCACCTACCAATCATAGTTGCAATGCACACTGTACCCACCCCCTTGTGGCTGCTGTGATGCCCTCAAGCGCCCATCCAGCTCTTCGTAGGCCACCGCCAGGATGCGGCCACTAAGGGGGTCAGCTTCCGAAGGGCTCCCCGCCCTCATTGGGAGGCCATCCCTAGCTGGGACTCTGCAGTCTTCCGGGCCCAGTGCCTCAGGTCCTTCCACCTCTTCCTACAGTGGGTGCTCCTCCTGCTGTAGATCCCCAGGTTCCGCACATCCTTGGCGATGGCATGCCACAATCCCTTCTTCTGATGGGCGCTGACCTGCAGAGGAAACACAGACATGAGGACACCATTACACATACAATCGAGCCTGTCACACATATGGGCCACTAATCCCCTTCCATCCCCATGTACACTACCACCAGACATACAACCCCCCAAATGACACAATGCTTGCACACATATCTCCATGCAAACATGTCACATGCCTTGTGCCCACGGTGTACTCACCTGTTGGTCTGGAGGCCCATACAGCTACCCATACTGTGATAGGACCCCATCCACCAAATGCTCCAACTCTTCCAAAGTAAAGGCAGGGGCCCTTTCCCCAGTCACATCGGCCATAGCAGGATCCCGACACAGGTCACAGCAGCACATGCAGTTTAGGTGTTATCCTGTGGAAAGTCAGGAATCGAGTGAGGTTATGAACAGAAAATGGTGGTCACGTCCATGGCGGTGTACACCATCACCGCCGCCGGTGATCCCCATTGGCCACTGTACTCCATAGAGCCCCATGTTATCCAATGAGGAATAGCACGGCAGCGCAAGACCGCCTTCTGGCTTGACACGCAACACCAGCGAGTTACCTTACTTCAACTTGTCCCTACATACAGGACAGGCGGTCGACATTTTATGGTAGTGGACAATATTCAGATAATCGAGAACTGTGCCATTTCCATTTTTTGCACATACATTGCCATTCCTAATGTCCCATCACGTTCCTGCTCTATGTACACTGAGGGGGTAGATCCATTGTTTAAATTGTGACAGCCTACTCACTCTTGTGTCCCTTAGATACCTGCCACTGCGGAGGAATCGGAGGACGAGACAAGCCCCTGTATACGGACCCCTAGTGGACTTGGATACACTGGATAAGAGGCACATAATACTTACCTATAGACTGGACAGGGCCACAATCACAGAGCTATGTGCTCAACTGGAGCCTGATCTGATACCAGCTATCCGTCATCCCACTGGGATCCCCCCCTCTAGTGCAGGTTCTATCAGTGCTTCATTTCCTGGAAGTGGTTCATTCCAAGTGACAGTAGCCTTGTCAGCAGGAATGTCACAGCCAATGTTCACAATTGTGCTGTCAAGGGTTTTGTACGCCCTTGTGAAACACATGTGCAGCTACATTGCTTTCCCCCAGGTGGAAGATTTGGCAACTGTGAAGGCAGAATTCTATGCAGTGGGACATTATTATTGGGGTGATTGATGGTACACATGTTGCTTTTGTCCCCCCCACCAGAATGAACAGGTGTTTAGGAATCAGCAGAGTTTCTACCCACTCAATGTGCAAATGGAGTGCCTGGCTGACCAGTACATCTCCCACGTCACTGCCAAGTATCCTGGGTCAGTGCATGACCCCTTCATCCTGAGGAATAACAGCATTCCACATGTGATGTCACAACTACAGAGGCACAAGGTGTGGCTAATTAGTGAGAATCAGTCCCCACCCAATGCATGTCAGTGTATGCCTTCTGGTGTTGACACCATACCATTGTGTAAGGCTAATGTTTGTCCCTCAGTACTTGCAGGTGACTCTGGCTACCCTAATTATAAGAGGTAAGTTCCCACTCAAGTTTCCAATAGATTATAAGGCATCCAATTGCCAATTATATAATAATTTTCCTTAAGAAATTAGAAGGGTTCTCCGAGACCTTTAGTCCAACTTGAAGTTTATTTAAGCAGTTATAAATGTCTTCATACAAAAAAGTGAAGCTTAGAGCAAAGAGAACACTCAGCCAACACGTGTTTCGACCTATGGGGTGCATTCACCAGGGCTTTCTCAAGGCATGCTTATGGTTCAATTTCTGCTTGTAACAATGTTCACAGTATTAAAGAATTAGTAATCAATCCGTTTAGTAGCCACTAAATAGCAGAACGGGAAAATACAATCGGACACGTCCGCCGCCTCTGGCTACCCAAACTATATTGTGGCTTCTGACCCCTGCGAGGAATGCCAGGACAGGGGCTGAAAATCATTATAATGATACACATGGGCGAATCAGGAGAACTATTGAGAGGGCCTTCGGCCTCCTGAAGGGCAGGTTCAGATGCCTCCATCTAACCGGTGAATCCCTGTGCTACTCTCGCGAGATGGTAGTGGCATGTTGCAAGTTGCAAAACCTGGCCCTCAGACAACATGTGCCTTATCTGCAGTGTTGTAATTTAGTAGCGATTAGATTAACCAGTGGCAGAAGACATCTTGTATTTAACAACTATTGTGAACTTTTAGCGGAATCCATTTTGTATTCATGGCAGCCATTTTCTCTGCCATGTGCTCGCCATGTGCTCTGTCCTACCTTTCTGTTAACTACTCTTGAAAATCTGTCTAGTGACAAGTTATATTTAGCATCTCCCACTTTCGCACATGCCCAGTAAGATCTGCAGCTGCTAGTAATCAGTAACAGACAGTAATGTGTCAACTAGTCCTTGAAAACTGTTAGCCCCTCCTACCTGTCGACTGTGCATTTCCATATGACCTTATATGTATGTAACTCTTGCTTCTATAATAGTACCACCTTCTTTTAGCCCCTGCGTGGGTTTAAAAGGACCATGCTCTCTTAGTTCAGTGTGCTACTTCAAACATTACCGAAGGGTGCTGTTTGAACTGTGGTACCACCTCATGAGTTTTAATAAACTTTGAGGGTCATTACAACATTGGCGGTAAAAGCCGCTTACTGCCGTGCAGAAGACCGCCAACACACTGCTGTGGCCGCGGAAATCTGCCACAGCAATTATGACCCACATCCCGAAATCCAACAAAATTCAGACACCCACACAAGTCCGCCACACCAAAGGTCAGTGATAAACTAGCGAAAACAAAACCTCCACCGTCACGCCAACAGAAATACGCCCATGCTATCACGACCCACAAATCCACTCGGCGGTCTTTCAACCGCGGTATTCCATTGGCGGTACACACCGCCGCGCTCAAAATACACACTCATCTCCAAAACACCACCACATTGGACAATTCGAAAGACACACACCTGAGACACATACACACACCACTCCCACACACTCAATACTAGATAAAACACACACCCACATCACCCACAAACCCCTACGACCACAATTGAGAACGAAGCACAGAGGGAGACACCACCATCCACAAAAAAGCAGCCACAGACACTCAACACCATCACCCACACAACTTCCACGCACAAAACACCACACACCACAACATATCACCACACTTATCACCACATACACCACCCCACACATCACCTACACCACCCCATGGCACGGCAAAGACACCCCAGGTTCTCGGCGGAGGAGCTCAGGGTCATGGTGAAGGAAATTGTATGGGTAGAGCCACAGCTATTTGGCTCACAGGTGCAGCACACCTCCATAGCTAGGAAGATGGAGCTATGGCGAAGAATAGTCGACAGGGTCAACACAGTGGGACAGCACCCAAGAAATCGGGACGACATCAGGAAGAGGTGGAACGACCTACAGGGGAAGGTGCGTTCCGTGGTCTCAAAACACAACATCGGGGTACAGCGGACTGGCGGCGGACCCCCACCTCCTCCCCCACAACTAACAACATGGGAGGAGCAGGTTTTGGCGATTCTGCATCCTGAGGGCCTCGCAGGAGTCAGTGGAGGAATGGATTCTGGTAAGTCAAATCTTAACTATCATATCCCCCACCTAACCTGCATGCTATCGCAGACCCCCACCCTCGCCCCCACCCCTATCACTCAAACTCCTCACAAATGTACCAATATCACAAACCACACATCCCAACACCAAGCCCTGCATGCAAAACCAAAGCATGGACACCCATCACTAAAGCATGCCCACTGCACACACCCATAACACCCCCCTCAACCATCATCACACAAGCCCACACACAGGAATGCTAGCACTGGGGTACACGGTCACCCACACATTGCACACCATGAAACACACAGATGCAATAATCATGCCTTTCCACCTCTGCAGGACCACTACCCAACGTCACCAGACAGGAGGGTCCAGACATCTCCACCCCACCCACAGAAGAGGCCCACAGTGATGACAGCAGCTCTGTCCACCTGGATCTAGATGACCAGCCCGGACCATCGTGGGCCTCGGGACAGTCGGTTCCCCTCACACAGGCACAGCCCACCCCAGACCTTCCACCCTCTGGTAACACCAGCACAGCACCCACCCAGCGGGCCCATACCTCCGTCCCCAGGACACGTCAATCAGCTGTGTGTCCACCACTACAGGGAACCCAGGATAACTCACCACCCCAACAACAACAGGGACCTGGGGGCAGTGGCAGTGGGCACACGGTCCAGGGGACGGAGGCCCAGGAACACAGGGGAACTGGGAGGGCTGCTGTGCGACAGGGGGCGGACAGGCCTAGGGAACTCACTCTCCACGAGGCCCTCTCCTCCATCATGGGAGCCTACCACCACTCCCAGGAGACGATGGCAACGGTCCTGGCCAAGTTTCAGGAGACCCAGCGCATGCAGGAGGAACAGTATTTGGGGTTCAGGGAGGAACTCAGAACCATCAGCTCCACCTTGGGCACCATCATAGGGGTGCTGAAGGAGATACTGAACATCAAGAGGGACACTGTGGCACTCCAAGGGGCCCCTGACACTAGCCTGGACGATGAACTGGCCACCACCTCCGCTGGCGCTGGTGGACAGGAGGCACCGCCACAGGACCACCACACCAGCACCCCACCCCCTGCAGACGAAGAACCACCCCGCAAGCGGTCCCTGAGAATCAGGAACAAGACAGAGCACGATGCCAAGACCCCCGCCAAGAAATAAGACCACCCTGATTGTCATCCTACTGTCCCACTTTGTAACCCTGTCCATATTGGAACTGCCCCAGCTCCACTTCCTATACCCATATGGGCAATGCACCTGTGAGACTAATAGACTGGACTCTGCCATGGACATTCCTCCACCATCACCCCTCACCATTTTACAACCCCCCTCCAATATTTAGCACTGCAATAAACACCCTTGAAGTACAAAACAACCTGGAGTCAGTCTGTGATTTTGAAAATGTGTATTAGCAATGACAGTGACAAAATGCATTCTCAAACGTAATGTCAACATACCTATGTCACACATCTCAAGTCCATGAGGAATCTAAGCAGATGACACACGTTGGAAACCACACCTGTGAAACCGTAAGGGAAATATACAACTCAGTTACCATATACTGGTTGAAATCGACAGACAGGATAGAGGTAGAAGTGTGAAAGTACTAGTAGTAGGCAGGAATGTATTCTCACCTGTGTGTCACTGGAAATATTGCTGGATAACTGAGTCCCTGTTGTCAATGTCTTCTTCCTCTGCTTCCTCCTCATCACTGTCCACAGGCTCCACAGCTGCCACAACACCGTCATCTGGACCATCCTCCTGCAGAAAAGGCACCTGTCATCGCAAAGCCAAATTGTGAAGCATACAGCAGGCCACGATGATCTGGCACACCTTCCTTGGTGAGTAGAATAGGGAACCACCTGTCATATGGAGGCACCTGAACCTGGCCTTCAGGAGGCAGAAGGTGCGTTCGATCACCCTCCTAGTCCGCCCGGGGTCTCATTGCAGCGTTACTCTGCCCTGGTCCTGGGATTCTTCACTGGGGTCAGTAGCCATGACAGGCTGGGGTAACCAGAGTCCCCTAATAGCCACACCCGGTGCCTCTGGAGTTGACCCATCACATAAGGGATGCTGCTATTCCACAGGATGTAGGCGTCATGCACTGAGCCAGGGAACATAGCATTTACCTGGGAGATGTACTGGCCTGCCAAACATACCATCTGTACATTCATCGAATGATAACTCTTCCGGTTCCTGTACACCTGTTCACTCCTGTGGGGGGGGAACAGAGCTACATGGGTCCCATCAAAGGCGCCTATGATGTTGGAGATTTGTCAAAGGGCATAGAAGTCACCTTTAACTGTAGGCAAATCCTCCACCTGAGGGAAAACGATGTAGCTCCGCATGTGTTTCAGCAGGGCAGACAACACTCTGGACAACACATTGGAAAACATAGGCTGAGACAACCCTGATGCCATGGCCACTGTTGTTTGAAATGACCCACTTGCTAGGAAATGGAGCACTGATAGCACCTGCACTTGAGGGGGGATTCCTGTGGGATGGTGGATTGCTGACATCAGGTCAGGCTCCAACTGGGCACACAGTTCCTGGATTGTGGCACGGTCAAACCTGTAGGTGATGATTAAATGTCGCTCCTCCATTGTCAACAGGTCCACCAGCGGTCGGTACACCGGAGGATTTGGCCATCTCCTCACATATCCTAGCGGACGGTGCCTAGGAAGGACAACAGCGACCACAGAGTCAAACAACTCAGAGGTATGTGCCCACAGTCTACACAGAACACAAATCATAATCCAAAAAGTTGCCTGTTTGTGTGTTGAGTCTAGGCCTAGGTATGTGTGACGAACTTAAAAATGAACCCATGTGGGTCCCTGAAATGGCGGCTGCCTGACCTCTAAACTGGGACAATGGGATGTGAGGTAACTGCCCTGGCGTTGTATACCGTTGCGGTAGGCGGTCGAAGACCGCGGAGCAATGCTGTATTGGTTAACATTGGACCCTATAGGCCCCAGGAGCCAATGACGAAGTGCGCCGGCGGTGACGTTACGCACCGCCACGGACTTCACCGCCACGGACGTGACCGCCATTTTCTATCTGTTCAATCGTTCGATACCTAATCTTCGACAGGAGAGGACCTACACTGCAAGTGCTGCTGTGACCTCGGTCTGGAAGAGACAATGGCTCATGCGTCTGGGGAAAGGGCCCCTGCCTTCACTGCAGAGGAGTTGGAGAAGCTTGTGGACGGGGTCCTCCCCCAGTACACGCTACTATACGGTCCTCCAGACCAACAGGTAAGTACACAGGGAGCACGTTGTATGGGCTATGCCTGAGCGGAGATGGCTGGTTGTAAGAAGGAAGGGGCCACAGTTCTGCGTGCATGAAGGACTGTGAATGCATGTACCACATGGCAAGGGTAGGGATGTGGGCCACTCACTTCGACGGTGCAGTTGCTAATGACTTCTCTTCTTCCCCTGTACTTTTTATTTAGGTCAGCACCCACCAGAAGAAGGATATTTGGCGTGCCATCGCCAAGGACGTCCGGACCCTGGGGGTCCACCACAGACGGAGCACCCACTGCCGTAAAAGATGGGAGGACATTCGCCGCTGGAGCAAGAAGACGCCGGAGGTTCAGCTGGGGATGGCCTCCCAACGTGGGAGGGGTGCCAATCGCACCAAGATCCCCCTGATGTTCCGCATCCTGGCAGTGGCCTACCCTGAGTTGGATGGGCGCTTGAGGGCATCACAGCAGACACAAGGGGGTGAGTACAACATCATTCAGCGGACTTTGCGTGCAGTGACGGTGTCTGGGTGGGGGAGGAGGGCTGTGGGTTCCCCTAGGCCAGGGCGAGTTCCGTAGGCTAGGCCCCTCCGTAATGCAGGCCATGTTGCACTCCACCCCACCTCTGTAGAGTGCCAAGTATAGGTATACATGCCCCTGTGTCATCTATGTGTGCAGATGTCGACCATAGCCATGTAGGCCATATCCCAGGAACTGCATCTGTAGAGCCCAACAGCGCGGCGTAGTGCAGGGGGCTGCTGTGTCTGTATTGTCCACCAACCGTAGCGGTAAGCCATGCACTCAACCTGTCTTTCTTCTGTCGTCCCCCCCTTTTTGTGGTCTCCCTGTTCTTGTGTGCATCAGCATTATCAGGCGGAGGTACAGTGGCACCGGAGCACAAGGGAGCTGCATCCCACGTGGCCATGGAGGGCCACAGCACGGACTCGGAATACACCAGTGGGACGGAGGGCGAGGGGAGCTTCACGGCAGTCACAGGATCTGGTACGAGCGACACAGACTCGTCCTCCGATGGGAGCTCCCTTGTGGTGGCGGCAAAATCTGTGCCCCCCACCTCTACAGGTACAGCCACCACCCCCCTACCAGCACCGTCCTCCCAGCAGCCCCTCAGCCTTCGCCCTGTGCCCGCTCACCCAGGAGGGTAGGAATCACCTTCGCCCCAGACACCTCTGCCCCTGCCCCTGTCACCTCTGCTGCCCTCAGTGAGGAGGCCATTGACCTCCTCAGGTCCCTCACTGTTGGGCAGTCTACCATTTTGAATGCCATCCAGGGTGTAGAAAGGGAATTGCAACATACAAATGCATTCCTGGAGGGCATTCATTCTGGTCAGGCTGCCCTTCATCGAACCCTGCAAACTCTGGCCTCAGCACTGATGGCAGCCATTGTCCCTGTCTCTAGCCTCCCCCCTCCAACTTCCTCCATCCAGACCCAATCCCCTGTACCCCAGCCTATCCCAAGCACACCATCAGACCAGCATGCACACACCTCACCACACAAGGGAAGCTCAGGTAAACATAAGCACCACACATGCCACAGGCACTCACGCAAGCATCACACACATACAGACACACCAACATCCACTGCCTCCACTGTGTCACCCTCCTCGTCGTCTCTCTCCTCCCTCCCAGTCTCGTCTACACTCACACATGCATGCACTACCTCTACAGCCACTAGGTCCCGCACCAGCACACCCACCACCACACCCTGCTCACGTGCAGTCACCACCCCCACTACCATTTACACGTCCCCTGTGTCCTCTCCCAGTGTGTCTGTGAAGCCCCCTCACAAAGTACACAAACGCAGGCACACACCCACCCAACATACATCCACGTCACAACAGCCTCCAGCGCATGCACCTGCACCCAAAGCCACAAAAGGTACACCTCTTACAACCACCTCCTCCTCCTCCACTCCCAGACCCCCTCCAGCTACCCGTCCCAGTGTACCTAAGAAACTGTTCCTGACCAAGCTTGACCTCTTTCCCACCCCTCAATCCAATTCATAGGTCCCGTACTAGCACCTCAGCCAAAAAATCTCCGGGACCAGTAGTGCCTGTTGTTAGAGGTATGTGGAGTGCACCGGGCAGGAGGGCAGCCAGTGTGACACGGAGCCACAGCACAGCCAGTCCCCCCCCTGTGAAGCACCAGAAGTTGGACAGTGCCCGGCGGGAGAAGGGGAAGACTCCAGCCAGCAAAGGGTCCTGGGGGGAGTGTCCACTCAGCTGTGACTCCTCCCAAGGTGGGAAGGAGGTAGAAGAAATCGCCAAAGTTTGGGAGGAGCAGCATGGCGGAGAAGACCGCCATCATCTCCGCTGCCCAGGAGGCCATCGCCAGCCCAATTGTCACTGGCCAGGAGGCCACCGCCAGAGTCAGTGCCCAGGAGGCCAGCGCAATAGTCAGTGGCCAGGAGGCCACCGCCGGAGTCAGTGCCCAGGAGGGCAGCGCAATCATCAGTGGCCAGGAGGCCACCGCCAGAGTCAGTGCCCAGGAGGGCAGCGCAATCGCCAGTGGCCAGGAGGCCACCGCCAGAGTCAGTGCCCAGGAGGGCAGCGCAATCGTCAGAGGCCAGGAGGCCACCACCAGCCCCAGCCCAGCTGCCCAATGAAGGACCGCCAGCCCCAGCCCAGCTGGGCAATGAAGGACCGCCATGGCAAGCACCGCTGAACAGGACAAAAACCGCTGAACAGGTCAGAAACTGCAAACTCAAGCACCGCTGAACAGGGCAAAGACCGCCATGGCAAGCACCGCTGAACAGGGCAAGCACCGCTGAACAGGTTAGAAACTGCAAACTCAAGCACCGCTGAACAGGGCAAAGACCACCATGGCAAGCATCGCTGAACAGGGCAAGCACCGCCAACTCAAGCACCGCTAGCCCATGAGCGGCAGGGGCAGTGACGCTACTGGGACCGTCACGGGGTGAGTGATGCACTCTGGGCACCAGTCCCCCTCCAGAACCAGTGGAGACCTGCATCCACACCATCTGTCCTGCACAGGATGAAGCACTCTGGGCACCAGTCCCCCTCCAGAACTAGTGGAGATCTGCATCCACTCCGTCTGTCCTGCACAGGATGAAGCACTCTGGGCACCAGTCCCCCTCCAGAACCAGTGGAGACCTGCATCCACTCCGTCTGTCCTGCACAGGATGAAGCACTCTGGGCACCAGTCCCCCTCCAGAACCAGTGGAGACATGCATCCACTTGAGAGACTGTGGCTTTGCACTCCCCAGGATTGAACAGTGGGCAACCCACCCACTGTAGAGACTTGAGACACTGTGGTTTTGCACTCCCCAGGATTGAACAGTGGGCAACCCACCCACTGTAGAGACTTGAGAGACTGTGGCTTTGCACTCCCCAGGATTGAACAGTGGGCAACCCACCCACTGTAGAGACTTGAGAGACTGTGGCTTTGCGCTCCTCAGGATTGAACAGTGGGCAACCCACCCACTGTAGAGACTTGAGAGACTGTGGCTTTGCACTCCCCAGGATTGAACAGTGGGCAACCCACCCACTGTAGAGACTTGAGAGACTGTGGCTTTGCACTCCCCAGGATATATCAATGGGCATGGAGCCCTGTCGTGGATCTGGTGTGGTGCACTCATCCAGCTGAGGTGCCCCCCCTTCCCTTCCACCTGAGGTGCCTGTTGTATTTCTATCTGATGCCCCAGCAGTGTTCTCTCCGTTTTGATCAGGTATCTGTTGTGGGCCTCGCGCATGCATTTTGGGCCCAGTGGTCCACGGACTATGACTTGTGCATTACCTGCACTACTAATCGTGGTGTATATTTTGTTTATTGTGTATACAGTATATATATATGTAGATATTTGGTTACTGAATTTTGATATATTACAATGGTTCCACTCATGTACTTTGGTCTTTGCATTCTTCCAGGGGGTTGGGGGTTGTTACTGTAATGTTTGGATATGAATTGGTGTGTGTGTTGTAGTGGGTGAGGGTCGGGGTGGGGGTGTTGCGTGTGTGTGTCCCTGTCTTTTGCCTCTCCCTCCCCTATGTTGTAGGTGCAGTACTCACCGTTGTCTTCGCCGCTGGCGTTGATGATCGTCGTAAAGGAGCAGGAAGACTATCGCAGGGAGTATATGGAGTTCCGGCTCCATGGTGCCCTCCTTCCTCGTGGAGTGTGTAGAGGTGAGCGTTTTCCCTTTGAAATTGCTGTTTCCGCCGTGTTTTTATCCACGGTGAATCCGCCCCGGAAAGGGTGGCGGATTGGTAGGTTGTGATACTGTGGGTGGTACTTTGTCTCCCACCTGTCTGTTGGCGGTGACCGCCGTGGCAGTCGGAGTGTTAAAGTGGCTGTCTTTGTTGGCGGTTTCTGCCACGGTCATAATTCCCATTTTTTTACCGCCGGCCTGTTGGCGGTCTTACCGCCGCTTTAACACCGTCCGCCCGGGTGTAATGACCACCTTTGTCTTTTATTTCAGTTTCTGTGCCAACTTCTTCCTATATGGCCTGAGGACTTTGTGCAGAAAAGGGTGAACCCCTTGCACTGGTAGGCCTTGCTGAGGCTTACTTCGACAGCAGGAGGAGACTGGAAATGCCCCTGTGGCAGCAGTGGACCCTTAGGACAGTGAAGATGAGGAGGGAGATGATAAGGATATGGACAACAGAACATCAGTTATACGTCAATACTTCCAATGACACACAGGTGAGATAGTGGAACTGGCCATTCCTCTGATTATTGATGTGTTCTGTATGGCTGTAGCAGGATGGCATTCACTTCCTTTGCATCTCTACTTACTGTCACCTATGGCTTCTCATTTTGCAGATGTTGGTGATATGACAACAGTGTACTGATGTGATGTCTACAGACAGATACAGGTCTTAAAATTTATGCTATCACAGTGTTCAGATCATTTCCACAAGATGTAACGGTTTCCATACATGCACATTTTCATCAAAGAAAACACTTTCACTTAGGTTGTGTTCAAGGGTGTTTATTGTAGCGCAAATAATTGATGGAAAAGTGCAATGGAATGAGGTGATGGTAGAGGTTAGCCCAGGGTATTGTTCCAGTCTGTTTGTAGCACAAGTCCAGTGTCCAAGGGGCCATAGGAAGGGGAGCAAAGGCAGTTCAAAGTGGACAAGGTGAAAAGGAGGACATTCAGGAGGGTTTCATTTCCTGGCATTGGTCTTGTTCTTGGCAAGTGTCTCTGGCTTCTGTCTGGGTCGCAGGCAACATTTGTGGGGTGGTTCACCCCTCTGCAGGAGGAGTGGTGCTGGTGGCCTGTGGATCCTGTGGCAGGGCCTCCTGCCCACTAGCTGCAGCAGAAGTGGTGGGCTGGTAAGTAGACTGGTTAGTGGTAAGGGCCTGTTGGTGTGCTGCCATTCCCTCATGATGTTGGCCATATCTGCCAGCGCCCCTGCTTTGGAGACAATGGTTGATCTCCTGATGGTATACCTTCTGCAGCCGATTGTTATCCTGCATGTTAATTAGGATCTGGCCCATCTTGTCCTGGAATTGTTGGTAAGCCCCCAGGACATTGGTGAGTGCCTCCTGGAGAGTCGGTTCCCTGGGCCTGTCCTCCCCCTGGTGCACAACGGCCCTCCCATTGTCCCTGTTCCCCTGTGCCTCTGTCCCCTGAACGGTGTACCCACTGCCAATGACCCCAGGTCCCTGATTGTCTTGGATGTGAGGTGTAGAATGGGGTCCTTGTACAGGTAGCAATACTGATGATTGGCGTGTCCTGGGGAAAGAGGTGTGGGGACGTTGGGTGGGTGCTGTGATGTTGGACACTGATGGGGAGGCTCTGTGGTGGACTGTGAGTGGGCTGGGATGGCTGACTGACCAGTGGTCCCTGATAGGTCTGGTAGTTCATCCAGATCCTGAAGTCCAGAGTTACTATCATCACTGGGCGTCTTCTGTTAGGGGACTGGTTAGTTGTGCCACCTCCTCGCCACTGAGATTGGCTGGGGCACCTGTGGGGATGTAAGTGATGTACTATACTTCATGTCTGTGACGTATTGTACAACCCTTACTTCTCCTCTATTGTTGCTGTCACCCTGCCACCTTTGTTTGTGCATGGTGATGGATTGTGTGCTTGTTAGTTCTCCATGCTGTGCATGCTTTGGTGATAGGTGTCCATGCTTGGGAAGACTGTCCAGGCATTGGTATCATTGCAGGGCTTGGCATTGGGGTTAGTCATATGTGTAGGTGTAGTGTGTGGGATGGAGTGGATGAGAGTGAGGGTGAGGGTATGATGGCATGCAGGTACAGGGGGTGATAAGTAGGAAATATTGACTCAGCAGTGTTCAGTCCTCCCGCTACTCCATGAGTGCCTCAAGATGCAGAATTGCCAAGACTTGCTCCTGCCATTCTGTGAGCTGCTAGTCCTCTGGATGGCGAGCTGGTGCCTTGCTGCCACGGAATGTACCTTCCTCCATTGGTCATTCCACCTCTTCCGGATGTCATCCCTTGTTCTTGGATGCTGTCCCACAGTGCTCACCCTGTCCACGATTCTCCGCCATATCTCCATCTTCATGGCAATGGAAATTTGCTGTGCCTGTGCTCCAACCAGCTGTGGCTCTACCCTGACTATTTCCTTGACCATGACCTGCAACTCATCATCTTTAAAACGGGGGTGCCTTTGCGGGATATGGGTGTTGTGTGGTGTGTGCTGTGCCGTGGGTGTTGAGTGATGTGGTAGGGTGTGGGATATGGGGAGTGGGACGGATGCATGGGTGTTTGTGGTGTGTGTGTGTAGTTGTCTCAGTGGTCTTTTTGTTAGTCTTGTGGTGCTTATTGGTATTCGTAAAGGGTGATGTGTGATGTGGGTGTGTGTTTTATAGTGCTATGTGTGTGTGGGTGTGGTGTGTGTATGAGTGTCAGGTGTGTCAGGTGTGTCAGGTGTGTCAGGTGTGTGTGTTTAGTTTTGGCCAATGTTGTTTTGTTTTGTATTAGGGTGGCCATTCTGAGCGCACCAGTGTGTACCGCCATTGAATGTCCACCGTGGTGATTCGTGGGTCATAATGTGGTGGCCGTTGTTTTGTTTATGTAACAGTATGGGTGTTCGTACCACCACTTTAGCACTGACCTTTGGGCTGGGGGATTTTTGGCAGTATTCTTTCGGTTTGGTGTGTATTTGTGTGTTATAATATGGCGAACGGATATAGGCCACCGCGGTGGTATGTTGGCAGCCATCACCACAGCGGTAAGCAGGATTTACTGCCAATGTCATAATGAGGTCCTATATGTCTGTACAACCTCCACACAATGCTGATGATGATGCTTGCTTCTCCTCATATTTCAGCTGCCACCATGACACAAGAACAGAGGCAAGCATTCCACAAGAGAGCCGAATGCTACTGCCACATCATGGATGTTGAGGCTGGATACCGCCGAATGGGCAGGAGGATCAGAAGTGGAAAAGCATCAAGGCAATGGCATGCATTTGACTATGGTGGACCTCCACTAAAGCCACACAAGGACACTGGAGCAAAGTCATCAGGGTGCAAGGGGCCACAGCTGGACCTAGGCCCTCCACGTCAGCTGCACCAGTCATTCTGCAGCCACCAGTTCAGCCACCTGCAGCAGTAGTCCCGAGCCGGTTCGAATAGGACATGAAAAGGGACAGTGGCAAGATTGTAGACAGACTATACAAACTGTAGGAGGAATCAGCAGAGAACCGGAGGATGTTGCAGTACATCAAGTAGAAGATAAGGAAAAGCAGGAAGTGAAGTTTTTAGTAACGCACAACCTCCCAGTTCCTTCCCCTCCCTTTTACGTTTCTACATAGTTTTATATTGGGTTTTAGATGTGTGGTTGCAGGTTAATGTAGGGTAGGTATAGGTTAGGTCGAGTATAGTGGGGGGTTGGTTTTTCTACATTCTTTTATTGTTGGGAGGTTTGGTGGGGGATCATGTTAGGGTATTTGTGTATAAAAAAAATACCCCCAAAAATATATTTGTTTAGGCCATAGGTTAGGTTAACACATGTGTGATCATGGCTTATCTTGTCCTACTTGTATCTTGTCTCTTAAAGGGGCTGGGGGGCAATGTTTAGAGTGTGGTGTTACTTGTGTAGGATAAGTTTAGAATGGCTTAGATATGTGTAGTTGTTGATTAAGTATAGTTAGTATAGGTTAGTTTAGCATAGGGTAGGTTTCAGGGATTCTTTAGGTATATGGTTTTGAAATAAATCATGCTCAACTTAGCCTAATAGGTTTTGTAATTTGATTGAGTGTCTGGGGCTTCTCTTGAGTGCACTGGCCAAGTTGGGGGAATGGCCTAGGGTATGCTTACTGTCTTGATTGCCCTGGTTTCCCATATGCATCCCATATGACCAAGGAGCTGTCAGAATGGCTGCTACATACTGTCCACTAGTGCATACCTTTGCCATCCAGTGTTCCAGCCGTTCACAATGTGTATGTATTCTTTATCTTGAAAATGTAAATATGGTACTACACCTGTCATCGGTGGGGTGCTGCTATTTCATTGTTGGCAAGTGTGGCACATCTAACAACAGGCAAATTTGAAACTGTATCCTGCAACACTGACAGGTGGCCATCACTGATAAGGTTAGCTTTTCCTGTTCCACATTAATAAGTTGTGCTCCCATCTGGTAAAGTTACCAATGATTGGGTTTAGAGCCACACATGCGGTATGTCTACTTCAAAGGATATGGGTCCAAAATCATGTAGTATACACAGTAAGTTGTACACCATCATTCAGCTTTATCTTGTTCAGATTCCAGTGTGTGGCTAAGCATCTGAATGTAATGCACTCATGTACTGATATTCTGTACACATTGACATGGATTGACACAATGCTATCTTTTAGCTGATTAGATGGATCATAGTAAATGTAGAAATGATAAATGTGCACAAGGTGCTTTATTTACAGGTGGAACTGTAAATGTGATTTCTATACAATATCCATTTCACAGACCCCATGAGTGAACATTTGCCATATGTAGCAAAATCAGTGTCTAGTGTTGAGGGACATGTCATGAGACATGGTTCAGAGTAGTGTGCATTGGTGTGGAGTGCATGAAATTGCCAATTGATATGAAAGAGAAAATGATAGCACATAGCAGACAATTTAGCAGTGGTTAGGTGAAGAGGGCACTTTTCCTACTGTCACAACACTGGCATGATCTTAAGCCCAGAACTAAGAAGAAACTATCTATGTGGCACAGGCTGGTGATACTGGGTGCTTTTCCATGTGATTGTTATTCCTTCCATTTTTTCATCCTATGCCATGACTGATGCTGTTGTAGAGGTAGAGGGGGCCATACACACTTCAGAGGATGGAGATGTGGAGTCAAAGGTCCCAGCAGCTGCCATTTGTGGCAACACATAAGTCATCACTGCAGCAAGGAGGAACAGCTGATTTCTCAACACCGCAGCAACATCACGGTGGAAGGCAGCCATGTTTTCCCTGAGGCAGGCCACTACCCGCTGTTTCGACCCCAGGGTAGTCTGCATGGAGAGATCCTACAACATCCTGGAGAATCTGTTCATTGAGGTTTTGCAGCTGGTCATCCATGTCATCAGGAAAATCCAGGACAGGCAGGTCGGTAGGAGGTAAGACATCATCCTCTGCAATGATACAATATATTATCAATATTCGATTACATTGGCTGTTGACAAGGAACATCAGGTATTTGCCACTGGAGCCTCAGTGACATGTCACTGACCCCAGGTTGTGGTTGTACTTATATGTAGCATTGTGCATCACACATGGGTCAAGCTCACTAGTAACGGAAATGATGGAGCGCAACGCTGTGCTAAAAGTGCCTGCACCCCACTGCGTCCTTTACACACCACAGGGTTGCACTGTATTCATTAGCATACGGCGCACCCCTCTATTGTCCCCTGTGCTGGCACTGAGAAAAGAGCTGCATAGCGCCAACGCAGGCATCCTTGCACCATCGTTCAAGGATGTCTGCGTTGAAAGGTTTCATTATTTATGTGTGGAAAGGTGTCCGTTCCTCCACATACACAATCACTCATGGCGATTTGGCTCTTTTGTGCATGCTGCAGAATGCAGAATACATAGAAAAAGAAAAAAACTGAAGGGGAATAAATGTATACTTCCTCGTTCTGCCTCGCAAATACCACCCTTAGGATGGCGTTGGATTTTGGCGCAGCCTCAGATTTATTGATACTCATAAATCTGAGGCAGCGTCAAAATGTAATTGGTGTTGCTGTGGCATGCCCAGAGCAGCACCAATTGCACACCCCTTCCACACAAAGTCCTTGGTGTGAAGGTGCCATATTTACAGGGTGGTATTAAGGCACAAAATGTGGCTTAACACCATCTTGTAGATACGGCTCAGGGCACTGCACCACCTGAGCATCACAAAGAGTGATGCTCGGGTGGCGCTTGGGGCTCATAAATATGCCTCTAGGTATTTTGGGGCATATGTAGGTGCCCCAAATGCCACCTGAGTGTAACCTTTTTTTGAGGCTCAGGTGGCACAATGTGCTTCCCTGTATCTACTAAGTGACATGAAGTCATTTTTTGTGCCTTAATGCCAACTTGTATTTATGTCCCCTTCACACCCAGCACTTTGCCTGGAAGGTGTGTGCAATTGGAGTTGCAGTGGGCGTACCATGGCAACACCCATTGCATTTTGACACTGCCTCAGAATGTTGACTATTTTCATACAGGACGCTGGGCAAATATCTGACACCAGCCCAGGGCAAAATCTAGGAGTAATGCTTAGATTTGTACTGCATTTCTTGCTTTAACTTTGTATGCAGCATTATGCTGCACACAGAGTAAGAGCAAATCACACTTTAAGGTTGTTGTTGTGCAGGATGGTGTCCCTACATACACTTAAAGATTCTCCCACTCAACACAGCCATACTTGCACTATGGTGCAAGGGTGGCTGCATTGGGCACAACATCTGATTTCCACTTGCACAGGGAGGTACACAGTGGTGTGGTGTATTCTTATGTATATGGGGCATCCCTGCATTTTTTAAATGATGGTGCGTGGTGCCTCCTAATTTTTCACAGCAGCACACACCATCATTTTCTGTTTGATCTAGCCCTCTAACTTGTCGAATGGTGAGATTGCAGCCACTTGTTCAGCTGCACACATGATGTTCACATACATGCACAATATGTTGTATGCATTTTATTTTGTGGACATTCCCATATGACGCAGTTGGTTGTGTGTGAGTTGTTGTGCGTTCACAGGTTGCACGATTTAGGGCAGATTTTTCCTCATTTGGCACGGCACTGGGCAGCTGCAAGATGTGCTGCAGTACACTGCAGCAGTTTAGATATGCAGTGATGTGCCATATTTACTTGAATACAGTACAGCCCTGCAATTCCCCCTGCGCCTGTACAGATTGGTGGTCCCTGCACTAACACAGGCATTGTTGCAACATGATGAAGGGTTGGCTGCCTTGAAGTGATGATTTGTTCATGTACAGGGAGGTGTCCCTTCATGCACATGTACAAGCTATTTTTACGGAGATGGCATTTCAATGTGTGCTGCACGATGCAGCACACATAAACGCAATGCGACATTGAGGAAGGGAAGCATTTGGGCCAGAGATACCACCCTGACACCACCCCTGGGTTGGCATTGTATTGTATTGTATTGTAATAGTATTTATATAGCGCTTACTACCCCTGACGAAGAGTCGAAGTGCTTTTCGGTGAGTAGCATGCTACTCTGAAACCCAAAAGGAATTAGTGGTGGATTATTATAGGGAAATATGAGTACAGTTTTAGTATTATCATGAGTTAATTTGAGCTGCGGATATGTGAGTGTTCTGTCTGGGGTAATGGAGGGGTGGAGGAGGGAAGAATCCAGAAGTGTTAATTGGGAGTTTATGGTAATAGGATTTAGACTTCGGATGAGTAAATGGGGGATGGAAGTCGGAAGAGTGTGTGGAAAGAGTTAGGGAGATCATAGTAGCAAGAGGGGTTTTGGATGAGTTAAAGGTGAGATAAATGAGGGATAATTTAGTAGGGTTGTTTGGGAGATCATGGTAGTACAGTGAGGTTTGGGTGAGTTAGATGTGGAAGAGGAGGGAAGAGCTTAGGCAGGGTTATGTCGGAGATGAAAGTAGTAGAATTGATTTTGGATGACTCAGAGTGGGAATGGAGGATAGATTGATAGAGACGTGACATATGGTGATGGGTAGACAAAGTGTGATATAAAATGAGAGCAGGGATTCATAAGTATCTAATATATCAACTTATCTAAGAGCTATGCAATGACCTATGAACATGTTAAGTATAGAATAACATACACATATATATATATACACACACACATACATACACACATGAATACACACACATATGCACACATATATGTACATACATATACATATTTAAATCATGAGTAAATATACATTAGTTATACAGGTTTAAAGAGTATGGCCCTCATTACGAGCCTGGCGGTCTGTGACCGCCAGGCTCGCGGTTGGCGGGAGCACCGCCGACAGCCTGGCGGTGCCCCTTAGGGCATTCTGACCGCGGCGCTTTGGCCGCGGTCAGTGCAGGAAAACCGGCGGTCTCCCGCCGGTTTTCCGCTGCCCGTCAGAATCCTCCAAGGCGGCGCAGCATGCTGCGCCGCCTTGGGGATTCTGACACCCCCTACCGCCATCCTGTTCCTGGCGGTTCGCCCGCCAGGAACAGGATGGCGGTAGGGGGTGTCGCGGGGCCCCTGGGGGCCCCTGCAGTGCCCATGCCAATGGCATGGGCACTGCAGGGGCCCCCGTAAGAGGGTCCCGCTTGTATTTCACTGTCTGCATAGCAGACAGTGAAATACGCGACGGGTGCAGTAGCACCCGTCGCACCTTCCCACTCCGCCGGCTCGATTCCGAGCCGGCGTCCTCGTGGGAAGGTTGTTTCCCGCTGGGCTGGCGGGCGGCCTTAAGGCGGCCGCCCGCCTGCCCAGCGGGAAACTCAGAATGCCGGCCGCGGTCTTCAGACCGCGGTGCGGTATTCCTGCGGCGCAACTTTGGCGGGCGGCCTCCGCCGCCCGTCAAAGTTGTAATGAGGGCCTCTGTGTGTAGTTTATTGTTATGACATAGTAGCAATACATATTTTCTAAAGAACTATATATAACTAGAATATACACATAAATGACAAAAATATGTATCCACCTAGGCATATGCAGTCCATAGCTGTTTGAATATGAAGACAAGATAGTTATCTGTGGCTCTTATAGTTGGGGGTAATGAATTCCATAGTTTGGCTGCTTGAACGGAGAAGGATGTACCACCTATGTCTCCTTAGTGCATGCCCCAATTGCAGGTATTGATAATGTTCAGTGTCTGGGAGGGGACCCCACCGATTTTGACCAGTTTATAGTGTAACCAGAACATTCTCCGACACTCTTAAAGATTTGCAACAGCCTACCCATCGTAAGGGAGGGCCTCAAGACATTTAGGAGTATGTCATCGGCATAAAGGGATATGTGCTCCTCCCAGCCCTCTGGTACCTGTATCCCCCTGGCCAATGGATCCTGATGGATCGAGGCCGCCAGTGGCTCCAGAGCCAGAGCAAAGAGTAGAGGAGACAGGAGACACCCCTGATTGGTGCTCCTCCCCAGCTTAACTTCTCTAGACACCACTCCGTTAACCCTCACACATGCCATCGGAGAAGAATACAATAATTTAGCCCATGCACAAAACTGTGGGCCAAAGCCCAGTCTAAACCAGGACAGCAAACATATAGTTCCATTCTAGTGAATCGAACTCCATCTTAGCGTTTAAAGCCATTAAGGATGCCTGTTCCGACCGGGGAACGTCCGTCAGATGTAGTACTGTTTACAGACACCGGAGGTTAAGTCACGTGCTCTGATCTGGCATGAACCCGGACTGATCCGGGTGTACCAGTGTCTCAGTGATCCCATGTAGTCTGTTTGCCAAGACCTTTGCTAGTACTTTTGCTTCCATATTTAACAAGGAGATGGGCCTATAGGAGCTGCAGGCTGTCGGGGCTTACCCTCCTTATGAATTACTGCGATCGTCTCTGCTCTTTGATCTGTTGGAAGGCAGTTCCAATCCCTGGCCTCCAACAGTGGGCCGGCAATTATGTTAGCCATCCCTTTATAAAGTTCAACTGGGATCCCATTTGGACCTGGGGCCTTTCCTGACTGAAGGTCCCGTAATGCACAGGTCACCTCCTCTTCCGTTATATCTCTCTCTAAGAAGTTTCCTTTGACCTCCTGTAACACCGGCAGCTGTATATCCTGGAGGAAATCATTGCAATCCTCCATGAACATAGAGGATCTGGAGGTGTATACATTCACATAGTAGTATACAAAAGTCTCTGCTATTTCACCGTCCGAAGTCTGCAGGACATGCCCTGCATTTTCTACTTTTAGCATCCACATGCGCTCTCAATCCCTCCTTTCCAGCCACGCCAGCAATTTGCCTGCTTTGTCCCAGACTTCGTACAGTCGGCGATTGACTCCCGTCGCAAATTTCCTGGTCTGATTTTACACCAGGGCCCGCAGCTCCTGCTGTCTCAATTTCAGTTGGTCCCAGTCCTCTGGATCCCCAGAAGCCAGGGTTAGTCCCTTCAGCTCCTTCACCTCTCTTTCCATAGCTGCACAGTGTAGCCCCGTTTCTTTCCTTGCCACCCCGGTTAATGCCTGAGCCTGTCCTCGGAGGACCACCTTAAAATCTTCCCATAGCGTACTTGCAGAGGGCACTGTGCCCCGATTTTTTTTAAAGAAAGCCATCTCTTCTCGCAGTTTATCTCTGGTCTCCTGCTCTTGCAATCCCCTGGTGTCCCGGCAGCGTGAAGTCTCTCACTGGACCTAACAATGGGACCCCCACCACCCCACCAGGGAGTGACCTGCGATCCCTCTTTGCATAAATGGTCATGTCACGGAACCAGTGGGCCTGAGCGCTCAGTGTGAAGTCGTAATCTAGGCGGGAGCAGCTCCCATGAGTTACAGAGAAGTATATGCATTGACTCGTGTGTGGGCTGTCCTCCGTCCACAGATCAGTCAGACCTATTGCCCCGGCAAACTGAGAAGGTAATCCGCTGCCTCCTCAAGCCTCCAAAGCTCCCAATCTGTCCATATCATGGTCAAGTTTAGGTCACCTCTCAGTATCAGGGTCCCGGGTGGGCAGCTCAAGGAGCAGGTCCCCTATCTCTGGGAGCACAGCTACCTGCAGGAGTGGGAGAAGATACACAGAGCACACGTTGAGTGTAGTTCCCTCCCAAGTTCCAGACAATGCTATAAACCTTCCATTGCTATCATGCTTTACCTGGTGCATAGTGAAGGCTACTGGCTTCTTAACTAATATGCCCACCCCCCTAGAGTCAATGGTATACTCAGAGTGTGCCCTCAGCATGTATCCAAAGCTATTGAGTGTCTTTTTAGTGATTCCCTCTGAGATGTGTCTACTGAAGCAATGCTATGTCTGGCGTGTGACGTCTTATATGCTGCATGACCAGTGTGCGCTTGATCCTGTTCCCCAGACTATTGACATTCCATGACCATACGGTCAGGATCCGCGAAGGACTACCCATTTGTCAGTGTTTTGTAGAGGTGGGGGGGCCAGACATGCTTGCCCCACTTCTCCCTCTCCCAATCAAGTGCCTTGAATCCTCCCATCTGCGCTGTATCAACCCACATTGGCCACCCACTCAGCTTTGAAAATTTAACTACACTCAAAGGTGCAAACATTAAACTTTGTTTCCCCAACTCCCCCCTCCCAGCAGTCCAGCTCTGTGGGTCCAGTATTGCCCACCACCCCAACTTGCAGAGCACCCAAACTTTATCATGTCTCACTGGGGGTATGTGTTGTCGCCTGTATGGTGTCTCTGAATGGATTTGACCTCAGCAGCTGACCCATGTACCCCCCATACATATACTGGTTGCCCCTCCTTCTGTGCAGGTGGAGCGGGGCTGTACATTGTCTCTCTTCTGTTTGCCTGTTGGCTTCCTGCCCTCCGGCCAGTCCCATGCCTCCTCTGGGGACCCGAAGAGCCAGGTCTTGCCGTCCGACACCAAGCACAGCCGAGCCAGGAATAGCATCATGTACTTCAGCTCCTTGGCCCTCAGTGCTTTTTTTATTTTTTCAAAGTTCTTTCTTTGGTGCTGCACATTAAGGGTGAAGTCATGGAAGATGCAGATAATAGCATTGTCTTGTTTTAAATTCCCAAATCATCTGGCCGCTTGCAAGATTGCATCCTGGTCCCAATAGTTTTGGATCCTAGCTGCTAGAGTGCCTAGTGGGGCCCCTAGTTTAGGCGGAGATCAGGTATCCGGTGTGTACTCTCCACTGAGAAGCTGGATAGTCGTTTTGGCTTCAGTTTATTCAGGACCAAGTCCTCTACGAATAAGTCCACACTCTGGCCTTCCATGCCCTCCAGTACTCCCACCAATCTTGTGTTGTTCCTCCTGGACCTCCCTTCCTGGTCCTCCAATTTGGCTTCCATTAGTGCACTTCTCTTGGTCAGCGATCTGACCTGTTCTTCCAAACATTTTGTGGTTGCCATCAGGCCTTCTATGTGCGTATGTGCGTTTCTGCCCTGGCCACTTTCTCCAAGACCTTGTTCATGTCTGCCCTAAGGAGATTGACATCGATTTGAACTGCATCCAATTTCGGTTTCAGAGGGGAGAGGGATCCCCGGATGTCCTGTATCGCGGCCATTATTGAACTCAATGAGGGCTCCCCATCCGGGCTCCGTCCCTCGGTCCTGGCCCCCCCCTTTCTGGCTCGGGCCCTCCATGGCCTCCATGCGCACTGCGTATTTGTCCAAACTGTTCACTTGCCTGTATTTAGGGGTGCAGCCCTTCATCATTGTCTCCTCCGCCGATTTCACTCTGCTGGCTGTCTTTCGCAATGGCTGCGCTGTTGTCTGTCGCTCTGCCATCTAGTTCTCACATGTTTCCAGGGGTCAGCACAGCCGATATTCTTCCAGGGCCTAGAGGCCCGTCTCCCTCCTCGCTGTTGATGCTGTGTTTTGGCTGGGCGGGCCCTGCTGTCCTTGGTCCTGCTCTATGTCTCACAGGCCCCCTTCCTCCCTTCTCCAAGGACCCGTGAGCCGTAGCTTGTTCTACATTTTAACAGTTACTCAGGAGAAACCTCTACCACCCCAGCACAGACAGACCACTTTGGGTACCACCACATTCTTAGAAAAAGCAGAATGAAGATTCCTATTGGGAACATATCATTGATATCTAGACCTGACGTACTCTGGACCTGAATTACACAAGGCTTTGTGTGTTAAATACAAAGGTTCAAGGCAATATGTTTTCTCATTTGAGGCTAGTGTAATTTGGCCAAGTATTAATCGAGCAGCAAATATTTTGGACAATCTGAAGTTTATTTAGCGACTTGCTGCATATTCAAATAAAGAGCATTGCTGTAGCACATAAGTGACAGAATCAAGGCTACCACCACCATCTTCCACAGATGAAATGGGATAAAAGGATTCATTTTCTTAAGGATTCTAATAGTATTAAAACATCAGGAAATTACCTGATTAATCAGCTGTGAATAGGACCCATGGAAAGATCTAAGGGTTATTCTCTTGTGCTATTGTTTTAACATTTTATCCAAAATATCCTAAATGAAAACCGGGTACAATGAAGATAGAAAAGGTCATCACATCACTGATGCAAGGGTCAGTCAAAATTGATAGAAAAAGAATAGTTTTGAGTCGCCTTTCTGTCTAATACAGTATGTTCTCCTGTGAAGGAGACTCTTATCACAAGGACCCTAAAGAGGGCTCTACAAGTTTTTGTCTGTGCTCACCAACAGTATAGTAAATTCTTGTGGATGATAAAGATACACTGAAAGTGATACTCCTTTTATCGTGGATTACTACCATCCCCATGACCAAGCCATGCTATAACTACTGGATGCTGGAAGCCGATTAACAGTGATGATGTACAGGCCTATTTAGTATTTTATGAAGTATTGCTTTAGAAATTGCTTCATACTTTCATCCTAGTCTCTGATGTTTATGTTGTGTTGGTACGGGGGCTTTGACTATATACAATGGGTGTTGTAATGGCACAGCCACAGCCACTCTATTTGCACGTGCCTACCAGGCAATGTGGTGCTTAGGTACACAGTGGAGTTTAGCCATAGTGAGTGGCCTATGTTGACGTTGTGTATATGTTGCTATGCATTGCACAACCAAAGCATCAGTACATGTGTGGCTTGAGTGAGGTTTGTGCGTCTTGATTCTGGGCCTATGTGTCCCGATAGAACCCTTTATCATGCTTTGAGTGTGTCCTATGTGCCTCCCCCTTCTGCCATCAGTGGAGTTCCGGATATCCCCCCCACAACTTACCCTGCATTTGTGGTGGTTCCTGGTAGTCTGCGCTGTCCTGCAATTAGAGTGACCAGCTCCTCTGGGATGACCACTGCAACTATTCTCCTCCAGCTCATCCAAGTCCTCCTGTGGTGCAGGACTTACACCTCCAGTCTGCAGTGCTACCTTACGGTTCCTGGCAAGTTTCTCGTTTGTCCTGCATTTGTAATAGTGCCAGCGCTTCTTGACCTCAGTGACAGTCCTCTTCACCTCAGCGACACTGTTGATTTTGTCCACTATTTGCTGCCATATTGCGTCTTTCCTACCACTGGTAATTTGGAGGTGACGAATAGCTGATGTTGGTGCTCTGTCACCTCTCTGATCAGGATGTCATGCTGCTTCTCACTAAAGCAACACTTGTTCTTTCTCGTTTTCTTCTCCTGTGACTTTTCTGTTCCCTCCTGGCTGGTACTTGGGTGTTTGGGGTCTCCCTGAGGTCTCTCCTGGCCTGATGATTCCAACTTCTCTTGCAATTCGACTCTTTCCTGCTTTTGCGTTTTATTTTGATGCTAATGCGGTATAAAAATGGCTCTAACCCTTTTACAACATGTTTATGTTCCGCAAAACGGTATTGCGCCATTTTTGCAGCATTAACGTCATTTTTCCTTACTGCATTGTGCAGCTGTTAGCGCCTTTTTAATACTATCCATTCCTTGACACCACCCTACGTAATTTCATAAATATGGCGCAAGGATGATGTTAAGGAATGTCGCTAGCTCGCATTAATAAAAATGACGCACAACTGCAGTATTGCAGTTGTGCGTCATTTTTCATAAATATGCCCCTTAATGTGTGGCCAAATGGGTTACACTATCATTTAATTAAGTGAGTTAATCTGTATTTTCTCCTTCACTCTTGGAACTCCTAAAACGATTCGTCGGATTCAGAAGATTGAAGGAAAGGACAGATCTGGATCACCCCATTGTAGTTGTCAGGCTCGCTCGCTATGCTCGCTATGGGAACTGGTCTGACAATATTTGCCAGAGCTGCTTTGGGTTCCCAGTGCAGCCCTGCTCACAGGTGAACTGCCTTTTGATAACCCCAATGACGGCGAGCTCTAATTGAGCAGATTTTATGCTACCACCGCAACACAGGACCTAAATCCGTGACAATGGGGAGATAATAAGCTTTTAGACAGGTTTTTAGACTGTTGGTGGGGCATGGGTTCTGTCTTCCGTCACATTATTTTTACACTGACTGCTCTGAACTGGACTCCCTCTTACAGAAGCAGATGCAGTCAAATTTTCACGTTTCTATTTTATAACCTGCCTCAGGGGAACATTGTATGCCAAAATATTCTATTTGGATGTTTTGAGCAGTGCAGCTTTGCACATTTACTCTGAAATCTGAGAACATTGGTAAGAACACTGTAGACATATTCTTTAAAATATGCATTTTTTAAAAAAAAATCCTGAACTCAATTTTCATTCCATAGAGTGCAGAATTGCTTTTAGCAGTAATAAACGCTTAGCATCTGTTTCTTTATACAATGATTTAAATAAATACACGAACCTTAAAATTAAACACATTGGACATCTGTGATATATTTTCTGCATAATTTCCTTTTTAAGAACTCACTACAACTATTTGGCCAGTAACTGTAGCATATTTTAAATCTCTAGACCGAATAGTAAACATGAAAACGAAAAAGTTCTGCTCTGCCAAACATACAACGGAAAAAACAAATTAAGTATGGCGTGTGCATTTTATTCCTGCCTCGGAACAGTGGATACATGTAATGCAGTGAATTACTTCTTCTTTGGTGAGTCGGCTCATACGGCTTCTTTCATCCATTTCCTTCTGC